>NC_139222.1:192530901-193073401 GCF_055691185.1 Crinia signifera | reverse complement strand
ACCTATTTGCATATTTAAATTTATGGGGAAAGGGGGGGGGGTGGGGGTTTGAGCAAGGATCAGCAAAACCTGCAAGGAAAGGACAAGCAAAAACAAGAAGTTATCCCTGGAACACGAGATAAAGGTCTTTTCAGTGTGAATTGAAATATATTTGTGTCACAGCTGCAAGTTAGTCATATCAACTGTCGATGGCCTGACACTAATAACATCCTGTTAATAACAAGTAACAAAAAACATTGACCTGTCTCATATGGTCATGAAACAGCGCTACCTCTGTAATAACAATTTGTCATCATATCACTTTGTGATGTTATCCTGGATGTACTAGAGCTACAAGGAAAGAAGGCAAGCCAAGTTAGGAACCTTGTAAATAAAGCCTCATTGTGTTTCTCTGTGCTCAAGGGCCTTTTATCAGAAGCAGAGGTCTGGAAGTGACTGATCAGCCGGCCGGTAATTGCACGGATATCACAGACAGAAGGGTAAGGTATCTGAGGAAAAGCAGAAAATGACCATCTCTGTAGGTTTTACTTCCTTATACAGATAAGGGCACAACAGAGCCATGATTCAATACAGTTGCCTATTTGGATCCTGAACTGAGTTCAGCTTAAAAAGTTGACATAGTAATTAATAGTTGCTGGTTCTAAATATGTTTAAATAAAAAAGGTGACCCGGTCACTGATGTGGTGATATAGTTCAAAATGATTCGGTATGAAATGCCGGCGGTCGGAATCCCGACAGTCGAAATACCGACACCAGAATCCCGACTGCCGAAATGCAAACAAGGTTGGTCGTGGATCACTGCGCTCGCCACGCAGCGGGCTCGGTACCTCGCTTCGCTCGGCACACTATTTTTTTCTCCCTCTATGGGTGTCATGGACAACCATAGAGGGACAAAGTGCCGGCTTTGCGGCGGTCGGGATTCCAGCATCAGTATTTCGTCTGCCGGGATTCCGACCGCATCCCGTTCAGAAGATTCAGCATGCCCATTGCATAAATGGTCATCAAATCAAAAAAGACAAAGGTGTCAACTACGAAATTCACATAAATTGTGTGGCCTAGCCAGTCATTTTATTCCCAATAAACTGAGCATGACGCAACAGCTTTTTACTTCTTAAGAAAGTTAAAAAAATATTGGAGAAAAGATAAAAACTGAGTGAAATTACCTTGGCATTTTTCTTGTAGTGAAGGTGGGTAGTGTTTGCTGAAATTCAGAATATTTCAAGTATTTCTTTTGACTATAGTCAGGTGTCGATAAACCTATCCGTGGGCATCACAGATGGTGTAATGGTTAGCATTACTGCCTCACAGCGCTGAGGTCATGGGTTCAATACCCACTATGGCCCGAACTGTGCAGAGTTTGTATATTCTCCCTGTGTTTGCATGGGTTTACTCTGGGCACTCCGGTTTCCTCCCACAACCCAAAAATATACTGGTAGGCTAATTGGGTATGCAAAGCGTTTTCGTATAAACACACAACTCAAGAACTCTGTTCTCAAGCACATCACATTCTTAATGCACTCCGATTGGTGCAAGACCAAATCTACCAACCAACAATCAGATTAGGAGGGTGATTACCTGGAACCACTACTGGTTAGGAACAATTAATCAAAACAGCTTTTAACGGAACAGCCCCTGGAAGGTTTGTTTTTTTACCTCTAAAATCAGAAACTTTGTCATGAAGCTGAATGTTAAGTCTAAAAAGGTGCCCATACACTAGTGTGATTTGGGCCTTCACTCAATTCATACACCTCAGGCCGATAAGTCGCGTGAGGTGTCAAATCGTATGCCATTCATGTACGGTTTCAATCTGATTCACGGTCCCGTGTTTTGTACGTCATATCCAGTGATTGTCACTGCTGCAATAATGATTTAGAGTAATCATGGTCAAAATGGTGCACATCAAAAGATGCATTTGAACTTGACTTCTCAGCCCATTATTTAAATTCAGTAGGAATCTTAAGACAAATTATAAATATAATGTGTGTGCTGTAGATATATCTTATGTGATGTGTTGCTTTAAGCTGGGCATACACCTAAAGATTTAGGGACAGATTCTCTAAGCTTCAAAAGTGATAAAATGAAGAGTGATAAACAGCCAACAAATCAGCTCCTGCATGAGATTTTTCAAACACAGTCTGACATGGCCGGTAGGAGCGGATTGGCTGGCTGTTTATCACTCTCTCCATTTCATCACTTTTGAAGCTTAGAGAATCTGGCCCTTAATGTCTAATCTGGCTGGTCGGAACAAAAATCTGGTAATTTACGGGAGCAAATTACAGTGGACCATTTGCTTTGAAATGCTGGAAAACGGACAGAAATGGTCAGATATAACCAGATTTTTGTTCCAATCAGCGAGATCGGACAATAAATCTTTAGGGTATGGCCAGCTTAAGGTATATCTTAAGATATATTGGGGTAAATGTATGAATCTTATAGAAGTGGAATATATTCCCATAAGAATGTTGTGACAGTTAGTAGCCGATGTATTCATGTGGACTTTGTCACTACCCTGCCTCTAACTACTAGAAATGCTGAGCCCCAAACGTAAAACTTCTGTGGTTCTAGAGATACTCACCCACATAGCTTCTCCCAAGCTAATGGTTGGGAAAGGCTTAGTGGAAAAACTGCAGTTGCATCATCTTCAACCATTTTTTTGTGTTGTTAGTCTGTGAAGCATGTAACATTCTATTTTTTATGCAGACACAGCCGCAGTCAAAACACAGAATAACAGAATGTTGCATATCACTTTAATCAGCAGAAGCTGCTTATGAGCCATATTTGCTCTGATTTGCAAATAAGGTGCCTTTTAACAGAAAACAGCACACAAGAGACTCTTGGCAATACCAAGTCACCTTACAACTAGTAGGGCTGTTTAATGCGAAAGACTAGATGCACATGGACACCTCTGTTCCTATAAACAGCTCTGTAGCTGGAACTCCTCCTGCAAAAGTTGCAGAAAAGTTACAAGGCACTACGGAGCTTACTTGTATAACGCAACTTGTATCACATGGAAAATAGATGTATGTGGATACATTTGTATGTTTTCCCTAATATTGACAAAAAAGAATGTTATACTTTTTTTTTTTTATGTAATGCTTAAGTCATACTTTTATATTCCTATCTGTCATCTGCTATGCCTCACTGCAGTGACCACCAGTATTTACCCATTACCTCCAGAATACCAATTATGAAGTTTGCCCTTACTTAAAACCTCCTATTTATCATGCTACACTCCAACCTGGTCCTGAAATTCTTTCATACTTGCCTATTCTATCAATGACCTGTAGATTTTTCTGTTCATAACTTGATTTTTTCAGTACTGCACCATCTGTGGCACAAACTATGCTGACAAGGAGTTATTTAGATGCCCTGCACTCTAATAACAAAAAAAGGGCATCACCCGATAGTTCGGAAACACAGAGGATAAATGAAAGCTGGGAGCTATTGCGACTGAGCAAGTTTATCCTTATCCCAGGTTTATCTTTCAAGGAATAAACCTGCTCTTCAGGAGTCTTGCTTACAAAATCAGTCGGATCATTTACAGACCTCTCTGGTCCGGTAGAAATAGGCATGAATATCAATCTGAACCTAAATCTATGCCAGACATCCGCTTATTTGCATGAAACAGCTGTCAATATCCAAGATGAAGCTGTTCATGAATCCCAAATTGGCAGCATATATTGGATATCTTTGCGATGAATCATTCCAGACCACCTGCTCATTCTTCATGTAGCACGGTGAAGGCAAGATATAGTACAGCAGTCAGGACTGGGAGACATGACTCATACTGAATATTTTCAGCAGGTGTCCCTGTACTGGGAGCACTGAAGCAGATTAAAAGTGGTGCCAACAGCTGGCAGATAATGAGAGCAGTCTGATGTTACTTGAGAGCATGGTAATCATGCATCCCACCCTTCACACTTATGACATAATTAAAAGTTTCAATGACATGTAGAGCAATGCTTTCGAAGAATCTATTACTGGTTTTGCTGATGTCAGACATGAACTAGAATCTGTAACGAAAACAGAATCACAAAGCCAAATTAATTAAAACTGATAATTAGGATTATCAACGTGGATCTGCAGTAAGACAGGCAAGAAAATCTAAGGTTAAATATGTTATTGAATGCTGTAACTGAGATTATAACACAGAGTAGCACTAAAACTTAGATCTAGCTTTTGTACATGGTAGCCCGGTTTACCAATGTTCTGTACAAATGCACCTAGATGGTTCATTGTGCACATCTGATCTCTGCTCAGCAAACTAACCATCACATTTATTTTATTTATGTATTAACAGTTTCTTATTTAGCGCATACACATTCCGCAGCGCTTTACAGAGGATATTTGAACATTCACATCAGTCCCTGCCCCAGTAGAGCTTACAATCTATATTCCCTACCACATGTACACGCACACACAGACATTCTAGTGTTAATTTGTTGGGAGCCAATAAGCCTACCTGTATATTTTTTGAGAGATACAAACTCCGCACAGTTAGAGCCATGGTGGGATCGAACCCATGACCTCAGCGCTGTGAGGTAGTAATGCTAACCATTACACCATCCGCAATGCCACATCTCTAATCTTTTTTTCACTGTAAAAGCACATCTTTTATTGATTTACATCTAAACTACTAGTTAGTTTTAGCCTCATTGCGAGTCCACCAAACCCCGCCCGGCGAACGACCGCCCCCCCTGCCGCCCCCTCAAAGTGCGGCTTCGCCCGAACAGCTGCGAATCGATGTTTTGCATAAACATCCATTCGCATGGCTCGGGTCACCGACCATCGAATGATGTTTAGCGTGCACGCATATATAAGTGACTTTTCAGTTGCGTATATATGCGTGCACGCTGGCGTGGATACGGCCGGGCAGCTTACATCGGGTGATGTCAGCCACCCGCCCCCCACACCCGCGTCACTGCCTCATTTCCATGAGAACGCCCAGCATTCTCATGGGAACGCCCATGGAACGCTGGGCGTTCCCATATGGTAATGGGGCAGCCCGGCGCCCCCCGCCCATCTCCGCCCCCCCCCCCCACGCCGGCATGGGTGCGTGCACCCGGCGACCCGAAAGGTCGCCGTGGGTGCACGCACCATATGCCTGCACATGCGCAGATACCTGTCTGCGCATGCGCAGATGGGCAACATCGGAACTGCGTGCAGATCTGAATAAGGCCCAAAGTGCATGTCATTAAAAGTGTAGGAAGAGATCCTCCAGGTATAAGTTGGTGAAAAACTGTATTCCATCTGCAGAGTGCACATGGCTGCCTGCCCTTTCACACAGTAAATACACCCTCCTACCCTTAAAAATTATTTCTTGCACTGCTTTTCCGAAGTCTGACATTAGCGAAGAAAGCGCGCAGACTGCCCAAGTGCAGATTTCAGGTGCCCTCAAAATGTTTTTCTCATTTGCTCTATAAAATTGTGTGAGAAGGATGTAGTTGGCAACCCGACGGTCCAATAGTCAAGAAACCATTGCCAGAACACAGACACCACTGAGAATCTCTGCCAAGGTGTATGACATGTCTACACCACACTTTCAGCTACTTACATTAGCAAAAATTCACAAAAAAAATGTCACTCCACATAATCATAGACACACACAAGATATAAATAGGGCTTGAATCTGGAATCTCATTCAGATAGTAATAACACCACATAAACCAATGAAAAGTCTGACTATATGGTTTCAAACGGTCACAGACTTATTACATCGACAACATGTTGCCGTTATAAGATCCAACTTTTAAGAGTAATTTTCATTAAATTGCCAGTCAAAAATATACCATTGATTTACTGGTCATTGCTGATGGTTCTATAACGTAGAGGGGCCTATTCAATTTAGTGCAAATTTGCCAAAGCAAGTTTGTATCATGGAACTCGCGCACATCGCAGGAATGTGCGCACCAGAGAAATGCATCTTCCAATTAGAAAAGCCACTTGGATAATATAAATGTAATTTTCAGTGCTAGTTTGCCAGGAGATGAGCTTACAGAACCCAACTGAAACCTAATTGGTATTGATGTGTTCTAGTGACTGGATTTCAGCATAACTCCCATTTCCTGCTCTTCACAGGCATGCTCAATACAGGGATACAAAATACAGCATACAATGATCTCCTTAAACATCACTGTGCTCTAGCTCTCAAGGGCCTTTTTATCAGTTTTTTCATTGAAACTATGCATTTTCTCTATATTATGGCAAATAATTATTATGAACTATGTGCTAAAAGTCCAAAGGTCCCCATACACTGTGGTGACCGGCGATTCCCCCTTGATATATATAGCCTGCCCAGCTGAACAAGGAATCTAATAGATAGCTTGTGCAGCCAGTGTGATGCTTGTGCTCTGGTACGATGCGCACAAGACCGTGCATCACATCGTCTTTCATTCACCTGCAAATTTGGCTCTTTTGTTGCAATTGATCGCAAGAATTGCAGGAAAGATCCCAAATTGCAGGTGAATTGTGAGAGTATGGGGTCCTTAAAGCAGGAGATTTTGCTGAAATCTCCCTCTAAAGGCCAAATATTGCTTAGACCGCAGTTCCTATTGTTCTCAATTGGGGGCTTAAGTCTGACCAATATGAACATTGTTAGTTTACATCATTCTCTGTTAGTAAAAATTACGGTACTTGTTTCCTAGCACGGCCACAATCGTATGGATCGTGTACCTTTAAGTTAAGGTACACGATCCATACGATGGACCCGATTTCCTTTGAAATCAGGTCCACTTGGCCGGCTAGGACAAAATATCGGGGGCATCGCGTCGGTCGGGACCATTAACAATGGTCCCGACGCGACCGACGCGATGCCCCCGATTTCCCCATAGGCTTCAATGTTAAAAAACATTTTAACATTGAAATCGTGTCGGGAAAGGTAAAATATCGGGGGCATCGCGTCGGTCGGGACCATTAACAATGGTCCCAACGCGATGCCCCCGATTTTTCCATAGGCTTCAATGTTAAAATATTTTTTAACATTGAAATAGTGAGAAAATGTGAAAAATGTGAAATGGGCCAATATGACCCATTTCACATTATAGATGTCCCCGTCGTCACCCCACGATAGACGCCAACCCGAAGCGTGGCGAGCCCGCGAGGGGCGGCGGTGCGCGTCCTCCGACCTTTTCATTCCCCTACTATCCACGTCGGCGTGGAGTTGAGAATAGAATAGTGTGGCGAGCGCAGTGAGCCACCGAGCCCGAAGCGTGGCGAGCGCAGCGAGCCCCGCGAGGGGACGCGTATAACTTCACAGGTATACGCGTCCTCTTGCGGGGCTCGCTGAGCTCGCCACACTATTCTATTCTCAACTCCACGCCGACGTGGATAGTAGGGGAATGAAAAGGTCGGAGGACGCGCACCGCCGCCCCTCGCGGGCTCGCTGCGCTCGCCACGCTTCGGGTTGGCGTCTATCGTGGGGTGGGGTGTACGCCGTTAAATTTGGGGGGGTTGGGAATATTTTACATTGAATCCAATGTAAAATTGGGTCCCAGGGACCCGATTTACATTTCATTAAAAAAAAAATCGGGTCGAAAATCGGTCGCGTCGATCGCATCGCATGCGACCAAATCGCATGCGATGCGATCGACCCGATTTTTCCGACACGACCACCCCGATGTAAATCGGTGTGGCCGTGCTAGGAAACAAGTACCAAAATTACTTTGCACCCAAGGACACACTCCTATCCTACTCCCAAAGCCTCCTCCAGCATCCAGAACCTGACATTACGCGCATGTGCAATGCCAGGTTCTCAGAAGATGTGAAAGACCCCTCTGATATGCTGGGGATGTAAGCCATAGGGACACTAGCAATCACTACCACTGTCCCAGTAAGATAGTTAGTATTATAATTGTAACAATGTAAATTGCAAAAAAAGCAATGCCCTTCCACATTTTTTAACACAATCTTCCAGTCAAAACCAAACAAAACATCCTTGTTATTCAAGAACCGCCACTGGCATTTTCAAATTACAGTAGAAAGGAAACATTTTCAAGGATGCATAAGTGCCATTACTTCATGGATGTGGTAATCACTAGATCTTCTGCCACTTCGCATCTATTGGAGTAGTACTGGACAGGTCCTGGTCTGGTGACTACTGGCACAGTGAGGATTTATGTGCACACTGACTGTCAGGCACCATTTACCGTGGTATCGGGAGTTGGCTACTAAAACACCAGTGTCATGGCTGTGTAAATGCTTGCAGCTGCAATCCTATATACAGTTACAATAACTGCAGTGACTTACTCCAGTGGCTAGCCTGCACGGCCATATGGTTATTCAGATAGTGGATGTTCCACCGATGTGTCTCAGATGGTTGCAACTTTGTACACAAATGGCAGCTCAAAGATGCCGCCAGGGGGAGTCTCAATACAAATCCCGGCGGATGCAACATTACCATATCTTTGCACAGCCGCTGTAACAGATGTAGCGTACATCTCTAAAATCATGTCCTATTGTATACATTCCTAAATATTTAATATGACATCTTGCGTACACAAATTAGATCAAATTGTGTCTCATGTATTAGTATCGTATTGACTTTTTTCAATCCCAGAATGAATGAGTACATCGGGTATGAATGTGGGCGAGCCACAACGGGGCATGCCATTTAACAGTACTACTCACCTGCCGGTAAGTGCTTATAATTATCTCTCGCAAGTGATAATGCATAGGAGTCATCGTTTCACTAACACAGTCAAGTGCCATGTCTACTTCTTTCTTCATTTTGTGCCCATCGGGGAGTATCTGAACAATCTTCATGACTACCTGAAACATTAAATACATATGTAAGAGATAACATTACATCTACCACTGGACTGTCTGTATCGGCGGGATAAATGAGCCACAGGACACAACAGATTAAACCAATCTGCAGTCTATTTGCTCTGACACAGAAATGACAGTAGAAATCGATTGGTGAGGGTGAATTACTTCTTTAATTACAGGGTAAAGTAAAGTTTAAAAGAGTTAGGACACATGGATTGGACATGTCTGTCTTCTCTTTATGAACCACTACTACACTTCATTTAAAAATAACATCAGTCAGATTAATAAGAAAAAAAGAAAGTGAGTGACAACTAATAACAAATATATAATAGTTAGTGGTTAAGATGCAGCGAGCCATGATTGGCTCAAGGCAGCCATCTTGAATGCCTGCAAGTTGGCCCAACTGCCCACATCAGCCAGTTTATTATGGTCAGAGTGAGGCAAAGCTCTCACAGTCTCACTGCCTCACTTCCACATACAGTATAGCTGCATTTACACTGCAAAAATCATTTCAATAATGCCAAGCAGGTACTTATGACACATAATCTATGTTATAAATATCTTCCTTGTATTATTTTTATCATTATGGTAGGTGAGGATCTGCTTCCCCTGCCTGCACATCCCTGGCATTAACACAGATCTTGAGACATAGTGGTCAACAGCTTCATAGTAGCTACAGCAAATGTTTAATGGAGAAACATAATTTTCCTTTTGTAAGCCAGAAAAGTGAAGCGCAATGTGTGTGTTTTAGGGCTACTTCCTGTAAGCAGTCTGTAGGAGGTCGTTTTGTGGCCTGCCGCAAATCTCCACTGGGCTGTATCCCTATAGCAGTAAATAGAACCTGGCACTGGATCAAGTTAAACACGAAGTGAGATTGTAAGATGTGGATTAGTCCCTGTGCATGCCGACACAGGAGCCTCAACCACAAGTTGTCCACCAAGTGTGTGGCATGAAAAGGTCTGGCAATAGCTAAAATAGCCTGTTTTAAGATGGTATTTACCCTTATGATAATAACGGCTGAGTTCACAACCATGCCATGTGCCGCTTAAAGGAAAGTCTCTACTGATTCTCAACCAGGCAAATAAAAAAACAGAGCAGCAAAAACCTTTCTATATTCTATAATTAAACTAACATGACACAGTTCCTATCTTATATGTCCTATGGCTATTAGGAATTCAACCACTACAGAACGTGCAGTTATATTGGAATAGTGCAGTTTTCCATTGTTACTTTGTGTTATTTGGTTTTGCATACATTTGACACATTTTGTAGCTGGCTTAATAGTAATGGGTTGATGCAAGGTTTTTTTTCTTAAAAAATTGGTGTTATTTGGTACATTTCATCGTCTGTGACCACAATAGGTGCAAATGTACTGGAGATGTTGACAGTGGCATTTTGCAGCTATTATTTAATGAATCTGCCATCCTGCTTCCGTGCGGGACACGTGACTTGACGGCAGCACAGCACGTCCTCCTTGCCGTCTGACCCTTCGAAAGACAGATTGCATGTGCTTTAAAAGCACATGCAATCAGCTCCCCATCCCAACTGATCAGACGTGCAGCACGTCTGACCAGAAGACCAATCCTCCAACCCGCGGGACCGTGCATTGCACGATTGTGTGCACGCGATATGAACACAATCTGCATACAATCCATTATACAATCCCTCGAAATTGTATGATTGGGTGCAATGTCTTTCAGGTGTATGGGGGCCTTTAGTTATTGCATAGACCAACTAAACCTGCATCTTTGTATAACGTGAAACACTAAACTGAATGTTATATCTTGTTAATACCAATGTGCTTTCCTGGCAGGTTTATATAATTTTATTTGCATCTTGTAGCTGGCTGAATAGTAGAAATATTATATGAACCATGGGCTTTGTCCCACTACAGCAGTTATCAGTGATGCACTAGAGCATGCAGATTTCCAGCAGTGTTTGTTGCCATATGTCTAGGGCAATGACAGCTTCAAACTATCCCTCAACATACTGTATATCTGTTTCAATCTCATTTGAAAAAGCCACATTTAGCGGACTGTATGTCAGGACGCTGATAGAAAACACTGGACTACACGGAGAGTCTTACCTCAAACTCTCCTTTGGTATATTTGGCATCTGGAACACTTACAATTTCATCCTCACTAATTTCAGGAATGCTCTGCAATAAAGATAAAGAGTCTGTTTGTGAAGGGATCACACATTGCTTTGTCAATAGGCCAACTCTGCTCAGCCGCTCTATCGCCTCTTACATGCACACAGCCTGCCATTCGTCCACTCGCACTGATGGCTATAATGATTGGGGAAACATAAAAGTTACAGAAATAGCCAATCTCATAGTTGCCGTGCCAATCGCCATGTGCAACATACCCGGTGATTGACGGGATTCTGTCGGCACGCGCATGCATATAATTCGCACCCGTGAGTCATAGAAAAGCATTGAGCAGCTTTTCCACTCCACTGGAGCACCAAACATGCACAAGTGACCACATTGCAGCAATACACACAGGTTGAGTATTATCCCTTATCCAAAATGCTCGGGATCAGAAGAATTTTCGATAACAGATTATTCCGTATATTGGAATATTTTTATATTTGAATGAGGTATCTTGCATTTGTGCATTAAACAAGGTTTGTGTATAATCTCTGTCCTTCCACATATTTAGTGCCAGTTACATGTTATTTCCCCAGTAGGGCCAGCTGAAGATGTCCGCTGTAGGTTTTTTGCAAAAAATAAACAGGTACTAGTGTAATAGCACGGCGCCCCTTACGTAGTTAGGGTAGCGTCCTGGTCAGAATCAGCGTAGTGTTCGCGCGGCCAGTGTAGTTAGTGTAGTCAGTCAGAAGTAGTGTTCCCACGGCCAGCGTAGTCAGCGTCCCTGTCAGATATGTGTTCCTGAAACACCCCCATTATCCACGTCAGCCCGAAGCTTGGCGAGCGCAGCGAGCCCCGTGAGGGGACGCTTTACGCGCCCCACCGACCTGTTCATACCCCCACTATCCACGTCGGTGTGGAGTTGATGTTATAAAGTGTGGTGAGGATAGTGGGGGTTTGAAAAGGAGACTCTCCCTGAAGCAGACACGGGCAGGATTTCCATACCCTGCCGCAATAATTACTGAGACACACCTGCGTCTCAGACAGCTGGAGCATCTCCCTGCCGGCACCTGCATGATCCCCTTTCCGCCGGCATCCGCAGGGGATCTGGTGGTTACCAACACTGTGTGAGTGGCGCTCACTAGGCTTGCCATGGACGCCGGGGAAAAAGCCGAGCTGCCGCGGAGTCACTACGCTAACTACGCTAGGCAGCTGTTGGGCTATGCTGACAGCGTAGCTTAGCCTACACTGAAAACGTAGCGTAGCCGGGCGCTGTGCTATTACACAAGTACCAAAATAAAAAAGTGACTCCAACTGCACCGAGAGAAATGCTCTCTGTTGGAGTCACTTCTTTATACAGGCCTGTTTTGGTAAAAAGCATTCTGTCCCCATGCCAAATGAATTGGTTTTAAAAAGATCACCGTATGATGATATGGACACATTGTGGCAATTTATAAATAAAAGAAGTTCATAATAATAAAAACAATAAGAATAAAATAATGACAACAATAACTAATCTTCAGTATGCTCTGAGAAGCAGGGCGTGAGCTGCACTTCCTTCAATTTCCACTGCGAGGGAGAAAGTTACAAACAGAAGGACCAAGCCTGAAAAAATGGTGATTAGTGACTTTGTGCGCTGTCACCCTCGTAGTGAGGCCCGTGACCGTTAAATAGACAATCACCTTTCTATATATAACCAATGAAAGTGAGTTTAGATACAAAAAGTTTACTCTCCTTATCTTACTTTTCTTCACCTCTTCAGAGGCTCTCCATTAAAGTGAGTTTGTTGGAGACATGTAAAACAATGAGAATCCAGAAATAGTATAATATTGTAAAGGTAACAGATTTATTCAAAATAATAAATCTGTCACCTTTACAATATTATACTATTTCTGGATTCTCATTTTTTTACATGTCTCCAACAAACTCACTTTCATTGGTTATAAATAGAAAGGTGATTGTCTATTTAACGGTCACGGGCCTCACTGGGAGGGTGACAGCGCACAAAGTGACTAATCACCATTTTTTCAAACTGTAAATTTAGTTACTAAGGGAGTAACTCTAGTGACCAGTGCTGCAGACACTCGAAATTCAGCGCCATAAACACAGACTCAATCTATCATAAACAAGAAGGACCTAGCCGGCCACCGGGAACTGTGTGAGCAATAAAAGAGAAGGGGGCAGTGAAGCAGAAAGAGAGGGGCAGGGCTGGACAGAGCAAGAAGCAGACTGTAGTGGCTATGCATATGCCGACTCCTTTAATAGTAGGGGAAGTGGTACTAACCAATAGCTGAAATACTTTTATAATTAAAAGAATGGTAATAACTACATTATATAGTTTTGGTACATACATTGAAATGCCAAAGAGTAAGTAATGCAACGACCATCGCCGTTGTCGTCCTTCCTTTGCCTCCATGACAGTTAAATACAAAAGCTGCATTGGAGTCTTCTGCTAGTGTGCTCTTCATAGACTGGTGAATCATGTCAAAATCCTGCAATATAGAGAAGATGATGAATTCCCATTGGTGCAATGTTCTGCATACAGCTGGCTCAGTATCACACAGCACAGATCAATAACACTCCAAACCAGAGATCTTTATGACACTATGAGGCCCTAAGCACATAGCAAAATGACCAACATGAAAACAGATGCAATGGTTCTAAACTCTGCGGGAGATTTATTAAGCCTGTTGAAGTGATAAAGTGAAAGGTAATAATGCAGCAGCCAATCAGATCACCTAACTATCATTTTTGAAAACCAGCCTGTACCTTGACGTTCGTAGCTTACCGGCTGATGAGTTACCACCTTCCACTTTATCACTTCTCCAGGCTTAATGTATCTGCCCTCTCGGTCCTCAGGACCCAACACTGGTCACATTTACCAGGACACCTAAGAACAGGAGCACTGTGCATCACCATGTGTCACGTTTTAAAAATCCAAAGGTGACCTGGAAAACCTGAACCGTTAAGGGGTACTAAGGACGGAGTTTGCGAACCTGTGGATTAGAGTAATCAAGTTACCACATTACGCAATAGTCTTAGACCTAGGATATGTAATTAATGATCTGGCTCTACACAGAATACTCCAAGAGCTACAGTGGTGCTCTTTGTTAAGCATACCTGTGGTATGGGCATTGATTTCTGATCAGTGTTCATCTAGAGAATATTCATCACAAAGATATACTGTAAATAATCTTGTTTGGCATGCTTGGTCAGGCAGGGTGCAGAGGTACACATGGGAAGTGGAAAGCAGGAGGCAGAGTAACTAATGGAGAAGGGGGTCAGAGGTATACTTGTGGAGGCAGGGGGCAGACACACTCATGGGAAAGACTTTCCTATAATACTGATGACTCCTGACTAGAAATTGTGTTTAGTAGTTTTCCAGATCACCCCAAACAGACAGACAGGGGCTTACCATGGACTTTGTCTTAGGTATCCAAATGGCTCACAGACAATGGGCAAAATTTACGAAGAATCTGGACCGCGGACGTTCCGCAGTATGAAACTATATGACTGGCATTGGCCAAATTAAGGCAAAAATACGAACCGTGAATAGGGCAAATTTACTAATCTGCCGTATTCAACCGGATTCGTCTTTTCCAATGTTGTAGCTGTTCATATATAGCGGCTGTATTTAAAGGCAGCCAAATATGTACGACTGATCTGTGCAATGCTGTTCTGATACAAAAATAGAAAAAAATTATTATTATTATTATTTTAAATGGCGTTTAGTCAATAACCAGCCCTAGGCTTATTGAGTTGGTCCTGGTTGCAGAAATACAGGGGGGGGGGGGTTCCCCTGTATTTCTATAACCTGCACAAGGCTCACGGGCTGGTCCTGGTTCCCAAAATACTGGGCACAAACAGAGTAGGGATCCGCAGTATTTTGAGAACCAGCACTGGGCCCAAACAGTCAGCAGGCTAATGCCATAGCCAAAGGACACTTTTTATATAAATTCCCCCGGCCAAAGCATTAACCCGATTGTCAGACAGGGCCGGGACCCTGAGTAAGTGGGGACCTCCACATTAAAGTGCATCAGTACAAGCCTATACGATCCTGCTGTCTCAGTTGTCATTTTTTTGGAGTCCAGATTTTCGTCCTATTTCATGCACTTCCATGAATCGGCATTTTTAACGGCATCTCGCATTTTTCATGAGTAAACATTGCCGTAATCTGTGGGAGTTCTGGGATGAACATTTGCTTTTGCAAGACTAATTGAACATACTCCAAACTAACTTATGTATGAAATGTTTGCCATTAAAACTGTGCACCTACATAATACAGTCTAGAACTAGAAGGAGACTAAAACATCTTATAAAGTACATTAGTGTAAATACTGTATCAGGGTACTAATGGCTTAGAATCAAATCTATTAAATGAAGTTTTTCTCATGTAAGAGGCCTAACATGGTCACTCACTGCAGGGAACAAATGTTCAGCCACACCAGAATATGATTAATGATTAATATCCTTTTATAGATATCTTTGGAAAGTCCCAGTGTTATGACAACAACACTTCCTCTTTTATTTGTGTACCCTATCAATTGTCATTTAATCATTTCCTCCCGGTTACCTGTTCCCTTGGAGCACAGAAATCAGGAATGGGGATTCTTCTGTACACCAGGCCTGGACATGTGCTCCTCTGCTGGTTAAATATTTCCTGCATTGTCTGGCAGGTCTTAAACATCTTCATTTGCTTCTCCTGTTCCAGATAGACCTCCAGCCACTTCTGTGAAGTCAAAATATGATTCGCAATCGTGGCTTCTAATTTCTAAGAGAAGAAGACAAGGTACAGTAATGGTAAATTGCCATACTACAACTGATTTTAATGGCAGAGATGAACAATAAATGCAGGTGGATGATCTGAAAATAAGCAATTCTAGAGCTCAAGGGGAACTTCCACATTAAAAAAATTAGCGCCCCTTTACTGAATAAAACATAAAAAAAGCATACAAAAACACACACACAACATATGTGAAAAGGATGCGAAACAGCGCATGTAGCAATTGTGAAATAGACCAATGGTTACCCCCTGGGTATACACACATAGGAGCTTATGCCCAGAGGAGATCTTATTCTATATGAGTGCAATTTCACTGAGTACTTGGTTCCCTGAACCCTTTACAGAAAGCACCAACACCACAAAGGTGATTAGAGAACACTGAGAAGATGGAAAGCAGCAGGTCTTAATATCTTGCAATTAGGATGTACAATGCGTTCACCCCAAATGCTTTCATGTAACCTAGGCATATCCTTCATTGCATTCTATTTGAGATGTGGGTTAAACTGCAATCATCAAGTGGAGAATGTGATGAGCAGATGCTATATAACCAACGATAAATCCAGAAAATGTAAGTGCGCAGGTACAGTATGGATGGATGGAACAAGCCAAAACTGCATTTTTTACTATTGGGAGGTGATAAGAGGTCTCTGAAGACTTTGTTTTCCATCTGGTACTGACGTCTGTTCATCATTGCTGGACACACATATAAAAAAAAAAAGATATAAAAAGTTGTGCACTTGGCCAGGAAATTTTGCAAGTTTTGCCCACTGAATAGGACCTTAGTGTTCCCAGTACTATTGATTTACTCAGGTGGGGTTACGGAGTACCCAGAAACCCCCAACTGATGGGCCAAATTTTTTATTTTGAGACAACTTGGTTTCTTTCCCCATACTTGCCA
Source organism: Crinia signifera (assembly GCF_055691185.1). NCBI lineage: Eukaryota > Metazoa > Chordata > Amphibia > Anura > Myobatrachidae > Crinia > Crinia signifera. The sequence continues at coordinate 193,056,862 of NC_139222.1, read as the reverse complement.
GTCTATGAGCAGCAGCTGCTCATTCAGAGAGCACATGTAAGAAACACTACCAACCACTCACAAAACCTGCATTTGCCTCTGTATCCCTCGTTGTTCTGGTCAGCCTCTGTTGACTACAGAAGCGGTCGCAGAGACTTATGCAATGAGAGTAGAATACTTCCTCTCATATGGTCAGTCACTGGTCTCACTCTTACAATGGTAGGCGATTGGAGCAATGCTAAAAGTCACAGTTTTGAATGGAAGGTAACAGGAAAAACTCATCTGTGGGGGATATTCAATCCTCCGCCACTATTCCCCTGACTGCATTGAACAGTCTTCTCAGAAAAACAAGTGGTCGGGAGTTGTCAAGCTCCCGGCCGCAGCTCTGCTTCTCGCAGTCATGCCTCCTTCTCGCCGCTCGGCAGACGGGTCATTGAATCCCGCCTGCAAAATGAGAGGTGAGCCGACCGAGAACGGGACAGGGTCACGCCCGTCAGTCTTTACCCGACATTGAATACCCCACTATGACAGCTGAAGGAATGGAGATTGTTGAAACAGGGTCTGGCCTTCTCCCGCATGTGTGTCTCCTTAAAAAAAAAGACAGGAATCTCTAGAGCCTACTTGTTAAAAATGTCCTTATCGGCGCCCCCAGCAGCACTGCACATTTAAAAACTCTCCCCCTGGCCTGCTCTCTGGGCATGTGCGAGATTTCACTATTATCACAAGATCTCGAGCGCAGCTGGGAGCCAGCATCGCTAAGGGGATTGCTGGCCACCAAGTAATGCTCCAATCCCACCAGCTGTCCCTAGCGTACATTAGGGGCCCTGTTTATACATTTAAAAAAATGTAATTCCCCCCCCCCCCCCAGTTAACTAGCATTAAGTGCAGAAATTGTTGTTGTTGTTGTCATTATTAGAAACATTATTTGCAGGGCCTTATAAGAAAACCGTACGTGTCTGAAGCATGACTATGTATCTTTAGATTATGTTTATTTACATTGATTTATCTTAATTTTCTGTCATTTTTACTATTTCATTACTAATCATACCCAGCGTGAATTCCTGTGCCCCCTAGTGGACGAAAAAGAAAATGAACAATTAATGCTGGCAAGAAAGAACTGAGAATGTGGTGTAGTTCATGGCCATCAATTGTCTAAGAAAACTCTGTATTAATCACAGTGTGCACAGCCGGCCGATATGTTGGCCAAAATGTTACAATAAACATGTAAAGAACTTTAAAATGCATACACACATGCCCTTACATGTATTCATCTGTCTGTTTACCAAATATGCAGAAAACGCAAGCAGTGGAGATTCAACATTGCCCTCTTGTGGTCTAATGAGATGTTGCTGCTTTAAGTCTCATTTGACAAATAAGTACACAGAAGATACTGTGGATGCTATCTGGCCAGCAGGGGGTGGATGTGAAATGGCCAGCCTCTCCTGGCTGGGAAAAAAAATTCCTACCCGGGTTTTAACCGCTAAAAACCCTGCTTGGTTCCTGTGTCACTTTAACTGGGATTTTTACCTTGTACCCGTTTTTACTGAAAAAAATCCCAGGTAGGTGCGCATTCATGTCCAAAAACCCAGGATTTTTATGTCAGTGGAAAAGCTTTATGAATCTAATGCAGGGATGCTGCAGAGCCAAGTCAGTAACTATCAGTTAGTCTATATAATCTATATATTAACTTAACTGAAAAACACAGAAGAAAAGCTATATCAATAAAGTCAAGCGAACTATAAAACTGCAATTAGTAATGAGTTATACCTCCAGTTGTTCTGGTGAAGTCACAGGTACTGTAATATGCTGTTCCAAGTGGTCCTGCTCCCTTGGAGTGTATATTTGTTCATTGCCTTCAAATATAACATCTTCTCGAAGGTTCACCCACAGTACTTTGGAATATTTCCTCTTTGCATCCGTCAGATAGTTGAGTACACAACCTGTGGCCTGGGTACATAACCAATGTGAAAAATAATCACCTAAGGCAGTTATAATATCAAAAACACATGGTAATCACAGCACAAAATAAACTACCCATTTAATTGGCGTACATCCTTATTTATTGTACCTTTATTTTTATATTCTTTTAATTCTGCTTGCGGGAATACCATCCTTATGCATTTATAGACTGCAAAAAAGCAAGTACTGCTTTACATGCGGTCTCCATTTATTCTTGGAGTATACTTTTCACCAGATTTGTTGTTTTGACCAGAATGTTGTTTTAAACCATTGTATTTTATCATATGTGCTTATTAATATTTGTTTATATGGTTTCATTTTTAGGAAAAAATGTAAAATACTTTAACTCTAAAGCGCTTTCTCATTAAATATTCACTACTGCGTTAAATAACACTAGCTCAGTGGCTCCTAACGATTGTAGACTATGGCTGTGCTATGACCCATGGTTCCTTTTTGGCAACACACCAATGTTAAAATTTAGAGATGTGCAGGTCCGATTTACTCGGTTCTGATCACCAAATTATCACAAGTTCAGATTTTTTTCGATTGGCTACCGTCTGCCCCGTGAGAACTCACACATCTCTAGTAAAAACATTCCTCTAAATAAAATGAGTAGTTTTAAAAACCAGAGCTGATAAACTCAATGTTGCCGTTTACAGATGAAATATGAATATAAAGGGTGGACATATATTAATTATCTTTCAAAACATTTTTCCCTGTAAAACCTGAATTATATGACTTTCACATTACTATGCTGGGTCCCACGGAGGATTTCGTATGTGTGTCCTTCCTGGGTGCGGAAGGGGTTTCCAGCAGAAACCCCTTTCGGACTGGCGTCCCGACCCAGCTTATTGCCAAGCATCGGCTTTTCCTATGGCGTGGACTGGCGCCAGGTTGCATCAACCCAGCTTACCCGTTCACGCTGCACCGCAAGCCAATTTGAACCCAAAAGCGTTCCCATTATGTAGTAATAAAACCACTAGTAAGCCTGCTCAAAGCAAATGCTTCAAAAGCTAGTAGATAATAGATGTAGTTTGACTTGTTACCAACAGATGGCGGTGTAAGCCCGCGCAAAGCAAATGCTTCCAATGCTAGTAGATTTAGTTGCGCAGCTCCACGCACATCGGAGACGGAGATCACAAGTTCTGAACTTAATATGTATCTAGCAGCCTTGGCTGGGATTGCATGCAATACTTTGTATGCAAAAGGGCTGCATGCGAGCAGTCAGGGAAGCTGCCGGGTCACCGCATGCGATACTTTGGTCTAGGTAACAATGACTGCAAATCTACTAGCTGCCTAGGTCCTTGCAAGAAAAAATATCCACATAAAGCAAAGCATAAAAGCATGCAAATGGGCTAAATCATGTTGCACTGCAAGTGGAGCAGACTTAACAAGTGCGAGAGAGATTTAGATATATGCAAAGAGATTTAAATTTGGGTGGGGTCTGTTCAAGCTGAAATTTAAGTTGCAGTGTAAAAATAAAGCTTACAGTACATCTGTGGACAACATGTAAAAGCAGCCAGTATTTACACTGCACATAAACCATTTAAAAGTATTTGCTCCCCTCAAATAGCAAGATGTTTTTTTTCACAAAAAATTACTTATTTATTTGCTTTACTGAATCTGGCCCATCGTTCTGAAGATGGAATTCAATTACAGGCTTAGTAGACATGTGTTGATATAGTAAAAATGTAAAACAGCACAACTGCTTCACACGAGATTCATGGATTTATGTAATTACAAACTATGGTTCTGCCCTCATTAGCAGCCACCTGCATTTCCCCCCAAGGCTTATGACTATTACAATCTGCTTTAGTGAACCGAAGGGTTTTTATTTGTTTTTTTAATGTTAATTGCCACTGGGTTTTTTTTCCACAAAGTGTACAGATGAAAAGGATATAAAACAGCGGTATTAAGTGAGGAGAATTTAGGAAGAAGGTATACATATTAAAGCAGCCTCTGTGTCTAAATAGTAGCATTGGAGACATTAGCACAGGATTTACGGTGTCACCCACACAAAAGCAAGGGGGTACCACTGAACAATCCTAGAGGAGGCATCAGAATATAACAAGGACATGAGATAAAGGAAAGGATAAAGAGTAAAACAAAACAAAATAAAGTACAGTATACAATGCTTGCCCATTTCTAAGCCCAAACCACCAACCCATCCACGGACCGATCCAGCAAGAGATGAGAAAAAGGAGAGAGAACGAGAGAGAAAAAATAATATAATGAAAAAGAGAGAGGAGGCAAGGGTGGTATGGAACTGAGCAGTCAGAGTATGATAGGAGTCTTATCTTGGAGAAGTTGTAGATCATGGGTCATCAACCTGTGGCCCTCCAGATGTTGTGAAACTACATGTTCCAACATGCATTGCCACATTTTTTCCTATGAGAGAATGCCAAAACTGTCAGGGCATGCTGGGACATGTAGTTCTACAACATCTGGAGGGCCACAGGTTGAAGACATGTGTTGTAGATTATACCATGAGGTAAACTGGAAGCAGGCTTGGATCGCCGTATTAGTTTTAAGGGGCAAGGTGTGAGAATACTTGTCCCAACATTTAAACAGGACTGAGGTCATAGATTCTTTGTGAAGCGATGCCTCCAGCCAGTCCATGGTAAATAAGAAAAGTAATCTAGAGATTGCCACTGTTTTTATCCACAGAAGAGGAAACAGAATTTACATTGTTATTAAAAAAAAAAGTTGCAGTAATATTAGTTTAGCTGTATACGTGTCTTGTAAATGCATGTATGTGAATATTCTACTACCATGGAAACTGCTGCATTGTAACTACCAAGATAATTACTTTTATTTTATCAGTCTCCAGTTCTAAATATCAATACTAGTTTTCAAAGCTGTGGGCCTGATTCAGAGATGAATGCAAGTGGTGTCAGTGTTGCTACACTGGTAGCAGCGAATCTGAGAGTTCATGATAATGGTACAGGAGGAGTTTTTCATAAAAAGCACCCCACTGCGACTAATCAAACCCTCGCATGTCCAAAGATGTAGAAACAGATCACATTGAGGAAAACATGGGATTTTGCGCAGGGAAACGCATCCCAAAGAGAAATATGGTTTGACTTCCCCAGAAGTCATCCCGGCTTGGACCCGGGACACACCCGGGTCCAGGGGCAGTGGAAATGGGTAACCCAGGTCAATGCAATCTTGGTCCATTCACTGCAATGTAAAAGCCGCCACTGGGAGATGTTCTCATCCCAGCCTCCAGATGACGTCACCTGCTCCGCATTATGCCAGGTCGGGACGCTAGTGGGAAAGAGTTTGCAAGCGGGGTCGCTCCTGAGTAAAAAATCCCGGGTGCGACCTGGCTTGTCTATTGGAAGAGGGGTAATAAATGTCCCTCAGGCCAATGAATCAGAATGTGTTGTTCCATTGTTTTCTGAAAAGCGTCCCATTCCCACCACCAAACACTTGCAAGATCAGGCTCAGGCTTCCCCCACACCGTGATCATGCAGAAGCACATCACACCTCAGTTCTAATGCATGCGTAGTAAGGCCCAGTCTGTATCAGACCCTGTGACACAGCTCGTGTGTTTAGAGGAGTCTCAGTGGACTGCACAAAATGAAAAAATTAAAAACAAGGCCAATTAGAAGTGAAAAGATCTTCATTATTATACATTAGGGGGCAGATGCAGTTGACAACTATTTGGGCACCTTGTGTGATTCAACTCTGCACATGCTCAGAAAAAAAGCAACATGTGTTTCCATCAGATCCAATTTATGAGCAAAGACATGGCATTGGGTAACAATGGTGCATTATTTAGCTGAGGGGTATGGAGATCTTGACATACTGTAAGATTCAATACTCTTATGGGGGCATATCTTTTTAATCTAGTATAGGCAGACATGAGTGATGTTTAGGCCTAGTAGCAATCCAGGTGCAAATGCTACAAACGCAAAATCATCATGAGAGGCGTACGGCTCTGCACAATATACACATTTTATTTCCCTGTATGGTTCTGTTGAGAAACATGATCCTAATTTATTTTAACTATTACACCAGGTCCAATATCTGCAGGTCATTCTTCAAACACACATATAAAAACAATAGTAATTATCTGTTGAATGAAGTAATAGATACATAAAGCACACAAAGTATATACGCTTGATACACTTTACCTTTGAGTTTGGCTGGGCAGTGCCGTATATGGCTGTTTTGGGCACTCTTCTAAAGTTGGCCACGTTCATTTCTTTCACAGTGCTCAGTACATCTGGTGAAAACCGCTCATCCAATACCTGTAAGAGAAAAGCTCTGAATAAAGAACATTTTTTGGCAAGTAAAAGGTCATATATTGTTTCTTAGAGAAAAAAAAAAAAAAACTGCGAAAGTCTTTCATCTAATTGGGCTAAAATACCCAGTGTCAAGATGGCCATTACAGTACCCAGGTTATCCTGAGTGGAGGCCAAATCTTAAGTGGGCACCCTCGGTATACCTCTCATTAGTAACAAAATTACAAAAAAGCGTCATTTTACAATTTTATTCAAACTGGAAGTCAGTACAGTGGATACTTAACATATTCATCGTTACATTCATATTTGCATAAACATAAAGCTAAACAGGTATATTGTAATAAAGCCAATCAGAAAGCAATCAGATTGCCTGCAGTCTCGTGGACAATCGATTGATAGCAGTGGTGTATTTGATCAGAAGTCAGCAAGAATGTCTAACCATTTTGAATATTAGCCACAGTGGGTATTTTTCCCTGTATCAGTAACCTGTTAAATGCTGTAGCTGCACCATTCAGTGGCGGAACTCCCGAAGGCAATGGAGTCATCTAGCGCCGGGCACCGTGCTTATAGGGGGCACTGCCTCCATTGCATCCTATGTTCCGCTCAGTAGTGCCACTGCCACACGTACCTTATTCAGCGGCATGCAGCTATGTTATGCAGCACAACACAGGCCGGGCGGGGCGGGTGCGGCGGGGCGGGCCGGGCGCGGGCCGGGTGGGGCTGCTCACCCCCCCCAGCCTTGTGTGTAGCAGCCACGTTGCCGCTCCTCCCTGTAACCTAGATGCTGGCTGGGGAGGAAGTCGGCCTGAGACTGAGCAAGCCAGCCAACAGTGTCACTGTCAGACAGTGACAAAGAGCCAGGAGTCGGGGCGGGAGACACTACAGCAGCAGCCGTTGAGGGTGAGTCTATGAAAGCCCCTCTCTCCCTGACATTTTTTCTCTCTGACATTCTTGTTTCTCTCTTTCTCTATAACTCGTCTCTCTCTCGCTCTTCCTATCTCTCATTCTATCTAGCTATCTATCTATGGGGGAGGGGGCACCAACTTTTATTGCCTCCGGGCGCTATGGACAAACTTACGCCACTAGCACCATTATAAGCAATCACTAAACAAACATCCCAAGTATAAATGCACCAAAGGTTAGAACGTACCAATACTCGCGCCCCTTTCGTTAGTAGATCCCCAGATAAAGTAAGTTCTGATAAATTCATGTTTGCCTGAAGTCTGTAAATCCAAGGATGGGTGCACATCCATCGACTGAAACTCAGTGCGAATGCCAAGGGGTACTGAAAAAATGAAGCATTGTGTAAAAAAAGAAGGACCACAGGTTTACATGTATAGGAAAAATTAAATATTCAAGGGTATTATTTTAAATGCTGTTGCCAATGAGACAATCATTTCAGAATATAGACATTTCAGCATAGGATAAAGAATTTCTTGTTCATAGCCGGTCATCATAAGAGCGTTGGACACTGTGCACTGTCCAAAGAGCAGAAACAATGGCAAGAAACAAAGAGGTCAATTTACTAAGGTGGGAGTTCTATTTAGGATGGGATATTGCCCATAGCAACCAATCAGATTATATCTACTATCTTCAAGAAGGTGCTTAAAAAATAAGAAGAATCTGTTTATTTATGGACACCTATTACTATGCGCTACATACCATCTTCGACTGAACTTATCTTAGTAAATTTACCCCCAAATAACCATAATATTTATGAATGATTCGTGCTGTACTTGTATTGTCTGTAACATTTGTTTGTAGCCTACAGAGGTTTTCCCAGACACCTTTCATTTTGCGCTATAGGGCAGGAGATGGCACAACTTCAATACTCCATCACAGGAAGTAATGCCTGGACTGCTGTCCATTTTCCTGAATTTAATGTCTCATCGGTTAGGCATTTTAGCAGGTGTGTCACAAAGTAATGGGTGTACCGTTCCAGGGGAAACACAACGAGGCATGGCCCAATGTATGCTGTGGCTCACTTGTATCGGTAATTAGAAGGGATGTGCAGATCCGGATTAACCTGGATCTCAAAACGGGATCTTATTGGCTATCCAGCTGTCACATGTTATGGAGCTAAAACATGTGACAGCAGATAGCCAATAAGATCCCATTTTGAGATCTGCGTAAATCTGGATCTGCACATTTCTAGTAATTAGCTTTTTGCCTTTTTACCTAGGTTTGCAGTCGCACACTGCAATTTCATGCAGCCAGCAGCAGTGTCAGGGGTAGCATTTGCCATAATAGTAAAGTCCATACTATGCCACACAAGGCTACTGTGCACAATTATAGGATAGGTGTATGTGGACATATCTGTAAGACCGTATACATGGTTCGGCCAGCCTGGTTACACAAAAACAAATTAAAATACTGTAGCTAATGGTTATGGCATTAGTGCGGATTACCTGCTCATGAAGGTAGTAATTAAAAGCTATTAGATAAAAGTATCGCTCCAGACTATTGAGGGTTCCTCGAAGAAAATATTCTTTGGTACTACTTCCCTAAAATGGAAAAAAGGAACATGTCAATAGATCATATCAACAACAGGTTTTAAATGTTCTATGCTTACACTGCAATTATAATAATGATGTTCTTAGAGATTAATCACATATTACATTTGCCATCTGTCTTAGGTGGATATTTGTATATTTATCTGATTGTCTGTGTTTTGGGAAAGCAGGATGAAATCTTTATATAGAATAAGTAATGGTTTACGATTCTACCCAAATATGGTCATCTAAGGAAAAACACACACTGTATATAGAATTTATTCTGTTATAGTAAACTATTTTGTAATGTAAACTTTTCCCCTATTTTGTTATTCTGTGGTATATATTTAGACAGCGTAATTAACATTTACAAAGCCATAGGGGGAGTTGGAGATGTACTAAGCCTTGGAGAGAGATAAAATACCAGCCAATCAGCTGCAAACTGCCATGTAACAAGGCAGTGGGGTAGATGTATGAACGGGTATGGACCATTAGGTCACCAGCATATAGGTCGACAGCCATTATGTCGACATGGGTTATTAGGTCGACAGTCAAAAGCTTGACATGGGGTTTCTCAAATTTTGTCCTGAATGTTGACACCGTCGACATGGACACTGAAACCGCTACGCTCGCCATGCTTCTGGCATTGTGCAGCACTACACTCAGCACACTATTCTCTTCTCCCACCACACCCTAGTGGATGGTAGGGCATAAAATACCACCTGTCAGCACATGTCGGCTCAATAAAATGTGGGAAAACCCCATGTCGACCTTTTGACAGTCGACCTAATGGACCTGATGACCTAATGACCCTGACAACCTAGACTCATGTCGACCTAAATGCATGTCGACCTAAATGCATGTCAACCAACATGCCAGTGACCCAATGACTATCCCGTATGAACCAGTGAGGAGGAGTGGCCCATGACAACCAATCAACTGCACTGTATAACTTAATGTTATGCAAATATAAATGTTAATTAAGTGCTGATTGGTTGCCATGGGCAACTTCTCCACTGGCTCACTTCACTTATCAGTGCTTCATACACCTGCCTTATTGGGGCAGATGTATTAAGCCTAAAAATAAAAAAAGTGAGGAAAAAACATAAAAGGTGATAAATACACCAGCCAATAAGCTCCCAGGTTGGGTTTGATAAATGTCAGTTAGGGGCTTGTTTGTTGTTGCGTTATCACCTTAGATTTTTATCTCTTCTCCAGGCTTAACACACTGCCGCAGTGTTTGAAATATGACAGTTTGGGGCTGGTTGGCTGGTACTTTATCGCTCTCCTTTTACATAGACCTATCAGTACATCTTCCTCATAGTGAAGAAAGCCAGTTGATGGCTTTCAAAAAATCTATATTCGCACAACCTAGTACATAATATAGTGATAATGTCAGGATGGTCAAAAATCTCATTAAGAGCAATTGACACAATACAAGATGCACGCATCAATAGCCAAAGGCAGCCTGTACTGTACTTCTCACAAGTGTGGAGTGCAGACTTCTGCATCAGATAAGTGAAGCGTAGTAGCCAGTAGCTAAAGGTCACACTGTGCTTATAATTCCTATGTGCCTGGCTACACAATACAGTTCTACTTTGTACTTATGGCACTTAAGCACCAATGGTTTTAAAAAGTTTTAATACAGTGCATGAGTGTGCGAACATGTCTAAAATGTAAACTGACCAATACTACAAACCACAGTTCTTTATTTAAGCCATACACAATTCGGTTTTACTTTTGTTTCAGTGGATTGTAAAGCATACAAATGTTAGTTGTCAAGAAGAGAACACGTTTTATACTGGTGTTGAGGAATCCTTCTGGTACTCTGTCAGGGTATACAATGGTTAAAGTATTCAGAAGATTGCTTGCTATATTGGTGCTATTTATAAAGTCTTGTTCCTTCCTGATGTAAATCTTATGTGTTTAAAAAATGTTAATACAAATGTGAACTGTGAATAAACAGCTATGGGGATTCAATTTATGATCAAGTCTCTGTAATTTTCCATGTTCACACACATCATGCAATGTGACACCCCCCCTCCGACTCCTTCCTGCCCAGCAGTATAGCTGTACTGCAGTGTGATGCAGATGCTGCTAGACACATATAGGTCCAGGAATTAGTGGATGGTGGGGATTTAAATTTAAAATAGAACATAAGAGGGGACAATGAGCAGACCAGGGATTCAAGTGTTTACTATATAACGTTCATATGTAAATGAATTCAATCCAAAATGTATTTTTATTGAACTGCAGAAGAAATAGTGTAATAGTGATGCCAACAATAATAATCTGTAGCAAGAATTGCAAAGAACCGAAAGGGTTATTGCAAACTGATGCCATGTAAAAAATAAAATAAAAAAAAAAAGCACGAATACAATGTTTTATTTTACAAAATCTCTCTGGAAACTGGAAATAAAGTACACAAAACTGCTTAAAGGCAGGAGGTGGCGCTATACACAACATGTTAGATAAATATTGTGCTTCTAGTTTTTCCAATCCTAAGGACACATACCCAGTAGCTTTGTAATGTGTTTAACACCAGTGGAAAAAACCTAGAAGAAATACATTTGGCTTTAGTTCTTCATACCCCATTTCCACTATATAAGCCGGGTTGCACCTAGGATTTTGTACCAAAGTGTGACCAGGCTTGCAAACGCTTTCCCACTAGTGTACTGATCCAGCAAAATGCCCTATTATACCCCTTTTCCACTAGCAAAAATAACACCGGATTTTATGCGGGGACGTGCATTGACCTGGGTTGGACCCGGGATGCTCCCGGATCCAGGGGCAGTGGAAATTGGGTAACCCAGGTCAATGCGAACGGGGTCCCGTTTACTGCAATGTGAAAGGCGCCGCTGGGAGATGGTCTCATCTCCCAGCGCCGCCCCGGACCCGCCTCCTAATGACGTCACCCACCCGGCATTATAAGGAGTCAGGATGCTAGTGGGAAAGGGTTTGCAAGCCGGGTCGCATCCAGCTTATACAGTGAAAAAGGGGTATCACTATCATTTTATTGGTGTGAAGGAGCTGACAGTTGGCTCCCCCAATGCGTTAGGCACAAGAGAATATTTTTTTTTTTAAATGACCAAAAAAATTAAATGCTACATCAATACTAGTAATATTTACTATTTCTATGTTGACCGTAAAAAACAATATAGTTTCTAATGTCAAACAGGTTATAGCCATGTATATTTTCTTCCATTCTGAATTTGTAGCTTTTATACTGGTGACAAAGACTAGAATACATTGAAATAACATTTCATGTAGGTTTATCAAGGTTAGCTATCATGAAATGAGCTTTGTATTTAAACTATATACAGGACTACACAAACCGTCTGTATCCCACTGCTTGCTTTGCATAGTGGGAGAAGACCATAGACTCTCAACCTGGGTGGTTAAGTTCTCTGGCTTAGTTTTACCTCAGAGCCCCGTCCTTAAACTCTTATACATCGTATAATGTAGGTTAAACTTCGGTAAATAAGCGTATGCGCGATATTTGTTTCTTCACTACGTAAGGTCTATTGGGGATGAGTGTGGGGTTTAATCTTTTACATTGGCTAAAATGACAAAATCTGACTTACAAAAAAAGGTACTTGTGTACAATCACGGCTCCCACGATGTCCATCGAATAGTAAAAAATCGCATCGCATGCGATTTTTAACAGAAATGCATCCAAATGCATTGAAATAAGTATCAAACATGTTCAATGGCCCGAAATGTCATTTTTGAGGCTGTACCACCCCCACTATCAATGCGAACCCGAAGCGTGGCGAGCGCAGCAAGCACGCGAGGGGCGGCGGTACGCGTCCTACAACCTTTTCATACCCCCACTATCCACGTCGGCGTGGAGTTGAGAATAGAAAGTGTGGCGAGCGCAGCGAGCCACAGAGCCCGAAGCGTGGCGAGAGCAGCGAGGGGACACGGATACCTTCACAGGTATACGCGTCCCCTCGCGGGCTTCACAGGTGTCCGCGTCCCCTCGCCACGCTTCGGGCTCAGTGGCTCGCTGCGCTCGCCACACTTTCTATTCTCATCTCCACGCCGACGTGGATAGTGGGGGTATGAAAAGGTCGTAGGACGCGTACCGCCGATGCTCGCCACGCTTCGGGTTCGCGTTGATAGTTGGGGTGGTACAGCCTCAAAAATGACATTTGGGGGCCATTGAACATGTTTGATACTAATTTCAATGCATTTTGATGCATTTCTGTTAAAAATCGCGATTTTTCAAAAATGCTTAAAAACTGCAAAAATCGCATCCCATCGCATGCCACTACATTTGGCATGCAATGGGAGCTGTGAAAGTACACAAGTACCCAAAAAAACAACAACAATAGCAGGTCTTACTTAAGGAACATGCTTTGTGCACTTACTAATTTAGGAACCGATTTCAAGTCGCATACAAGTTTAGAAGCGGTCATATCTACTGATAATAGCAAACTGAACACCATGCAACTTGGCACAGGAAAATTGACATTTCTCAGTGTCAACTGGTGGACTAAGTTGTGAACCCCCAAAATATCCATTTCTTGGGAGTATTCAAGTAGCATTCTATGCTTCAGTGTGTATGCTGAAGGGACACTTTATAAAAAAGATCTCTTGGTCCCACTATTTGGTAGGTATAATGCTGGGGTACAAATTACGCAATGTGTACCCAGCAAGATATTGTGGTAGGAGGGGGTGACGTGACCCAATAGGATAGCCAGCATTGGCAAATACATACACACTTGCTGATGTCTGCAGCGACAAAGGATGGGTGGCAACGGCTATGCTGCATTCCACAGCATGGCCGCCCTTCTACGATTAGGACGATGAAGAAGGCTGCTGAATACGCACATTATCAGCAACAAAGTGCATACACACTGGACGATGTGAAGATTTGGGCATTCTGTGGCGTTGGAATTAACAAAATAGTTAATTTTATCATCTAGTGTGTATCCAGCTTTTGTGCTGGCACTAGTGCAAATTATTACCACTGCGTATGTAAAACCATTTATCTGTGCAACTGTGCACATGAAGCCGCACGGATACTCAAATTCCAGAAGGCTGTAGACATCCGTGCTTGCAGCTGTATTACAAGGGACTCAGAATTAGGCCCTTAATTCGTACATGCCTATTATAACATGGTCTGTATGTTTAGGATAGGGCTTTATTGTTATACAGTATTGCTGTTTATGCAATCGGGCTACTGTTATCTATAAATACAGTTTGCCCATGTGATTTATGCATTTTATCATATAGACATATCTAGTTACATCTAAGAGAACCTTATCTCTGCACATTTATCTACAGAAGACTATCTGCTATCTGAGAGAACAGCTTCCTGATAAAACAATAGTATCAGGATGAGCATCTAACTGTGCCGGTTATCAGTCTTCCTGCACTAGATACAGTCCATGCCATCTGTGTAAGAAGATAATACATGCTTTGGAATGTTTGCTGTTTTGACATCTCCCTCAGCTGTTTGGTACAGTCTAATCTCGCCGTATGAAGCATGAAGAGAGTATGTCAGAACAATGTTGCTTTGGCAGATTCATCCACTGATGCACAGATGAAGATAAACGTCCCTAAGAGTGCACTCTTGGAACGAGTTCGGAATTCCTACAGCTTCCTGGATGACATACTGTGTGTGAGAGATCCGCAGGCCTTCTCTGCATCTCCGAGGGAACATGTCACCCAGAAACGTTTGCGAATACACCTTCCTGACACTGTTTACACCAGTCTGTCCTGTTTATACAGCACTTTCAGATTGTTATGAATCAGAAAGACACAGTTTCCTTCCTATTTTAAACTAACGGCCTTGTCAGCGGCCCTGTGATGTGTAGTGTGGTTGGACTTTTTGCTGGCTGCAGAGAAAAAAACACCTGTCTCAACATTTATTACTGTATCCAGTACAGGTCAGTGGTCTCACACACACAGCACCAAACAGAAATGCTATCATCCTTTTACCACCAATTTGATAAAATGCAAAATAGGACCAGAGAAAACCAAAAACGATAAACACTCAGGGAACCTGCAATAAAGTTGTGGATACATTTAGAATTGCTTGGACAAGAATACCTGAATTTTGTAGTCCTCCCCAATGCCCTCCAGCTTCTTCTTGCATTCGTATATGGCTGCTTTAATATCGTGCATTTCAGAACATAAGGCAATAGCGTGGTCTACCTATAGCAAGAAGGGCAATATTGTGAGCACTTACAGGTAACAGCACTGACATAGAACCCTATACTTGTCCTCCTATCTGGGCAGAAACCATATACTGTAAAAAAGGTGCCCATACACGGTACAATTATTGTATACAATATCTCATCTGGTCGCATTGCATAGGTTTTGCAATGCAATGAGATGAAATAAGATCTATGCTGCACATAGAGCTGTGTGATGAGATGTGTGACGGGAGCAGGCATCTCATCGCACACAACAATTGTACAGTGTATGGGCACTTTAAGGAAAGCCAGTAGCAGCCAGCCATTTTTAGCTGGAGGCTAGTCTGAAAGCTCATCGTGCTCCAACCCCCACTCCCAGACACATAACCGAATGCCGAACGGTGCAAGATGGTTGGTGCGATTGAAACTATCCAAGAGGTCTAGTGTACGTTCTTTGAACTTTGCATCTTATTATGCAGAAATGCAAAAGTTTAATGTAAAGACCATACACTAGAGGCTCAGTTGCACCAACCATCTCACGCCATATGGAGTATTGACGCTTGGCTATGAGGACACATCTGTATATGTGGAGCCGTAAGCAAAATAACCATATGCTTGACTGGTACCTCTGAGATCTGGGTAGGTACTTGATGAGAGTTGGGAATAAATAAATATTGCAATAAGTCGCACAGTTCCATTAATTGTACTACACAAGTATCCTTCTCTTAAACGATTATGGATACTTGCATACTGTGGAAATCCCCAACCTGAAAACATTCTCAGGATATTGAATTACAGTACTTACCTCTTCCACTATTCTTTCTCCATTTGGTACCATATTGATAAAGTTCTGTATGACCTGAAAATATTCCTTTGGCAAATCATTTGTGCTTTGAGGGATGCTGAAATCCAAAAAAACAAAACACACTGGAATATTAAAACCCAATATTCTGCCATATGTACATTATATAATCTATCTATTGGTACACGTGGATAGATCATGTCTTCAAAAGCAGTTCTCCATACATAGAATTTTTCTAGGAATCATAAGGACATAAGGATAACACCTTTCATAAATAAGAGGTGTAAAGGTGCTCCTTTATGCAGCTTTTTTCCTGTGCGATGCGAGCTCCCACGTAGATCACATCACACAGTACAAAAAGTATGTGCAGCACGTACTTTATGTACTAGATCCCATAGCATCTAGTACAAAAAGCACGCTGCTGTAGCACATCAAAAGCTTTTTGTACTAGATGCGATGCAATTAGTACAAAAAGAATGGAGCAAATTCCTTCACCCCGCAGAATATAATTTTTTTGGAACTAAAAGAATTGCAAGCCTGTGGTCACATAATGTTGGCATACAGAGCATATATGTGCCTCAGTGACTATATGGCCAGACTAATTAGTTAAGCCGCATCGCTTAGTAAGAAATAATTAGAAGGAACAAAGTGATTTTACTTGCCAAATTACACATGTACCAAACGTTGCAAGACATATTTCCATAGTAACCAGCTCCCGTCTGTAAGCCATACTACGTAAATAAATCTGATTTACATTACATTCAGGCTCCAAGAGGAATCCAGAAAATTCATTGTGTATGTGATTGCGGAGAATGAGAAACAAGCTAGAAGTAATCAGGGAAAGTACAGGCTATGCCCCCACTGTGATAGATTTTTGTTTTCATCACGACTTCAAAGACCATAAAGATAGAGATCATTGAACCGCATAGCTAATAAGGCATTGGATACACGGTGATACATTTCAGAACACTGGATGGATCAAGAGCAGACCATGTTCTGTTCATGGCCCATCAATGTCAAAGTGCAGTGCCAGCATATTTACCATAGGGATCAATGATCTCTATTTTGACAGCCTTATAAGAATCAGCAAAGCACTGTATCATCACAACATACGGCAGAAAGGTGCATTTCCAATCATCCACACCTTGAAAAATAACAAGCACATTAATAATAGGACAAATAGCCTATGGGATGTATTCAATTTGGAATTCCGAATGATAGAGGACGTCAAGGATTCCCCCGAACGTCGAGGTTCGCGGCCAGGGCCGGACTGGACATCTGGCACTTCTGGCAAATGCCAGAAGGGCCGATGGCCTTGTGGGCCGAATTTGTGCAGCCAGACTTAGCTGCATCCCGCCAGCTGCACAACAATAGCCCCGCAGCTCAAGTCACCGAGAGCAGAGCACACAGATGACCAGGAAGGGAGAGGACGCTGAGGACGCACCACCCCCGTCAGTTGCAGCACGTCCTGCTTCCCGCAGCAGCAGCTCTTATACGTGTTATCCCCCCACCTCCCCCGCCAGCCCCCGCCTCCCACCACCCGCAGACTCCCTGTATGTGAGCAGCGGCAGCCCCAGCGCCTGACACACCGCACATCTGCAGGAGCTGCACGCCCCAGAGATGCTGCTGGATGCCGCCCCGCAGTTCACCGCCCTGGGTGTGGGCACCTTTGCCCAGCACCACCATACCACGATCACACAGTGGTGCAGGTAGGGCGACCTCCTAGGTGGATAGACCCCACGGCAGAGAGCTAGACCTGGGGTGGGTGCCCCATAGGGAGGCTGCTAAACAGTAACACCTTGTCTGCCAGGTGGGAGAGAGGGGTGAGTGCAGGGGTACTACTATATAAGGTGATTGGCAGTAATGCAGTGGCTATACTCTGGTATACTCTGGCTGGCAGCAGGGGTGATGTAGTTATATCCACGTATATAACAGCATTGTAATTACTATTTGACATTTTCTTATTATTATTTTGCTTTGTTAGTACATGGTCAAATATTTTTGTGCATACTGCTGCTGCAGAACATCTTCCAGCTGCTATATAGTCCTCTATGTTTTTTCCGGTCTTCTCCAGTGGTTTATTATATAAATCGTAACTGGACAAAAATGAATTGCCTCTGTTTATTTTTTATATATAGCATATTGTGTAATGGGCATCACGGTGTGTTCCATAATGTGTAATGGGCAGTGTAAGGCCTCCTTTTTGTGATGTCACGCCTCCTTTCCATGATGCCACGCCCCCTTTACGGTGCACGGCTTTGCCGTGCTATGGTCCCGCCTACTTCAGGTGGGCCTGTGTGATCAAAATGCCAGGACCTATTTCTGGTCCCAGTCCGGCCCTGTTCGCGGCTAATGCAGCGAAATCATATTTATACTAATTGAAGAAGAAATATAGACTCTCCAAAACGGGTTTATGTCAATTATTTTTAGGTAAATGTATTTATAAAGGGATGGGGAACCTTTGGCGCTCCAGCTGTTGTTGAACTTAATATGTAAGCATACCCTGCTGTAGTATTGCTATTTAGCAATGTGAAAACCATTGTAGGGCATGCTGGGTTGTGTAGTGTAACAACAGCTGGAGTGCTAAAGGTTCCCCATCCCTGTTTAAGAATGTCAGAATATAAAGGGAAATAACAAATGCACAAAAATAATAAAACTACTCGAGACATCAAAGTTGGACTTGGAGATAAAACATCTTACTTCAATCTTACTTCAAAGCACAGCTCATGCTCCTCAGTGTAATGCTGAGTTATTCCCCTCCCTGCTCCCAACACTGACCAGTGTAGGAGATATTCTTATTGAGCTTACACTCAGCAAAAACAAGATTTGTACAACTAATAAAACCAGTAAAAATCACCCATTGTACATGTACGATAATTTAATACATTTGTTAGTGCAATAATAATTTTATTTACATGGTATAGCGCTCTTTCACCAGAGCAGATTTACAAAAGCAATGCACATAATACAAGTACAACAGCACCAGGCAAGCCACACAGACAAAAAAAAAAAAAGAGAAAACCTAGAGCGCAGAGTAAGCATAATGCAGAGTTGGTGTAGACCAGTGGTTCCAAAACTTTCTTGAACCACGGTGCCGTAGAGTATCACCATTTCATTTCAGTACTCCCCAAGGAAAAATATTTTTGTTAATAATTTAGTAAAAATATTTTTTACATGAAGTAAATTGGGCCTACCTGTTCTGTTATGTGGTTGACAGGTTTGTGCTTCTGTGTGTACACATGTTTAATGATTGACAGCCGCTAGCACTGATTTTGCCTATCACTTTCACCCTAACTAATTTGATTTTGTCCTGAACCACTAACTCAAGGCACCCCTGGAAGAGTCAGCATCCCAGAATATCCAGGCTCACAGTTTGGGAATCACTGGTGTAGGCATTTTGGATAATAACTTCCAGGAGTTGTGTATTCCACCCTTACAATGTACCAGATTGGGCAACAATGTTGGGCGCACTACGAAATTTACTCTGTGGGAGTAATGAAGGCGGAATATTGTGATATACTGCTCCAAATAATTTTGTACATCCAAGATTTTTCTTGCACTGGTCTATCCACATGTTCACCACATCTTCTCTGGCATTAACACTTTAGCCAATTATTTATTGCGCTATTGCTGCCAATTATTTATTGCG
The DNA here is from genome assembly GCF_055691185.1 of Crinia signifera. Lineage (NCBI taxonomy): Eukaryota > Metazoa > Chordata > Amphibia > Anura > Myobatrachidae > Crinia > Crinia signifera. The sequence goes on along the minus strand of NC_139222.1, from coordinate 193,037,585 downwards.
CTATTAACAGCTGCTGCTACTTCAGCCAATTATTTATTGCGCTATTAACAGCTTCTGAATTAGGGAGCGGTTTGGGGTGAGAACCTATGCGAAGCAACAATATCTGAGGTTGCAACTTCCCATTTGTCAACTATGCTCTCTCCCACTATCCTCTAAAACATGGGTCCTCAAACTGCGGCCCTCCAGATGTTGTAAAACTACAATTCCCAGCATGCCTTGCCACAGTTTTAACACTCCCTTATAGGAAAACTGTGGCAAGGCATGCTGGGATTTGTAGTTTCACCACATCTGGAGGGCCGCAGTTTGAGGACCCATGCTCTAAAACCAGAGGGCAGACCATCCTCTTCTCCCTTCCTTAGTGGGCATAGTATCTGATCTGTTTTTAGATGATAAATACTATTTATTGCTATGGAACACCAAGTGGTCACACCCATTTCCACTACACCCTATTGCATTACTTGTGGTTTTACGTACTGTAAGCTACACATCCTCTACAAACAGATCTATTGCTCTCAACAATAAACAGCTCTAGAACGTACGTCTGTTTTTCAGATGCTCCTTTACGGTGATACAGAACCAATGTTCCCAGAATCATGGCTAAGTTCGTCCTGCCGACTCCTGTCTGGCAACTGAAAAGTAAAGCTGGTGAGGGGCGGCTGGCATCATGAAGCAGCAGTAGACATGGGTTTTCCTGAAATGTAAAAATCAGAAATTTAATTTCAAGATACAAAACTTGATTTCTGCATTTTTTTTTTAGATTTTTTTTCTTCATGTGTTACCTCCTGTGTGTGAGTGTTCCCCATGTCTGTTAGCAGCAGTGAATGATCCAGCTCATTACGCTGCTTGATGACCACAGACAAGGCTGAGGTTAGGAAGAGGCTTGAAGCAGCACTGATCAAAAGTGACACATGCCTGGCAGCTCAGGGGCACCAGTGGGGCCTTTCCACTGCAAAGTCCAACAGGAAGTAGTACTTTAATAGCTGTGCACATGGATTTGGGCGATGTGCAATGTTTTAAGCCTCTGCAACAAGGGCTACACAGACTACTCCAACAGACAGGGGGAAATTTACTAAGGTGGGAGTTCTATTTCATGTGTGATGTTGCCCATTATATTCTAGAAGGTGCTGAATAAATAAGAAGTAGATGCTGATTGGTTGCCCATGGCAACATCCCACGTTAAATAGAACTCTTAGAACCAACAGTATCAAACAGCTGGGCAGGCTCGTTTTTTAGAAAGGCAATCTGTGGATTCATACACACGAACAGTGATGTCACAGTAATTCAAGCAAATGTAAATTTCTGTTTTTTTTTTTTTTTACTTGATCCAATACCCTTGGGAATCTACCGTATCTATGTGGGAGAAGTTAAAGCGGTCTGAAACAAAGAAGCGAAGCAATAAAAACTTTTTATCAGAGGGACACCAGAAAGTCAGGTTAACAGTGAACAATGGATTTTAGCTTTAGAGTTTATACTTTTAATTTTGTGCCATAGAGCAGGGCAACACGGCCCTCCAGATTTTAGTGAACTACACATCCCAGGATGCTTTGCATTAGTTTTGCTATGTGGCCATGCTGAAACTGATGCAAGGCATGCTGGGATGTGTAGTTCATCAACATCTGGAGGGCCGGTGTTGCCCAGCCCTGCCATAGAGGGTCCCAGTACCTCACAGTATGAGGAAACCTGGCCTGCAAGGGCGCACACACACTAGATGGACACACTTACACAATAAGCAGAAGACTGTAGCTTAACGTGAAGTTTACCAACATCAAACAACTTCCAGAAGTGCTGTGACTCATCTCCTGGCACCGCCTGGACACCGTGGCATAATGCCAGACAATGTTCTGGAAGTGTACTTTATGGGCGAAAGTTCACTCTAATATAATCATCAGTAGTTCTCTTTATGTAAATGGGTTTGTGCAATAAAAATATTTACCACCATGCATCACATTATGGGGGGATTTTATGAAAGCTGGAGCAGTTCTCAAGGCACAAGAAGGGCTCTCCACAGAGGTGCCCCCTAGTGACGCACCACCACCACTATTCCTGTTTAAATATTTACTACCACCACCTTATGTCTGTAAATGTCCACCAAATACCCTTTGGTCCCTAATGGGCCGATACAGAGTTGCACAGAATCGGCACGCAATGCCAGTGTTCATGTAGCCAAGCTATTTTTAGCTGGTGCACATACATGAAAATGTGTAAAACCTCCTATGGTGCATGTGCAATATACAGAGGTAACGCTAATAGATGCAATGGAGATCGGGACAGAAGGTAATAGAAATGGGGCATTCCTGGGAGGTGTCTAAGTGAACGTAAAATAAGTCTGGTCTCCAGAGCATTCTTTGGGAGTGTTGCAGGTGCATCAGTAAAATTGCTGCGTTCCTAGAGACACAGCCATAACCATGGGAGGCCAGAATCAGACAGTAAGAAAACACCTGCCATAGGGCTAGTGCAAGTGACAAAGGTGCAAGCAATGGTGGTGTCTAATGAATCACCAATGGTATTACAGCATTCAGGCACAGAGATAGTGGGCATCTCAGTCCTTGCACATTTATGTGCACGCTTGTACACCAGGGGAGGGGATGATACTAGAATTTGAGAGTACTTTTTCTTTTGTTCTCCTACAAATTTAAATCTAGCCTTACTTTTATTTGCAAAGGAAAGAAAACCCATTCGATGGTGAGCGACCAATGATTTTTCTTCCGTGGGCTTCATGCGAGCAAATGTGTATGCAAACGCACCCGCTCACATGCTAGTGGGGAGGATTCGGGCAGCAGAGGGGCGGGCGTATACCGGCTCGCTAAGCAGGTATTATATGCAGCCTAGATATCAGGTCTGAATCAGGCCCATTATTCAGTGCAATGTGCCGCCGCTATTTCAGACGTGGGAAATAGCGGTGGCTCTATATTCAATGCTGTCATTAACGATCACGGCAGAATGGGCCCGACTTCAGAAGCTGACGGGCCCGTTCTGCCGATAACGGCCATGGATTGTCGTGATCCAGGCCGCAGATAGACAATCCACGACCGTTTTCGTGGCCACGCCCACTTTGCGCCCATCGGCAGGTGGGACATTGAATCCCGTCTGTCGTTATGCAGTTAATCTGACCGCAAACGGGCAAGGATCACGGCTATCGGCGGGAATCGACAGCCATGATCCCAGATTGCATACCCCCCTAAATATTAGCTATGCTAACAAGGCTATTAGGAAAAGCAGAGCTGTACAGTTGGAATTAGTGCTATACTCACCCTGAGAAACTTTACAAAAGCGTCAAACTGTGATTCCAGAGGAGCACCATCTGCAGGTAGAGGAAGACGATGGTACCTGGGAGGAAAGACAGAAAAAGTCATTATATTGTAATATAGATATATTATATATATATTATATTGTAATCTAGATATAGATATATTATATTTTATATATATATATATATATATATATATATATACATACATACATACATACATACACACAATTATCACAGAAGGCTAATAGCTTTGTAGAACATTTGTACATGTGGACATATTACAAAAGATTTTTACCTGTATGATGGCAGTAAAAAAACCGGCCTGTTGTACACCTCCTCTGTTACGTGTATGTCTTCTTCACACTCAATCTTAATGGAATGTGGCTCATCTTTAAAAAGTTCAATGTCGTTATATACAAAATAACTGTTCCCACTCAGCTGGGCAAAATCATAAAGCTTAATTAAAAAAAAAAAAAAAAAAAAATTAGATATTTTATAAAAATATAAGCTAGGCTACTAAATTATACACATTATGAAGAAATGTCTTGCAATCTCCTGTACTAATTTATATTCAGGATTTCCACCAGTGCATATGTATATTTTGCCTAGATGGAACAGCTATCATCAAATGAGGGCTTACAACCAATTAATGAAACAAAAAAAAACAAAAAAAATCAGCATTACCATTGTGCCTAGGGGTGCCCTAAACTTTAAGGTTGCCCCTGTTAACAGTGGGATCCCAGCTGACAGAACACAGACTGGTTCCAGGTGAGTATTTCACGCCATCTGTACCCAAAACCAACCACTGCCTCAGCCTCACTCCCCCACAGCCTAACCCTAAGCAACATCCCTTCCCCCAACATTCTAAACCTCCCCCTACCCCTCTTCCCTCAGTCTTACCCTCCTCATTCTAGTGCATAACCCCAACCAAGGTGTTTATGTCAGTATCCCACTGTTAGCATTTTGACCACATTCCAAAAGAAATACACCAAAACAGGTGTCAGAAGTGAAATATAAAGTACACACAGGAGAAACTCATTTTTTTTTTTTTGTATGTAAAAAGCTTTAAAAAAAAAAAAGTTCCCCAAACTACTATAAATATAAATAGCTGTAAGTTTATTCATCCTTCCGGTTATCAGAGTACTGGCAAGTTGGAAACCAAAACTGAAACAGGGTATTAAATGCCGCTTTAGAGGTTTGTGAATTGAGCAAACCTCTTTCCGAATAGATATTTCCAGGTTCTCTACTCGGACACCTTTCTCAAGAGTGTGCAAATTTTCATGCAAGTTCTCTTTCCTCCTGGGAGTGTAAGGCACAAAGTCATTCTCCAGTCGTAGGAATACCACTGGCTCCTCACGGACACAGAAGAACATACACTCCTGTAATAAAAGATATGGGGTTCATTTTACAAAACGCTTTATTTAAGAAGCTGGCTCATATCAGCACTACAGCCAGGGCAGCCGAGATGGGGGGGGGGGGAGCGGGTACTAATTACCGGGCTTGCTGGAGTCCAAACCCCCCCCCACTTCCCCCTCTGTCCCTCCCGGGCAGCAGTACACACCTCTACAGCATGTGGTGGGCTGACAGCAGGCACAGCATGAGCATCTCACTGACAGCGTGAGAGCTCATGCTGAGCCTGTAGGCAGCACAGCACATGTTGTAGGTGTGTGTGCTGCTGCTGGGGGGGGGGGGGGGGCAATAACACCCCCCACACACACACACCCCTCGATTTTAGAGTGTTTTTTGAACCCCCTCTAAACATTTTGGGGGCATGGCCTAATTGCAAGAGGTGGCCACGCCTCCAACAAGTAGGCCACACATTTTACCAGGGCCCGGCATACCTCTCGGCTGCCCTGACTACAGTATAGCAACAGCCTGCACCCTGATTGTTTTTATTATACTCCTCATGAAAGTGAAATGTAGCTTCTCTTCTGATGATAGAAGAGGTATGTAAACCACATTAGAAGCTTTGATATGCCTATGTCATTCTATACGCAAAGTCCTATTCTGTTCCATTAAGATATTCTATCAAATATACTTTTTTTTTTCTATTTAAGCAGACATAAAAAAAAGGCAAAATCACAATACTGTATTGTGCATTATATTCTAGACTTTGTTATACAACTTTTGACATCAGCATAGAAAAACACCTTTTTAAAATTTCTAGTTTAAAATACTTAAAAATGCTTGCAGCCTAACCCAAGATCTCTTGGACGTTATACTGTACATGTGTTGTCCATGCATTCATCCTTGTGGACAGTGTGACTGCATATTGCAGAGAGGGTCCTCAAAACAATGAATACGCCCAAGTCTGTTCTAATTGAAATGAACAGAATCACTTTCACACATGGCTAAAAACGGCTTTGAGGAATGGCCTCTGGTGGTGGTCAGTGGCTTAAGTTCATGCCAGGCACCAAGAGGCGAAATAGAAGGTGGTGGTCATCGCCCCCTTTAGCGTGCTGGCTGCAAATGGCGATTAAAAGAGCCTTAAGATTTTTTTTTTTTTTTTTAAATACAGCTCACTCTGGGGTAGATTTATTATGGCGGCGCTAAAGGCGCCGCTATAACAGTTCCTGCTTCGCCTCATTAGCGAGGCGAAGCAGGAGGGGACACCGACAAGATGTATCAACATCTTGCCGACCGAAGCGTGGGAGCGCTAACTCCCCCCTCCGGCGATGTCCCCTCCTGGAGACAGTGCATCAGTTAATACTGATGCTCCGTCTCCTTCCCCCCTGGCCGGCTGACTGCCCGGGATCTCGCTACTCTCGCGAAATCCCCAGTGCAGCTCAGAGCCAGCAGCGGGGACAGCACTGTCCCTGCTGTGGGCATAGGGCATCGCCTACTGCAGCTGTCGAAGTCGATAGCTGCAGGCGGCGGAACGGTCAGCGATGCTGACCGTTCATAAATTAGGCAGGCGTGCAGCACAAAATATCATAGCTGCGCTATGCCTCCTGCCTTACACCGCCGCCGGTAAAGTACCTGGCCAGCGGGTTTCATAGATGTAGTGAAATGCTATCCCCTGCTTTAGCGCACGGGGATAGCGCATATGCCCCACACCACCGGATCATAAATCTGCCCGAGAGAGAGAAAATTGAGACAAAGAACCAGCCAATCATCTTATTCCTTACATGTTGCAAGCCATGGGGTAGATGTATGAAGTAGTGATAAGTGAGGAGAAGTGATCTAGAGGAGAAGCGGCCCACTGCAATCAATCAGCTGCTCTGTATAATTTATATTATGCAAATACAGATGTTAGTTTAGTGCCGATTGGTTGCCATGAGCAACTTCTCATCTAGATCACTTCTCCTCCCTTATCACTGCTTCAAACGTCTACAAGAATGGATTGATTAGTATATTGTATCAATTTTTATCTCTGTCCAATCTTTAATAACCCCCCCCCCCCCCCTCCTAAAAATTATAATATTTAGAGCATTTCCTTAAAACAACTTTCTGTAAGACGCAGCAACTCGCTATATAAACACTTTGATCTGTTATCTCACATTCCCGGACTCTTCAGCACATGACACACTCACAGCCAGCAGTAACAACAACCCCATTAGTACCTTATGTCCATCATTCTGAAGCTTCTGCAGCACCTGTTTGAAACCATTCAGGCTGGGTTGTCCCATTCCGTAGACTTCATACCCTCCTTTGGCCTGTCGGAAGTTCGGTGCTCCACAACTGTTTGTCGTGTTTAAAACATCTAACTTGCTGTACACGTCGTGAACCAAGAAATACTTTCCCTATTAACAACAAGCAAGAATACATTATTTTAAATGAAAAATAGCAGTTTAAATATTTAAATTCTGTAGGATAAAAAGTTGCAAAAGAGTTGGATATACAGTATATTCTCTAGAGGCAGATTAAGTTCCTGGGAAAATTTCCCAGCTGTTATGGTAAGGACTCATTCAGTAAAGAAACTCAAGGAAGTATAAAAGACACTCTTTGTTTGAGTTCCGATCAGGCCAATACTACCTTGACATACGGACATGGTTCTAGGAACATCTAAAATATATGGTGGTGTAGCAGCCGGTAAGCTCTTACCGGTATAGCTGCTGGAAGCTGTTCTATGCTGCCAGCGAAAGGCATACTCACAAATGTTTAGCCCCACATGTGCTTCAGCTGATTGTAAAGTAATGGAGATTAAAAGGAACGCGGTGCCCACAGAACTTCCACCAGCCCAGGTTAAGGTGGCATTTAAAACGATATACCTCTTTCATGCTGTACATTAAATGGACTGTCAAATCAAATTAATTCTGATCTACTCTGAAGACATTCCAAACTGTGAAATATAACACCATGGAATAATACATTTCACAATTGTTTATATACAGCTTGTCAAAGCCATGGTGCAAAACTAGAATTATGACATTTGGAAACAGTATGTATGTGAAACCCCTGCTCTAATTTCCTAAACACAAGTGATAGCTTGCAGCTATATCCCACAAGTGGAATGAATCAGAGTTCTGAAGAAAAAAAAAAAACGGTTGAAACTTTATGTATCCGCGGTACAAAGGACACCATATAAACATTTCTGATATTTTTAGACCTATTCGCAGTGTGGGTTTTGCATGTCATCTCGGCATGTCCCACTTACAACTCATTGCCTTCAGGGACCTTATCTGGGGCGATTATACACAACAGTTATTGTCCAACTAAAAAGGCACAAATGCGCTTCTTTAGTAAGACAGGACTTGTAGATAAGCTTCTGATTATCAAAACACACTCATTTATGGAAACATAGTGTAACGGCTGCAACAACGGGTACTTATGATTTACAATATCCTGTCATTTATTGGACTGCGTACAGTGTTTTTATCCCCCAACCACACACTACTGCAGCCTAACCCTAACTTCCCCCACCCTCACAGCTTGACCTCAACCCTCCCCCTAGTGCCTAACACCAGTAATTGCAGTCAATATTCAACGTATTCTGAATATCGGGATGCCACTGTCAGCATTCTAACTGCTGGGATCCTGACTTCATCCCAATTGCATTTATGATAATGGTAACATTAAGCAAGGATTATAAAGCAGAATTAGTCAGTCAAAAATGAAAATTCCAATACTGAAAAATGCACCAATATCAAATATAACAAAAAATAATAATCCCATATCTAAAAAATAATAATTTTCAATCACCTTAAATACAGGAGCTAAACACTGACAGAACACCAGGAACAGCCACACATTACTCAGCAAGGTCTCCCACAGTGAAACCTATTTGCATCCAAGCATTGTGCAGTGTCCATTTAAATGGGCAATTTTCCATGCAGCCATAGGATAGTTACATCCAGTCTGTCTCTTCCTCATTTGCTGACAATGCAGGAATTCAAAGCAGTGAATAACAGGGCAAGAGAGCTCTCCGAATGTTATAGCAGGGCCCCGCTTCTGTAAAGTAATGCTGATCGAGTACAATCAGAGCTTACCTGTACAAGATAGTGTTCCGGCATGGTCTCGGAAATCCTTCCAACACAGTAATTGGCTTTGAGGAAATCATCATGAATTTGGAACTCTTCTTTACAATTGTACCTAGAAAGCCACAATAAATTGCCATTAAAAAACTGGGACTACAGCTATACAACCAGCCAAAATAGTCTTTTTGTTGGTTATGCATATTATCACATAATTAATCATCATTTACTAGTTTAACAATATGCAATTTAGGTTTCAAACCAAAAGACGAAACACATTTTTATCATTCATTTTTACAGATGGAAAATACAAGGAACAGCATTACTAAGAGGCAAGGAAGTAAACTCCAAGATCACCAACTATATTAAAAAGATACAGAGGTGTCGTTCTTGCTGCAGGCACTTAAACAGTCCTTCTAGTCTCCCCATGCTTGAGTGTCTTTTTGTGAGACATTTGCCATTAAAATGTGTCTTTCGCATCTCTAGGCGCTGTGCAGCTCAGTGGGTATGTGTACCCTGCGTCTATAATCCCCAAGGTACATCTAGCGTATACCTGTATGTGTTACGTATTTCTGTACTGTCACTGCTGAACTGTTACCTTACCAGCTGTTACACAGCAACCCAAACCAAATTCCTAGTATAAGCAAGTATACCTGGCCAATAAAGCTGGTTCTGATGTGAACAAGCAGCTTCTGCCAATTCAATGTCTACATTGTGTGTGACTGCAGTGGTATCTGCATACAATACAGAGATGGGAATTCCAAACTTCTAGGGTGCAAACAAACAAGATGGTATCTAGAACTAGAATCAGTACTTCAATGGATCTTTCAGTGTTCTAGTGTTTCCAATATACTCTCCCAGTATATTTCCAGCGGTATAGAAGAAAAGTAAAAAAAATCATTAGATACCATTATGTATATTTACTGATGATAACTAAAAATAGGATGAGGAAGGAAAGTAGATGGGCGTACCACACTCACGGAAAATATAGCAGTGTATGTGGATCTTCTAGAATGTGATCTTCTTGGTGGGATATCATGAGTCAACGCATGTGCAATACAATGCCAGGCAACGCCAAGCACCTGCAGTACACAGCTCAGATGCTGTTCAGCTGCCCCCAGCTGTGAGCGCAGCATGACCTGATGTCAGAGGTCACGCTGCACCGCTCCTGCCTCACTGGGTTTATGAAAAGGTGGACTGAAGTAGAGAGCCCTGCTGCTGCCCAGCCAAAGAAAAGGACCAAAAGGAGGGAGTACTGCTTCTGCCCAGCCCCATGCCCACTATGAGTGACAGTGCAAACGGGAGATTTTAATTGCCAAACTCAATCCCAGGTATCCTGGGAATCCTGGATTTTGTGTTTTTCAATACTGAATCCTGAAACTGGAAAAAAGGGCATGGCATTGACATGTCTAGTTACGGCGCTTTCCTGGAAAAAAATGTAATGTAGCGTTTCTTATTCAGATACAGTTGTAATCACACAAAGAACATAGTCATGCCACATTTTAATCAGCAGAAGCAGCTTATGCGTTCTATTCATATAAATGATGTAAATACAAAAAAATATGCCCAATGTTAGCAGAGCTGTATGGGAATGGCCACCCCACACCCTAGCATCTCGTTGTATATGATGTATTGAGGCTAGATGTACAAGGACACATCTGTATTGTCCACAAATTATTAACAATCACAGGTAAGAAAGACTTCAGTTTACAAAACAGATTATAAATGCCTGCATTTCATTAAATGCACAAAGGAGTAAACCCCCGTACTCACGAGATCACTACAGGAGCCACCTTGTTGGTGATTATGGATTTCGCCTTGTTGTGAATGCTCACGGTCTGGAAGGAGTGAATGCTCAGGGAGTTTCTGTCTTCTGCACTTGAGTTTCCGCTGCCATTTCCTTGGATGCTGTCACTAGGGGGCACAATTGGGGTTGGCTGCTGAGCTGCGCTGGCAGTTGTACCCATACTCCACAAACGCCTTTAATAAAAGGATAGCCAACATCAGTTAAGACAAGCCATAAAATAGAATTAACAGATAACATTACAAATGTTAAATGTACTATTTATCAGGTGTGGATCAATGGATTTACAGTGTTGTTGTCAAGAGTCACTAGTAAAAGTACGACATGTCAACAGTTGAAAGTCGACAGGCACAAAAGGTTGTTGACATGACAACAGTTGGAAGGTTAAAAAATTTCAACGGTGAACAAGAAAGTGTTGACACACAAACGGTCAACACGTGTTCTTTTGGGCTAACTTTGTATATTACATGCTGTGTGACCATTAGTTCAAATGGTATATGGTCGTTAGATCGACACACTTAAGGTCGACATGCATTGGGTTGACATTAAATAGGTCATCATGGCTAAAGGCCAACACAAGCATTCTCGAAGGAGAATAGAATAGTGCCCAAAGCATGTCAAGCGAAGCAAGCCATGTGAGGGGTTGCAGTACAACTTTGACAGTGTCCATGTTGACTATTTCGACATTCGGGACAATGTCCATGTTGACTAATTCGACATTCGGGACAAAAAAAACTGACCCATACCAGTACAAACATATACCCTCTATATAATGGTGCTACGCTCACCAAGCTATGGCCAAGGTTACTATTCCCAAACGATCAAGTAAACAAGTGAATAGCCCAAAAAACATGTATGGGCCATTTATGGGTCAACCAATGTCATGGTCAACCTTTTGAACCTCTCGACATAATGGATGTCAAACAAAACATTGCCGGATACCCTATTTATCATTACATGCACTGCACCAAATACACATTGGGCGGTATTCAATGTGAATACCCTGCGAGGTGCAGCGAATCCTTTTTAGGATTCGCTGCACATTCGCCACGTTCCGGAGCCAGCGGGCTCCGGTATTCAACGTGTCAGGGGCTCGCTGCCCCTGACAGGCGAATATGAGCTCCTGCGGCGATTGCCGCAGGGAGCCTCAGGACGGTGCCAGGCAGAGAGATGGTAGTCTCTCTGCCTAGCCCAGACCTTTGTGGGGGGTTAGGTGTGCTCCCCGGGTGCCAGGCAGCACAGGCTGCCCCCCCGGGGGTCCCAGCAGGCAAGCGTATATTCACTACACAGGATCGTAATGATCGTGCAGTGAATATATGAATATGTAATGAGCGGCTCCGCTCTGGCGCCACCTGCTGGCTGCTGTGTAAAAAAAAAAAAAAAAAAAAAAATATTATTTTTAAAATTAAATATATATTCATGTGCTTACAGCACATGAATAAAAATAGCATGCCCCTCCTCAGAAGAAAATTCCTGATTTTTTGACACCAAATGTAAAAAACAGAACACTTTATTTTAAAAGTTCACATTCCACTTCACCATAAAAAGATAGCGATTGCTGCTCGGTGAATCATGGTGACCAAAACCTTCAAATGTATTCGCCAACTGGTCATTGAATAGGGTGATTCACCGTTTTAGTCAGAAATTCGCCAAACAGCACAAATTCACCATAAAAACCTGGCGAATCAGGCTCATTGAATACCGCCCATTATGGATATTCAACAAAACGCAAGTTACAGTATAAAATACAAGTTGTTGCAGTGAGTATTTGATGAGGATAGTAATAAACTCAGAAGTGTCCTCATACACCTAGCCTCACTTATGCCATGCGGCGGCAGAGGCCTGGTGCCAGTGTGCCATACCAAGCAGTGTGGCATTTGCTTTTCCCACTCTTTTCACTCAAATGTGCATCTTAAACGCAATGTTCTGTGACAAACCTGCGTTACAAGACTGGACTGACAAATTTTTATATATGTGTGAGACTGAATATGAATCAGTAAATGGAGCACAAGGGAACTTAGGGTAGATGTATGAAGAAGTGATAAGGTAGGAGAAGTGATAAAGTGCCTGGTACTTTATCACCGGCCAATCAGCTCCTGACTGCTAAATTACAGGCTGGGTTTAAAAAAAATGTATTCTGTAACCTACACTTAATGTGATTATAAAGAAGTCTAAAAATGTATTAAATGGCACAGATTTAATTTTTTTTTTTAAATATAGAGCAAACAATAAAATATTGCCAAACAGATGGCCTATTAAAGCTGGGTACACAATGTAATAACGGGCATTCTTTCCAACATCAGAATGAATGCTCATCATCACAGACTGTGTGCACACTGGAACAATGTTACTGAAGGATGGAACATTATATTTCCTTATCATACTACAGAACAGTGGGGCAGATGTTTTAAGCCTTAACAAGAGATAAATGCAAGGGTGATAAAGAGATAAACGTCCAGCCAATCACCTGCTAACTGACTTTTTCCAAACACAGCCTGTGACATGGCAGTTAGCAGGTGATTGGCTGGACGTTTATCTCTCTTTATCACCCTTGAATGTATCTCTTGTTAAGGCTTAATACATCTGCCCCACTGTCTTTCAGTGGCGTACTACAGGTCACTAGCTACTGCAGGAGCATACACAGCGCTATATACCCGAAACGCCATTTCGATATGACTGGAAATATCACACTGATATATCATACCTCCCAACTGTCCTGCTTTTCATGCGGGCTGGTAGTGTGGGGCAGTTGGGAATCCCCCCTTCCTGATGCTGCAGAGTGGGGAATAGATGCTGTCTTACACAGCACTGGCCATGCCCTTATAGTGACGGAAAACTGGGGCACGGTATCCCTGTGAGGCCTCGCCCTTTGACAAAGGCCACATCCCCTTTTCAGGCACGCGAACGTCCCGATTTCTAATACAAAAATGTTGGGAGGTATGACATACAACATATCAGGCCAATATTGCTAAAGTTCATACCAAGCTTGAGTATGATCGGACTATAATATAGTTATAAAATATTGTCTGATATTGAACGTAAAACTGGTCAGCACAGATCACTCAGCTCACATTGCAGGTGCATCACATGTGTGCAGCGATGTGTGCTGACCGATCTATGCTTAAGCACCGTGCTCAGCATGGGACTACAGTCACCCCGTGTGTACAGGGGGCTTAAGACTATGACATTTGTTATTTGTGTTAAGACCTGAACACAGGGTGACCCCGCTTTCTCTACTGAGCGGCTTGCTGCAGCACGAACGCTCAGCACATAGCGGGACACCCACTCAGCACATTGCGATGCAGTGTGCCGAGCGGGGTGGGGCTTTGCCTATTTTTATAATAGGCAAAGCCCCGCAATCTGGGGAAAGCCAGTGTAAGCACTAGCTGTCCCTTTGGGAGATACCGATGCGCAGGGTCGTGTCTGCATCGCTGCAGGGCACACACATGGAACGTTCCATGCTCCTTTTCTAAGCGATCTAATCAGATCGCTTGAGAAGGGGCTGAATTCGCCATGTGTGTATGCACCTTTACATTTGAAAATTCCTTGATCTTGAGTACTCAATATTTTGGATGCTTCAAGAATCAGGGTGGAAATATTGTGTGGAGTAAAAAATCAAGGTCACCAAGACATTGCACAGAAAGTATTGGCAGTCTGCTCAGGTCACTGAGTAGGGAGAGGTACAGTACATAAAAGTAAACACTTCAAAGATATTTCACTAATTGCAAGCAGTCAGGGACAGGTCAGTACATAAACCACAGTGCATGATATAACAGTGATGCAATTAGGGTGGCCAATCCCGGGATCGGGATCCGCGGGATCCCGGGATTTGGCCCCCAAAACACCGGGATTTCAATCCCGGGATTGGAGTTTCCAATCCCGGGATATCGGGATTAGACATGCGCAGTCTAATGCCGGGCAGCGTCTGAGCGGGTGCTCAGCAGCTGCCCGGCTTCTCCCGTCCCGGGCAGTGCGGCTCTGCGCAGCGTGACGTCAGAGGTCACGCTGCTCAGGCCGCACAGGCTGTCTGCCTCCATCCTGTCCCCGGATCAGCCCGCCCAGCAGCGGACCTGCCGGCACACCGGGCCACCAGCGGACCAGCCCGGGCTCCATCACCCCATCTCGCCCACCCACCTGGCCGCACTACGCATCTGTAAGTAAATATGCGGGGCGGCCGAGGTGGGTTTTTAATAGTAGGGAAGCCAATCCCGGGGATCCCGGAATTGGGCATTTTTCAATCCCGAATTCCGGGATTGAAAAAATGCCCCGGGATTGGCTTCCCTAGATGCAATGCATCAACAGTTAGCAGCGATGAAGTTCATGGATTGTGAAGCGCAAGAATATTAGTTGTCTGTAGCAGATGAAAAGGTTTAAAGTTGAATTTACTTTGTGTGGTTAAGGTTATCAGGAGATACAGTATCAGGTAGGTTTTCCTGCACATGGATTAGAAATCCAGCCATGTAAGTAATTGCTCAAATTATGCAAATACTAGATATATGTGTTCTTTTGGTCACATTTGAAGTATATCTGAAATATAAATGCAACACATTTGCCACATTTTTGTCCAAACACTTCACTAATCTATATCTATCTATCTATCTATCTACAGTATTTAGTGTATTTGTGTCTCCGAAACACTGCCATCTGTTGGCAGTGAGAGAAACTTCATCTCTTACACGAAGACAATCACAAGGTAGCAGACTAGCTTTCGAAGCTTTACAAGACGCGGTTATGATAGTGCACCATGATGACTCCTTCCCACGGTCACTAACATGAGTGTTTGATCATGGATTCCCTGACAACATAGAGAAACATATCTATACAAAATACCACAAATAGGGTTTGTAGGGATAGAGCAACTTCAAAACAACTGATCCTGTAGAACACCATTATCCACATTCCAGGACAACAGCCCACTGCAAGCAGCACTAAGCATGAGACCCCTTACATCTTTCTATGGTCCTTTAATTGCTTTTGCCAACCTTATTTTAGAACCGTCAAACTGGTTAACCAAGTGACTCATGAATATACACATAAGGGTTCCGGGTGACGGCCCAACAGTCGGGATCACGACAGTCAGTATACCAACATCAGAATCCCGACTATTCAAGTGCCAGACAGTTGGGATTCCAAATGACTGGGGTTATTATCCCTTGTCCACCACCCACATAGTGGAAGAAAAGAACCAACGAGCCCACAAGGGGCCTCTTTGCACTAGCCCCCCAGTTGGAAGTACCGGCAGCCAGGATTCCAATGTCCAAATACTGACCGGCGGAATCCCGGCTACACCACATCTACACAGAAGAGGACTACATACTGGGACACCAATAGTGACAACGATGCTCTACTAACATTAATAGAATTTCATCAGGTTTTACCATATTCCAATATAGTAATTTTAGTACACTACCCATAGTTAAGGCTTCCTGCCAACAGTCCGTGAGAACGTCCACCTCGCTAATGTAGAAGAAAATGCATAAAATAAAAACAAAAATCACTCAAGCATTAGTATTAATCATCATCACTGACCGTCCCCAATTCCTTTATGTTTGTGTTGTGGCAGTGAGGATGTTATGTGTCAGGCACTTCCTGCCGTGCTATCAATGTGCAGCACACTTGTAGACTGGTAATGAGGTTAATTGTGTTACATTGTCCTATGCTGCCAGCCTGTATCTCACCAGGAAGTCCCTTTCCATAAAGATGTTATCTGCTGGATTTCCTTTCAGCTGTCATAGAAACCACTCCACAATTAAACACTGACAAATTACATAGCTTGATTTACATACTGTAGCTCTTACATAGAGAAATTTATGAAATCGGAAAATAGGCGGGAAATTATTTAGCACAAAATGCTAAAAATAACTTTAAATCATAACATATAAACCAAACGCCCTTACCCACTGGCATGGTTTTCTTCCAAAATGCAAACTAAATGGTTCAACACACATTGTACATACATCCAATAAGCCTATATATTTGATAAGTGCTAAAATACCATATAAGAATGCATCCAGAATGCAACTGTTAAAGGAACCTTTCCTTTCACTTTCAGTGTGGTGTACAGCAAGAGCGCAATATGCAAAAGACCCAATGACCAGGCACACATTCCGTGTATGCATGGATCTTGCCATTTACTTAATTTATCCCAGGAGTTCTCAAACTATTTTGTTCTGGACCCAGTCAGACAACAAAAATGATCACAGGATCCCAGCAAGTTTCCGCAGAATGTCCACCTGTGGTCAGCAGAATGCAAACGCACGGTAGCATGCAGAAGTGAAGTAACCGCAATGCAATCACCAAATTTTTTGCACAATTGAAGAAATGGGCTTCTTTAAGATTCTTTTCCTTGCATGTGTTTTTTAATATATTCATGCGAATGTTAATGCATATACCTGCTGTGAAGGCTATGTGTATGGACGGGAGGCAGATGATGGCAGGAAGCCTGTTTGATGTTCCAAGGAGTTGGAAGTAACAGACTATTCAACAGATATTTCAGACTCATTGGATCAGTGACTGAGAAATCAGACCTTAGTGACACAAAAGAGTAGCATGATCCAGGAAGGAGACCTTTCCTTCCTGTAGGTGTCTTTGAAATGTAAAGGGGTGTAAACACAGGCCTGGGCAATTTTGACTAAAAAACTTGTCAAAATCAAGATGTAGTTAAGCCATCGGAGATAGAGGACTGCCATTCCCAGCCATTTAGTACATATGTACAGCCAAATACACTTTGTGCGGTGGCTAGTCAAAACGGACTTACCAGCAAATTCTATTTGGCTGGGCGACATCACTATGTACTCTCGGGACGATTCTATCAAGTTTAAATATCTAGTCAAAATTGACTGGCCAAATCACACCGTGTGTACATGGCTGACATTGCAGTGACTTCTTCCCTTGGAAAAGTTGCACGCAGTACTCCCTTGACCTACGGCATGCAGTCCTTTTGTATGCAATGTATCACATACAATCCCAGCCAGGCCAGATCAGAAGCAACCAGAGAGATTGCTTCTGCAGAAGGAGTGACTCAGAGGGTCCGGTTCGATGTTCACGGGACCGTGCATTGCATCGGACCCATGGTCATTCACCTGCAATTTGAGTTATTTTCCTGTAATTAATTGCTGCTATCACAGGAAAGAACCCAAGTTGCAGGTAAATTGCCCAGTGTATGGGGGCATTAAGGGTCTCAAGGACATACTGCGATATAAGTGTATGTACAGCTATTGGGGCCTACACACGTAGAAATGAGCTAGACCACTCAGAATGCTAAGCGCTGCGCCACTGAGCGATCTGTTGGGCCAGTGTACTACATTAGGAGATTTATCCAGCGTGCTGGATATTAATCGCCGAGGCAATAGCGACGCATGGGGCTGCACATCACTAAGACCCTACACAGGTGTAGGGGCATTTTCTAAACAATCTAGTGAGATTGCTTAGAAAATACCCCTTAATCCCTACTTGTGTAGATCCCATATGACTTATTCAGGATACTACTCTATATATACACAATAGTTGCTTAGACAATTTTTCCTGTTGTGAGATGCAGGGGTAGCTCAATAATGTCTGTGGTAGTTCTGTATAACAGACATTCTAGGAGAGCTGGTACATAAGGTATAGAAAAAACATACTGTAGCATCCAGAGCAGATTTTCTGCATTCTTTCAAAGTGGAGAAAGTATGTCACCCTCGGTGCATAACATGCTTTAACTTACTTTACAAATACTGACTACATTTTTCATGATTTAACAATTTCACCAAAAGCACCACATTAAAGTAAATTTTAATACACACTACCGTTCAAAAGTTTCACTTAGAAATGTACAATATTCTGGAAAATATTTCTGTTTTTTTTTCAATGAAGTTAACATTAAATAATCAGAAATAAACTCTGTGCATTGTTAATGTGGTAAATTACTTTACTAGCTGCAAACATCAGATTTTTAAATTCAATATGTACATAGGTGTATAGAGGCCCATTTCCAGCAACCATCACTTCAGTGTTCTAATGGTCTCTTGTGTTTTTTAATTATGGCCTTTATTCAGTTCTGATCGCAAATCGGTACAAATTTGTTTGGAAAATGGGCAAAACCATGTGCACTGCAGGTGGGGCAGATGTAACCTGTATTTAGACAGATTTGTATGTTATTTTGTTTCTGTGCAGGGTAAATACTGGCTGCATTATTTTTACACTGCAATTTAGATTTCAATTTCAACACACCCCACACAATTTTAACTCGCTCTGCACATGTTACCCCCACCTGCAGTGCACATGGTTTTGCCCATTTTCCAAACAAATTTGTACTGCAATCAGATCTGAATAAGGGACAATGGGGCAGATGTATTTAGCCTTAACAAGAGTTAAATGCAAGGGTGATAGAGAGATAAACGTCCAACCAATAAGCTCCTTACTAACTTTTTTCAAACGCAGGCTGTAACATGCCAGTTAGGATGTGATTGGCTGGACGTTTATCTCTCTTTATCAGCCTTGCATTTATCTCTTGTTCAGGCTTAATACTTCTGCTTCTATGTTAGAAAACTAATGGATGATTAGAAAACCCTTGTGCAATTATGTTAGCAAAGCTCAAAACAGGTTTGCTCTTTAGCGAAGCTATAAAATGTGCCTTCCTTTAAGCTAGTTGAGTATATGGAGCATCAGATTTTTGGGTTTGATTTATACTCTCAAAACGGCCAGAAAGAGAGAACTTCCATGTGAAACTCGACATTCTCTTCTTGTTTTTCAAAATGAAGCTATTCCATGCAAAAAATTGCCAAGAAACCAGACATCGCCTACAACAATGTGTACTATTCCCTTCAGAGAAGAGCACAAACAGGCTCTAACCAGAGTAGAAAAAGAAGTGGGAGGCCCCGCTGCACAACTGAGCAAGAAGACAAGTACACTAGAGTCTCTCGTATGAGAAATAGACACCTCACAGGTCCTCAACTGGCAGCTTCATTAAATGGTATCCTCAAAACGCCAGTGTCAATGTCTACAGTGAAGAGGTGACTCTGGGATGCTGGCTTTCTAGGCAGAGTGGCAAAGAAAAAGCCATATCTGAGACTGTCCAATAAAATGAAAAGATTAATATGAGCAAATGAACACAGACATTGGTCAGAGGAAGATTAGAAAAAGGGTTATGGACAGATGAATCAAAGGTTGAGGTGTTCGGATCACACAGAAGAACAAGTGAAAAAGATGCTGGAAGAGTGCCTGACACCATATTTCAAGAATGGTGGAGGAAATATGATCTGGGGTTGCTTTGGTGCTGGTAAAGTGGGAGATGTGTACAAGGTAAAAGGGATTTTACATAAGGAAGGCTATCGCACATTTTGTATGCCATGCCATACCCTATTGGACAGAACTTGATTGGAGCCAATTCCCTTCTCCAACAGGACAATTACAGCACACCTCCAAATTATGCGAGAAAGATTTAGGGAAGAAGCAAGCAGCTGGTATTCTGTCTGTAATGTAGCGGCCAGCGCAGTCACCAGATCTCAACCCCATTGAGCTGTTGTGGGAGTAGATTGACCATATGGTAAACAACAAGTCCCCATCAAGCCAATCCAACTTGAGGTGCTCCAGGAAGTGTGGGGTGACATTTCTTCAGATTACCTCAGCCAAAGGTCTGCAATGCTGTAATGGCTGCAAAAGGAGCATTCTTTGACGCTTGCAAAGTTTGAAGTAGAAATGTATTATTTCAAATAAAAATCATAATTTCTAAGCTTGCCAATGTTCTATATGTCATATAAAGACTATATGTTCTATTAATTTTGCAACTTATTTGAAAACCATATTGCCTTGCAGACAGGGGAAGATTTAAAATGTGCAGAGACATTCAGATTTGAGGGGGGGGGGGGGGGGGCTCATATATAAAGCACATGGGTAAAAACAAAGCTGTCAAGCATTTGTGGTCTGCATACAAAAGTAGTCATTATTCACCCTGCATGGGGAAAAAAAAAGTATTTTTACATAGGGGCCCCAGTGATTTGCTTTGCCTAGGGCCCAAAATTCCACTAAGATAGCTCTGAGTCAACAGGGAGAAAGTCGAAACAGAAAGAAGTCGACACAGAAAAAAGGATGGACCTACATTAGGTTGACATGGTCAAAAGGTGGACATGAGTTTTTATGGGGTTTATTGTGCCTATGTCAACACTGGCACCGTATTAGTGTACTGCTGCACTGACCATGCTTTGGGCACAGTGCCTCGCTAACTATTATATACTCTCTCTATGCCCACTGAGATGAAAAAGTATGAACAAGTCGGTTTTAAAAAAAATAAAAACAACCTCATGTTGACCTTTTTCATGTTGACTTTTCCAGGTGTCAACACACCTGTCAACTTAATAACGGCATACCCCAGCAACACAATTATCTTGCTTTGCATGCACCTCAGCCCATAATTTGGAAATCCAGCAGCTGTATGGGGTGAAATGTAATAGAATGAGAATCAAAAAGTGAGAGATTTGGTAAGAAATCTCCATTTTTTTTAAAACGGCGATCATTTACACTGCAAAAACAAACTGTTTGTTTTTACCCCTTTTAAAAAAAAATGGAGATTTATTAACAAATTTTTGAAATTTACCTCACTTTTTGAATCTCTCATTGTATTAAAATTGCCCCTAGAACTCTAATACTGGGTACACACCAAAACTATTTGGATTGCATGCAAATCATATGCAAATCGTGCGATCCGATTTGCATACGATCCGATCCCATCTGTATTCAGATGAATGGATCTTATACAGATCCTACCTGCAGCAGGTAGGATCAGAATCGGATCCAACCAAACGATTTTGACCCAATCTGCATTCAATCGGTCTGAATTGGATCCAGATTGATGGGATTGTGCCCAGTGGTCGAAGTGGAAATTTTGAAGTGGGGGTATGGAAATATTGAAGTGGGGGTATGGAAAAGTAAAGAGTGAATATAGTGCGCACCTTCGGATACCCCCCTGTCCATCAACGTCCCCTGCCAGACTGCCCCGTTGTACAGGGGTATTACAAAAGCACAATATGTGCTGCTGAGTGATCAGAGAGCATCCTGAGGGGGAAAAAAAAGTTGTTTTTTTTATCTTCAGATTAAAGTGGCGGTATGGCATACCCCCGTATACCGCCCCACTTCGACCACTGATTGTGCCTAAATCATTTTGGTGTGTACCCAGCATTACATTACATGACAAAGACTGATCAACATACATTATGTTGTTGGTTTTATGTGCTGTAAATGGCACCACAGCTTTTATCTATCAATCGTCTCTTGTATAGTGGGCGAGATAGTTAATTTGATACCATCATTAACCACCAATGTAGCCTTAAAAGAACACTAAAACTTCTGTTTACAGTAGCTAGAACATGATGTAAATACACATTTTCTCTTAAGGAGGTAAACATTTAGTAAAAAACATTGAGATGTGCTAAATAAAGCCTTACTACAGCTAATTACTGAACTGTAGGTAGAAGAACCAGCATTTTATAAATGTATAATTTCAATGAATATGTAATGGGAAAAATATTGATTGATTTTCAGCATCATTTTCCTCTTAGACCACACTGATGTTTGCATGATCCTGCACTCCCACAGAGAGACTCTCTATATGTCCTATATAAACACTGATTTCAACTATGTTGTCACTTTATGGAGATATAATTACAGGTTATGCTTCCATATCAAAAACATTTGGCAGTAGATTCCATCCTTACCAGCTCAGAGGCACCTCTGCTCACTTATCAACACACCGTTAGTCTCTCAATGCTCTCATTTAATCATTCACTTCTAATTTTTTGAATCCAACTGTACACATATTACCTGAATCAGAGTCGCTCACAATGCAAATGCATCTGTGATTGTTGATCTACTATTTGAACCATATTATCATATAATGTCCAGCACAGTAATGCCCCTTGCACCATATTATCTCACACACAGTAATACCACTTGTACCAACCACAATATGGCCCATACGTTAATGCCCCAGACACAATATTATGTGACATACCTCACATAGGGCCAGATGCACTAAGCTTCAAAAGGGATCAAATGGAAAGTGATAAATGGCCAGCCAATTAGCTCCTACCTGCCATGTCACAGACTGTGTTTGAAAAAGGTCAGACTGGAGCTGATTGGCTGGCTGTTCATCACACTCCATTTGATCACCTTTGAAGCTTAGTGCATCTGGCCCATAGTAATGTCCCTTGTCACACTACCTGCTGGGATCATTCTAGCAAATGTCCCTCACAAAATGGCCAGCTCCTGGTAATGCTATTTAAATAGACTTTCCCTGCTGCACAAAGAAAAAAATAATATACTTCATAGTACTGCTAATGGAAACTGCATGATCAACATTGACAGCACTGTATATGGCAGAGTTCTAATTTTTTCATTCCATGACATCGATATTACACATAATGAAATAAGACATTTACACCTGTGCCCTGCAATAGATAAGGGGCAAGATGCACGAAGCCTTGTAAAGTGATAAAATGGAGAGTGATTTAAAAAAACAACAACCAATCATCTCCTACCTGAGATTTCTCAAACACAGCCTGTGACATGGCAGGTAGGAGCTGATTGGCTGGTGTATTATTACTCTCCATTTGATCACTTTTCAAGCTTAGTACATATGGTCCAAAGACATAGCTCTGCAGTTCACAAGAAAGAGCAGATCTGTGTAGTACCAAGGCCTGTATGACAACAACTCTCCACAGGGAGAAACCTAGTTCTCATCAGAGGCCTCACCATAATAGGCAGCATTTTTATGTTATCTGAATGCAGCATAATGAGATCTAAATCTCAGGAGAAAAATATCCCAAAACAGTGTCAAGAATAAAGTACTGGCCTCTACTTCCTTATTATTTGAAATGACTGCAATAAAGCTTGGCCCGCACATTATAGGATACATTTACTAAATGTTTGCTCTATTAACCCTTTCAAGTCCAACGTTTAGTCAGGCTCAACAGCCCTAACGCTAGTAGCAGATCCAATGGTGAGCAACTCTTAGGTCGACCTGAGTCTAGGTCGACAGGTCATTAGGTAGACACAAGCATTAACTAGACATGGGTAAGGTCGACAGTCAAAAGGTCGACAAGGTGTTTTTCACTGTTTTTTTGAGCAGATATGTGCCGACAGGCGGTATTTCATGCACTACCATCCGCTAGGGCATGGAGGGAGAATAACAGTGTGCTGAGCGTAGCGAGTCATCATGCCCGAAGCATGGCGAGCGCAGAGCTATTCGAGGGGACGTGTTGCTACGTTTCAGTGTCCATGTCGACCGTTGACAAACCCCCATGATGACATAATGCTTGTGGCGACCTAAACCCATGTCGACCTTTCAGCATGTCGACCTAAAGACTGACGACTAACTTGCTGTAGACCAAATGATCCACACCACACCCATGAACAACAACCCTCTGTTCTCTATCCTGCAGCCAGTTCTTACCCAGCTACACATGTTACTGCCTGTTACCAGGTTTGTACAATGCGCAGTGTAAAATTGATTTGGTTTCACAAAAAAAAACAGACGCGACACACAAGTCCGTGAATTCAGCCCCAAAGAAAGTAGAGAAACATCCTTTGGGTTAACTATGTAATTGTTCTATGGTATTATTTCATTAATTATGATCTTTACTGCTCAGCATTGTTTAGAATAATTTTAGCTCTGCTGCCTATTCCCCTGTTCATTAAACACAAGTTGGTAATTAACAAGACCTAACAAAAGAATGGTATAATTAAGAGCAGAATTGAATAGTAAACACTCCAGGAACTGATAGTTTAAAATGGTTTGAAAGCTAATAGTGCCTCACCTTTCAATAGACATCTAATGGGGCTTACACCCGGGGAGAATTTGCTGTGCATAGTGCCGCACTGTGATGTGTCAGTGCTGTGTGCTGAGCAATCTAATCTGCCAGGGCCAGTGTTCTCGGGTGAGAACACTGGCACTGACTGGCGATCTAAAACTAAATTTATCCAGCATGCTGGATATTAATTGGTGATAGTGATTCGCATGGCATATCACACATAACAAAACGTCTCCTGTATATGTTGGCTATCGTGAGGTCTGTCAATATTTCATTGAATTTTGGCATATGCAATGTTGTTAGGTTCACATAGGAATTTGCTTTTGAATTCAACTTGAATGCACTAGAAGTCGCATTTACTATAGCACTAGAATGCACCACAAGTCTCAGTCATGTGTGTTTGAAGTCGCCTATCAGTACAAAGCATCTCGCACCTGAACTCAACCTAAATCAATGAAAAACATTCAGATTAATCATAAAAGGGGATTAGTTCATCTTCCGGTGGGGGCCGAGGATGGTCGCACGCATGCGAGTTCCCATCCACCTGAGGGAAAGATGGCGCAGGAGAGGACCTGGCACAGGACGCGGTGACCCCCCCAGCTGGGACAGGAGCACCGCCATGGCCTCAGCATGACCACTGAGGAGGTGCACAGGGAAAGGGAGACGGAAGTGACAAGGAGGGCCCGGCCTGGACAGGCAGGCGCTTGCACCGCTCGGCCCCCGGCAAGACCACCAGAGGCGGCGACCCCCATCGGGACACCCGGCAGCGACAACCGGCCGCAACAGTGAAGGATTTCTGGCCTGCAGCATTAGCAGATTGCGGGAGACCATCTACAACCCATCCAATGCTCTGGGCAAAAAACAGTGGTGGCGCCCCCCAAGGGAGGAGGTATGGTTACACTATTGGGGGCAGAGGCCTTAGTGCGACTTGAGCATGTGAACTCTCCAATGCCCTTTGGACATTGGAGAGTTCACATGCTTAGGCCACACTAAGGGGATCTTTAAAATTTCGCACCTTAAAAAATTAGAGAAGTGATTACATCATTTTTCTGAAGGCTGGAAATTTAAAATATTGCCACCGGTTATTGCACCCTTAACCTGAACCTTAAAAATCAATTAAGGGACCATCCATTGGAGGTTAAGAACTAAGAGATTTTGCCATTATTGGCTACCCTTATCCTACTAAGCTTGAGCCACCCGTTCTAGGAGTATCAATGCTCCATAGCAAATGAGATCGTATATGTTACCTACAAACGGTTCAACTTTATAAAAATAAGAACTCAAAAATCTCTAATTAAAGATTAACAACAGTAATTGTACTTTTTGAACATCCAGTGGAAGTAAACCGTTCAAAATTCTTTGCTAGTTTAAAACATATTTAATCTTTTGAAGATTCTTATTATATGTGTCAAACCCCTGATGAAGTCTCTTAAAGAGACGAAACGTGCCGGGTATTTGGTGTGATCCTAATTCCAAGAGAACACTTCTATTCCAAGAGTATTTAATTTTTATATGTTTTATAATAAATGTTTTTTATTTAAAAGAAGTCTTGGTTGATAATATTTTACTACAAGTGGAAAGACTGAAATCATCATATTGATAAATTGTACATGGGCGCTGTATAACACTATTGGGTTGTGTATATATATATATATATATATATATATATATATATATATATATATATATATATATATACATATATATATATATATATACACATATACATATACACACACACACATACATGCATACATACATATACATACACACACACACACACACACACACACACTATAAAAAATATATATATTCAGTATCAGGAAATATATATATTTCCTATGACATAACATTTTATTGCCACTTAATTCTGCAAGCAAGCAGGCACTTTACAAATATAACTGGTTATATAATAAAAAGCTCTATTGTTATAGTATAAAAAGCTACAATTCCTTGTAAAGTAACTTGAGGGCAACATAAGAGTACATTATACAGTAATATAAAGTGCATTCACTTTTCGTTACAATAATGGACACAGGAGGAGGCAGTGACTGAGCAAGGAACAGTGTGACTGATGTGAACATAAGAATAATGTTCAATAAAAGAAAAGCGTTGTATAGTACATAATTCATTATTCCAGACAATGAGAGCAGAAATTATGTGCCACAACCACTTTTTGCAAGAAAATCTCTCGTATTTTATAGGATTTAAAAATAACTTATTGCGGTTAATGCAGTGGCCTGGATTCATCAGCTCAAAGCTCCGATACTGAAACTGTTAAAGGTTTACCGTATATGGCAACTGATTTCTGGAAAGTTTCTATATTAATAAAATAAACAGCTACTAGTGAATTCAATAAAGAGGGTGGTAGTACACCTTGCGTACACCTGGGAATCCATAACCCTAATATTCAATTACAGATGAAACATATTAATGCAAACACACACTCCTCCTCACTAGAAAATCATTAGTAATTTAGCATATTTAATGTAAGTCTGTATTCCTACTCCTGCCACTCATTGGGGCAGCGGATATTGGGGGAGGGGGTATTCTAGTTGACTCACAAGTAGGGTGGCCAATCCCGGGATCGGGGGGATCCCGGGATTTGGCCCCCAAAACGCCGGGATTTCAATCCCGGGATTGGAATTTCCAATCCCGGGATTTCGGGATTAAACTGCGCATGCGCAGTTTAATGCCGGGCAGCGTCTGAGCACTCAGACGCTGCCCGGCTTCTCCCTTACCCCGCAGTGCGCAGCGTGACGAGGTCACGCTGCGAGGTCACGCTGCGCAGGGCACAGCGGCACATCCGCCTCGGCCACCGAATCGCCCACCCAGCGCTCCCGGCCACCCAGCGCTCTCGGCCACCCGCCCAGCGCTCCCTGCCACCAAGCCCTCCCATTCAGCAACACAGCTCCCAGCTGCACCAGGGACCAGGCTACCGGCCGCCCGCTCAGCAACCTGGCTCCACAAATGTAAGCAAATATGCGGGCGGCCAGGGTGTTTTTTATTATTAGGGAAGCCAATCCCGGAATCCCGGGATTGAGCATTTTTCAATCCCGAATCCCGGGATTGAAAAAATGCCCCGGGATTGGCATCCCTACTCACAAGGCTGAGAGTTTGCAGCCTTGCGAGTCCATCAGATGCCGCCCTGTGAATGCCTCCCTCACGCGCCACATATACTCGCACAGGCTGCGAATGGATGTTTTACATAAACATTATTCGATGGTCACCAACGATCAATTGATCATCTGGTAACCTTAGATATGCGTGGGCATTCGGAAGGAAGTGGGCGAGCAGCTGACATCCGGTGAGGTCAGCTGCCCGCCCCCGGCACCCACGTCACAGGGCGATTTCCATGGGAATGCCCAGCATTTCATGGGAACACCCATGCTGATGTCCGATGCCGCTCCCCCATGTTGGGTGAGTGCACCCAGTGAACAGTCTGTTTCCTGTGGCCACTTGCACCCAGTGTATGCACATGTACAGGAATGAGGCTGCACATACGCCACATTGGGGTTAAATGTTTCACCCAGCAAACCTTCGATCAATTGAAATGGATTATTTTTTTTTTTAAATGAACAATCCTCTGTAATTGTGCATGTGTTCTAAAGCTTTGGGGCTTTTTAGAGGGTTTTCAATAACACAGGAAACAGAAATTCCAGTTACGCTAAAAAGGACCTTCTGCCAGGTATAACCCGCCCTTTCATATGTACATTACACCGTAGACTTGTTTTATATATACATATTGTCCTTGAATGATTTATGCTAAAAGGATATACTACTAGATAATAATGTGCACTGAACATCTACACTGTTTGCTTAGTCCTGATTGTTATTGTAAATCAAAGAACAGTGCATGGACATAAACCAGATTGAGTCAGGTCTGCTATAGTCATTCAAAGATTCATGAGATAATATAAAATAATCTACCGGATGCATCACCGCTAATAAAATAACAATGAATCACATAATACTAACAAAGGTATTCTCTTTTTATGCAAACACACAGGTGTGAACTATAGTGCCTGTAGAACATGACTGTACAATGGCTCTTGTTGTGCACCGTCTCCTAGGTGGGGCCCAAATCTCCTTGCTCTTTTTAGCTTCTAGGTGGATGCCACAAACCAGGGAGTGAAAGGACCCTCCACCTTAGGGCTAGCCGCCGTGTGGACACAATATGGGGCTTTACATGGTCATAATGACTAGACCAGTGGTAGCCAACTCCAGTCCTCGAGAGCTACCAACAGTTTACATTTTCCAGACAACCTAGCTGCTGCACAAGTGCACTCATTACTCACTGGAGTTGGCTACCCCAGGACTAGACAGCAGTGCTTTAAGATTTTTAGCAGGCAACGGTGTCAAGAACTATATTCTTACATAATACAACGACACCCTCACACTTTAAGGATTTTAACTATTTTGCAAACAAAGGCAACAGAAAAACAAGGAGGTATTTGCCTCTGGAAAACAATGCTATGTGGCAGACTGTCATCTCAGCTCATAATGTAAAACTTGGGACTCTTCACTATGTATCTCAAATGTCTGTGCAGAAGAGATTAGAAGGTCATGTCAGTTACATGGTATTGTTTCCTCCAGATAGGCGATAAGAGGTACTGATATTGGTCCCAAGTTCCTAAATGGTCTCAGCAACTGTAGCAAGTACATTTATACACTTCCTATAGAACCCACATTGTTTTGACTGCGAAAACTAGATAAGTGCAATAAAAAGAAGTGCCTAAAAAAGACAATTGTGCTTTAAAGATGGTGAAGCTACACTGAGTGGTCATAGTAAGCGCACCAGTAACATGACGATATGGCTTGCTTTCTGTGCAGACAATTAATTTCCTGCAAAACAATAGGCATCATTATTATTCCAGTCGCAAAGGGCAGTAAAAAGCAATTACTTTTGCAGAGCTAATTAGGAAAACCCTCTTGCTTGAACAGTTGCTTAGGATGATGATGATGATGATTAAGCCAAAACACTTGATGACCTGCTTCTAAAGCCCCATACACACACAGCGATGTCGGTCAGTGAGCGCTTAAGGCCCCCATACATTATGCGATTTGGTGCAGCTGCAAGGAAGAAAAACCCCAATACAAAAGAGCTCTCAGCCAATCACTGGCTGGCCATTCGT
Source organism: Crinia signifera (assembly GCF_055691185.1). Taxonomy (NCBI): domain Eukaryota; kingdom Metazoa; phylum Chordata; class Amphibia; order Anura; family Myobatrachidae; genus Crinia; species Crinia signifera. Next base: position 193,008,198 of record NC_139222.1, on the reverse strand, counting down.
TTGTATTGGGGTTTTTCTTCCTTGCGGCTGCCTGATCCTCCTGCCCAGCTTGTGACCTGTTCCCCTCGCCGGTTCACCGGCGTCCCGCTGCCGCGCTTCCCCATGCCCGGCTCACCGGTGTCCCCCACCTGCTGACTATTTGTCAGCTCACCCTGCCCGACTCTTCCCTGCAGCTCCCCAGCGTATCCCACCCGGCTCCCCCTGCAGCTCCCCGGGAGTTGCATGTGATAAATCGCATGCGATTTATCACATGCAAAGCTTGGCACATCAAGTGCCTAATCGTGTGTCCCCCTCCCGGGGAGCTGCAGGGGAGATCAGGTCCGACTTGTCCCTAGGACAAGTCGGACTAATGTATGGGGGCCTTTAGGCCACACAAAGTGCTCTGCAGTACATCAAAGAGCCATATAAAAGTTGTATTAACTGCAGGCATAGAAACAAAATGCCTCAAATGGACCCCATCCATTTGCTTGCGCGTACCCTAACCTTGTAATTTTGCTGACATGCCTATGACCTGGTATCCTAGAGGAAAGAGAATTGGGAAGTTGCCTATGCACAGGTTGTACGGAATAAAATATCTTAATGATCAAATTATGATGTATAAGCAATAGATCATAAATCCACAAAGTGAAAAATATATGCCCATTCCACATTATGGCACACACCATAATGCCCATTCTGCATTATGGCACACCGTAATGCCCAGTATGCATTATGCCACACACTGTAATGCCTATTACATATTATACCACATGAGTGCTTGTTGCCAGGGGTTACATGCTGCCGTGGGGGGGGGTTTCAAAATGCCCCATGCAATTTGTGCTGGCTTCCCAAGGGGGCATTTTGTGCTGGTTGCCCAAGGGGGCATTTTGTGCTGGTTGCCCAAGGGGTTGAGCAGCATGTCAGCTCTTTCAGACACATCCAGTCCCCCACTCACCTCCTCTGCTGATAGCAGCTGTCAGCTGTTCCAGCCGCTCTCAGCAGTGGACTGGCGGTGGGTGGTGGAAGGGCATACAGTGAAACCTGCTCAAAGGGCAGAGTGGCTTTAGAAGTAATAAAAAAATGGGCAGGGCCCTGTAAACCAAGCCTAGTGTGAACACTAATGTATGATACGGCCATATCAATGGTGGAGATGCTCCCTAGAGAGTAGGGGTGATTTGAACAACAAAGAAGAAAATAAAAAAACTTTTTGTGGGGCATTTTCGTAAATATCATCTAAAAGTTAACTGTTAATTAATTGTAAAATGGTAAAATTAGTACTGCTAAATCTTTTACGCAGACAGAAGATTGAGACATATATAAATATGACCTGTACTCCACTTAGTCTACGAGTTGCAAGGAGTTGCAATTCTCAGCTCAATACAGCCTTTCTAAATGGATATAGATAACCAATACATTCTTTAGAGAAGAGCATTAGCTAGTACTGGGGCACTAGATTTTAAACCCTTGCTAGACATTTATCTGGCAGTGCATTGTGGTATTTTATTCATTTCTGCCTCATTCCAACGTAAACTGCTGTACATTTTTTGATATAAAAACAACGCAATTTCAGTGGGTTGCAGTCATTTGGTCTACAGCATGATGGTCGACAGGTCATCAGACAAGATTCTTGAAAAAGTGCCCAAAGGCATGAAACGCGTTGAACAGGCTTATCCGTGGATTCCCTTACGTGCCCCCCTCCTTAGGAAGAAGGTCTCATCTCTGCTCTGCCGCTACCTCAGCCACCGCAGAGAGTGAAGGTACGGACGGACGGAAGCGGAGGAGAAGCGTGCGGCTATTCCATCAGTCACACGGCGCTCACTCCCATCCGCCTCACCCGACCCCAGCCCGGTCCCGGCATCACAGCATCTGAAGAGGAGACGTGCGGCGCAATCATCAACAGGCACGCACGGATCTCCGATCACCATCTATACCAGACTCCGGGACTTAGAGGTAGGGACAGTAAGGCGCACGCACCACGGACATTATAATACAGCCCAAAGGAGCTGTAAACATTATTATTAACCCGCAATTTACTTTTTCAGGTGTTTTTCACTCTTTTATCCTTTTATCTTATTTTCTCTCCATCTATTCTAATTAGCGCTCATTCTCCCTTATCGTTCTTAATTTTTTATAAAATATTGAGCTGCTTTTTTTCTCACTCCAGCGCAGTGAATCCCATATATACATTAGTTCGACAGTGTCTAGGTCAACAGTCAAAAGGTCGACATGGGGTTTTTCACTATTTTTTGAGCCAACAGGCGGTATTTCATGCCCTACCATCTACTAGGGCGTGGTGGGAGAATAAAATAATGTGCTAAGCGTAGCAAGCATAGCGAGCTCAACTGTGTCCATGTCGTTTGTGTTGACATTCGGGTAAAAAAACCTATGAAAAACCCCATGTCGACCTTTTGACTGTCGCCCTAGACACTGTCAAAATAATGACCGGTCAACCTAGAATCATGTCAACCTTTTCCCATGTCGACCTAATGACTGTTGACCATCATGCTGTAAACCAAATTATCCCAAACCATTTCAGCTATAAAAGGTTTTGTTTGTGCAAATAACTGAAATTCTACAGAGGTTTATTCAATGTGTTTTGACCCAAAAATATTTTTCACAACTCTTATCACTGCTGATAAACTTTCTTGTATGGTGTAATGTGCATGCTTGAAAAGAACAGAATGCAGAGTTATTCATACTGTTTACACATGAAACAAAGAGAACCACCAATAGTGGATTCACTTTGACCACTTATGGAGCTGCTGTCTTGGCAATGCTGTTGCCTCTCCATTTGAATGGGAGGGGCATAACTGGTCTTTCTCAAATAGGGGGAAGTTTATTAAGCTTGAAGATAAAGTACAAACCATAGTCTGTATTGGAACATACAGGCTATGTTCCAATTATGAGAGGAGCGGACTTGGAACTTTACCTCTTTCCAAACATTGATGCATAAGCCCTTTATCTCTCTCCATACTTTTTATTAAAAAAAACCTCTCTCATAGGCATTGTTCAGTGAGTTTCGGTGGAACAGCACACTGGTTATAAGACCAGGTATTGAGCCAAGTGTATGGATATGGTTTTCTTGCCCTAAAAATGTGTCCAACTGTGTATATGGGCAAATATACGCACTTAATTTGCATGCCCAACACTGTACCAATCATGGCCAATTTCTTTTCAACTTCTGCATCAGCCCCTAAATATTTGCCATAAAATAGATCCAGTGTCTAACTCGCTCAAGATCCTTTGAAGCATCATGCAAAGTAAGTTCTAAGCGACTGCACCCTTTCATACGCATCGATAACATTTATTCTACAATTTTCACACTTGTTTTGACAAATTCATTTGGCACGCAAAGGGTTAAAATATGGACATTCAATTAAATATTAGGGAATCAACGACAAAGGATAAAAAGAAGCTGCAAATAAAATACACTAGGGTATAGTGTGCAACACATTTATTATCATTTTTTAAGTTATTTATATAGCGCACACATATTCCGCAGCGCTTTACAGAGAATATTTGAACATTCACATCAGTCCCTGCCCCAGTGGAGCTTACAATCTGTATCCCCTACCACATTTACACGCACACACATTCATTCTAGGGTTTTTTTTGTGGGAGCCAATTAACCTACCAATAGATTTTTGGATTGTGGGAAGAAACCAAAGTACCCGGAGGAAACCCACGCAAGTACGAGGAGCATATACAAACTCCGCACAGTTAGAGCCATGGTGAGGTTCAAAACCATAACCTCAGTGCAGTGAGGGTCAGGAATGCTAACCGTTACACCGTCCGTGCATAGAAACAAAAGATATGCCGGCCCCTTTTCTTGTCTAGGCAAGAAAGGATAACCTTATGGCCCAGAATAGGCACTCTGACTGGCCTGTTGCGATGCACTGTGTGTTCTGACACCATTCTATCATAAGTGCATTAAATTTTTCAGCAATTTTTGCCTCAACAAGCTTTGGGCACCCATGCTCCTGTCGCCTGTATGCCAGTTGTACTTCCTTGATCCACTTTTGGTTGGTACTAGCCAAGGTTGTCAGATGCTCTGACCCATTCGGCTGGGTCAGTGCATCTGACAATTTGGCCCTTGGCAAACCCACTCAGATCCTTACACTTGCCCATATTCCTGCTTTGAACACAGTAACTTGAAGGAGTGCGTTTACCTGGGGGGTGATACAGACCTGATCGCCGGGGTGTTTGCTCAATTATGGGCGGCATGGGGCAGACAGGGGGCCGCCCAGTGTTTTATGGGTGCGCCCACAGAAACGGTGGGTGCTCCCATGGAAACGCTGGCCATACCCCTGTAAAAGCAGCTGTGCCCATGCATGGGGTTGGGCGGCTGATGTCACATGACAGCAGGCAAATGAAAAGTAAGTATAGACTTTTCAGAGCGAAGGCTAGTGAAACCATTCGATGGTGAGCGACCATCGAATCATTTCTCCTCCTTGCGCCCGCATGCAAGCGGATGTGGTAACATACACATCGCCTCGCATGCTAGTGCGGGGATTTGCTCGGTGGGGGGTTCGCGTCTACCTGCTCACAAGCAGGGCCACCGACAGGGGGGTGCTGTGGGTACAGCTGCCCCAGGCCCTGGCCTCTGGAAAGGGGCCAGGGAGCTCATTTTCCCCACTGCAACCCTCTGCTGAGCTGCCTGCGCTGTGCTCGGTGCAATAAACAAAAAACACAGGCTTCTTCAATGCAGGACGCCGGCGGCCAATTAAAATGCTGCACTGGCTTTTGAGCCAATCAGAGCTCGTGTACCATTAGCCAATCTGAGCGGCTGCCAGTACCCAAGCTCAATTGGCTCACCAGCCAGTGCTGCATTTTAATTAGCCACCGGCATCCTGCTTTGAAGAAGCCAGCAGCGTTCAGCAGGAGGGGATTTGGGAGCAGGAGTCGGGTGGTAATTGAAGGGAGGGGGGGAGATGGAGGGGGGGGCAAAGGGACCCGGACTGGAAATCAGTCCCGGGCCCCAAAATTCCTAGTGGCAGCCCTGCCCACAAGGCAGCGAAAATACACTGCCTAGCAATCAGGTCTGAATCCCTTTGACAGGTGCCATTGTAACTAGGTAATGAATGTTATTCACCTGTCAGTGGTTTTAATGTTATGGCTGATAGGTGAACAATGCCCAGTATGCCATGATGACATTGCAGCAGACAGAGGGTAGTTACAAGTTGCCTATGTCTGGTCAAAGTCATTAAACTAAACATCTCCTCTGCTGTAATAACAGACTGCATTACAAGTCCAGACGCACGATCCCAGCATATAACTAAGACGGCTGAAAGGAGGGAAAGGTAGCTATTAAAACTGCATTTCAGGCACAATGCTACTAAATATAGACATGTGTCTAATGGAGTACAAAATGTGCACAGCTGCAGGATACATCTGCTTATACTTCACAGACAGAAAAGGAACCAGAGTGCAGATATGTCATAGTTATTGTGATTTTGCTTAAAAGTGCACAATTCACTCCTAAATTCCCCCAGGCATTTCCTTTTGTGATGGAAGCGAACAGAACTACAGGGGAACTAATACAACAGCACACCCAAGCCTAGACATGTTGGGTAGAAATGGCTTCAGCAGAAATCCATGACATATACATACAGTCATTGAAATTAACAAGTCAACGCTCCAAAGTGGTTGTATTACTTAATACGGAGGCTAATTAATAGTACCGTAAAACTTTCTACTCCCAAGCTTTATAATACATAGCCTAATATTAAACGTTTTAAGAAAATGACTAGGTTCAGGGCTGGCGCCACCACTAGGCAGGTCTCGGCATTTGCCTAGGGCGCCGGCCACTGGAGGGCGGTAATGAGCCGCCGAGGAGAAGTACCATAGAGGTACCATGGAAATCTGGGTGCGAGGAGCAGGTAATACAGTGGGCTTCCCTCTCCCCCCCCCCATCCTGCCCATCAATGAACGCTGCCCTCCTTCCCCGCTGGACACGGTATCTCCACTGTAGTATCCGCCCGCACCCCCCACCCCCGAAGTGGGGGTGCCCGCTGCGGTATCTCCCGCAAAACAGTCCCCCCCGCGCCCAGGCGCCCGCCGCAGTATCGCCCGCAACACCCCCCCCCCCCCTCGGAGCGTGCGCGCTGGGGGGTGCAGGATTTGCCTGGGGCGGGGGGAGGCTTGCACCGGCCCTGACTAGGTTGAGTTGGTGGCATGAATATGTGGATATTTTAGATGACAAATTATTTTTAACTGGAAAAAAAAAAGAAAGTTTATTTGTTGCGTTGCACACACATGAAAAAACTTTAGTCAAAAATCTCCGTAAGGGTGCGGTCATAAGGGTCCATGCTATTTCTGTTGTTTTCATGCATTGTGATATCGTTGGAAAGCTTAGGACTTTCTGAATATAACCAGGGCCGCTGGAAGCGATGCCGGGCACCCGTAAGAAGAGGTGGATAATGGGAGGGGCGTGGTCAACAGGAGAGGTGTAGCCACGCCTCTGTCAAAAAAAATTGCAGGGGGTGTGGGCTTTATGCCAGCACTGCGCAGCATATGCTGAGCGGGGGAAGAGAGGCCTTGCTGCTGTGACAGCCTCTGCTCTCTACGGCCACTGCCCGGATTCTGAAGCTTTCGAGAGTCAGACTAGTCACTTTTATAACTATAACTTTTATAATTATCCATTAACATGGGAGAGACTAACATTTTCTTTTAAAAATGAGATATACTAAAGAGTAGTGAATGGGTATTAGCTGTCCAGAAAAAGATCTCATTCCACTGACTGATAGCCTAGTTCTTGGCTCTTCCAGAATGTACAAGAGACACCATTTATGCCAAGATATCTGTGATAGTTAAGAAAGCAGGAAATTCCCCCTGAAGTGTTGGGGTAATTCAGGGATGATGCAAATAAAATCTACAATCCCCAAAAACCAGATAGGGTAGCAGGGATGGTGTAATGGTTAGCATTACTGCCTCACAGCACTGATCCTGGGTACGATTCCCGCCATGGCCCTAACTGTGCGGAGTTTGTATTTTTGCTGCGTGCTTGCGTGGGTTTACTCCAGTTTTCTCCCAAAACCTAAAAATATACTGGTGGGTTAATCGATTTCCAACAAAATTTAACCCTAGAATGAATGTACTGTATGTGCTTGTACGTGTGGTAGGGAATATAGATTGTAAGCTCCGCTGGGACAGTGCTGCAGAATATGTGTGCGCTATATAAATAACTGGTATTAAATAATAAATAAATCACCATGTACAATTAAAGGGCAGGGGGTATGCTATGAAGGTAATTATGTACTTTGCTCCACTCCTATTTACACCCTCTCATGGCTATGACTATATTCAACAGGATGTTTAATAACAATAGATTCCATACAACATCAATCATGCCCTCATTCCCACAGGAGTGCGCATCTTACAGGGCCGGCGCCACCACTAGGCAAATATGGGCATTTGCCTAGGGTGCCGGCCACTGGAGGGCGGTATTTGGCCCCCCCCTTGCCGCCCGGGTACCTGTCCTGCGCCGTATATGTGCGTATAAGCTGGCGACAGCGGGGGGTCCCTGCAGTCAATAAGAAATAACGAGCGCTATCCCCCGGGCTATGCGGAAGCGCTTCTGTTTTGGAAACACTGGCCGCATCAGCATGCGCCGTGCAGCCAGTGTTTCCAAAACAGAAGCGCTTCCGCATAGCCCGGCGGATAGCAATCGTTATTTCTAATTGACTGCAGGGACCCCCCGCTGCCGCCGCCAGCTTTACAGCGCCGCAGGACAGGTACCCAGGCGGCAGACACCGGGGCGCCCCCACCCCGACTTGCCTGGGGCGCTCTGGTGCCTTGCACCGGCCCTGGCATCTTATGACACATCATGTGTACATATCATACAATATTTTACTGAACTGAACGTAATCGTAACAATCATATACAATATTGCATAATGTGTATGGGCCCTTAGTCATACTTTAGTTATTATAATCAATTACATTTGAATAGTAATACAAAAAGGAAATTTGTATTATTTATTTATCAACAGTTTATTATATAGCCCATACATATTCCGCAGTGCTTTACAGAGAATATTTCAATATTCACATCAGTCCCTGCCCCAGTGGCGACACAGACATTCTAGGGTTCATTTTTGTTGGAAGCCAACTGACCTACCAGTATATTTTTGGACTGTGGGAGGAAACTGTAGTACCCACGCAAACAGAGGGAGAATATACAAACTCTGCCATGGTGGGTATCGAACCCATGAGTGCTGTGAGCCAGTAATGCTAACCATTACACCGTCCATGACGCCCATAAAACGCAAATACATTTTCAGAGCAACACGCAAAAAAAAAAAAAAGTATGATTTAAGCATTAGCACTGTGCATGCCACGGACACTAGTTTTGTAGTGCAATAGTTTTTTATTTTTATTTTAAAGTCATGGCACCATGCCAGTAGACACAACATGCTGAAAAAAAAACCCAGTGGTTTCAAAAAGGTAAATAAATACATATTAAATCACCAAGGTGACTTAAACCAGCCAACCTCTCTCTCAATGTTCGCAAATATCTGACTGTGACTTTGCTATCTTCACAAGTGCCAACACCATACCTTTACCCTTCGAAATGGTCTAAGACAGTGGTTCTCAACCTCGGTCTTTAAGGACCCCCCAATAGTGCAAATTTTCCAGGTCTCCACACAAAATTTCCGGTGAAATAATTAGCTCCACCTGTGATCTTTTAAAATGTGGTCAGTGAATAATGAATGAGTGCATCTGAGCACCTGCCAGGTGACCTGGGAAATGGGTACTTGTTTAGTTTCATGGCGGCAGCGCGAGGACGCATTGTCAGCACTGAGCTTCTGCCAAGTCACTACGCTGACAGGTCATTGTGGCGCCAAAATGACCTGTCAGCGCACAGATCAGAGTGTGTCATTGCATTGCTGCTGGAGCATCTGAGATGCTCCTACGTATCATAAAAATGGAGCGCCTCTCCGCCGGTGCCCTCAGGATCCCCTCTCCACAGGAGAGAGGATATCATGCGGGCACAAGCGCTGTGTGAGAGGCGCTCACTAGGCTTCACAGGAGCTTAGGAGTAGCAGTGCTGGGCTGCCTTGCAGGAGTCAGCGTAGGACGCTGATAACAGAAGTAAGGCGGCAGGCGATATCACGCTGCTGTGTCTGAGACGCTCCTACGCATCACAAAGATGGAGCGCCTCTCCGCCAGTGTGAAAGACACACACTTCACAAGTAAGTAGCTGGCAAGCTGCAAGAATTCAAACAGTCGCTACGCTGATAGCGTACCTTAAGGCAGTTTGGCAACCTGCCAATATTCATAGCTTCAGCGTCCTCGCGCTGCTGCCGTGAAACTAAACAAGTACCGAAAATGTGCACTGTTGTAGATCCTTAAGGACTGAGGTTGAGAACCACTGGTCTAAAGACATCAACACTATTCTCTCTAGTTAGCTTCCTTTATTCTGACCACAGTCTCTCTCTGTGCTGTCACCTCCAACTTTGTGACCATGCCATAAGTGCACATGCCCAGTGGTAGCAGCTTCTTCTACCAAGTTTGCTGTGTTTGTGGATCAGAGTCATAAATGAGTGCACTGGGCCAGGGAGTAGCTACCAGGAAGAAGAGACAGGAGCCTTACCATGAGGTGGGAGAATATGTGCTTAGAAAGTGCAGTACTGGTTCTATTATGTTTGTGTATTTATTATGGTATATGCAATATTTTCCTAATCATTTATTCATATTATTTAAATGTTTGATAGTCAATACTATAGACCGTTTATATTGATAGGTATTATAACTGTATTCCATAAAGAAAAAGACCAACATTTACATTAATGTCACTCCATTCTGCAGAGTGGGAGATTGTGGACTGCATTTAGAAACCCATCTCTAGAAATCCTGCATTTGCCTCTGCATGCATTCAAAACCACTTCCTTATTGTCTCCAAAACTCTCAACCTCTGCCGCCTTAACTATCACAACATGCTGCTTTGTAGCATCTCTCTCAGCTGCACACACTCTCTCCAATCAGGCCTAAATGCCGCAACATCTCTCATATTAACCCTCATCATTATGCTGATCCATACAAAAATGTGGGTATTTTCAGACCAACAAGTTTTCAAATAATACCCCTTTCAGACATGCGACCCGGCAATTATCCGGCATTTTGAGTGGGGGTCATATTGTTGGGTACTTTCATACATAGCAGCAAAATTATACCCCTTTCAGACATACGGCAAAATCCCTGGATTTTCACGTGCACGCGCACAATCCCGAGACTAGCGTATGTCTGATTGGCTCTACCCAGGATTTTAGTCGTCTAAAATCCCGGGTCCTGTGCACCTGCAATGGACCCGGGATTTTTAAAAACCCGGGTCTAAAATTCCGGGTAGTAGGTCTAAAAAGCGGTATTACTGGGTTAAAAACGGTCAACCCGGTAATTTGTTGAATTGCACTGGTAATTTGTGTAATGGGAAAGAGTCTACCCGGGTCACAAACCCTAGGTCGATGACCTTAGTAAAAAGCAGGGTCGATGACCCGGGATTTAAGACCCGGGATGACTCTTTCACACTACACAAATTACTGGGTAGAACTGCTTCAACCGGTAATTTGCCGTTATGTCTGAAAGGGGTATTTGAGATCATTTACATGTATATACAAAGGGGGTTATTTTGGTTGATTCGCTCGGATGCGTATTCGCATCCTTGCAAGTCAACATAACCCCATCTTGTGAATAATGGTACGCCGACCTACCATTCGCAAGGCCTGTTCCTTCGCACTGGCTGCGAAAGGATGTTTTACATAAACATCCATTGGCAGCTTTGCAGGGGAACCGTTGAATGATGTGGAGCGAGCACGCATATGTAAGGGTGCTCTGAGGCACCCTTACATATGCGTGCACATTAAAAAGGAAGTGGGCGGGCAGCTGACATCCGGTGAGGTCAGCTGGCTGCCCTCGGCAACCTTGTCACGCATGCGCAGATATGCGCATGTGTAGTAACAAAACATCGGTACCCGTGCGAACGAACGCCCTTTGCAAACGGACCTGAATAAGGTCCAAAGTGACAACTTAAATGCAATTTTCCCTTCGTGCAGCAATTACTTTTTCACTTTTCTTTTCAGTTTAACAACCACAAAAAATATAAAGTGACTAATCAGGATATAACAGCTTAAAGCATTATCCTTAAATAACCTGGAAAACTATTTTGGTATAGATTTTTCTTTGCCAACAACTTTGCCTAATTGATGTGATATTATGGAGTTCATAGCCACCATACACAAAATAACTGGAGTGTTTACAACAGAACATTGCCTTGAAAAACCCAGTAATTGCACATGAACGAGCATCAACCTTGGTTTTTGTTCAGTGAAAACGGGTCCCAAAAAACAAAACAAGAGTCCACAGGAATCTTGCGGGGAAGCTATACCAAAACCGGTGATGGGGAATTTGGGGGGCAGAAGGCCAGCAGCTGCAAGAGTGTTGGGTTTGCCCCATCATGATTTGGGGCAACTTCCATGAGGGGCATGGCCTAATGGTACAAAGGCCAAGCCCCGGGGGTTCCGATCTGATGAATCTCCCAGCACTTGTCCTAAAAAGACTCCATTTGTGTTCAGTGTAAACAGCAGCACTGCAGTTGGAAAGGGAGAAGTCTCAGGTCTGACCTGGTTCGGATCTGTGTTCCAAATCCCAGGTCATACAGAAAAATTAGGTTACGCTTTTGGCACAGGAAATCAGTTCATCATTTAAACTAATGGTGCGTACACATGGGGGCGATTACAGCAAATATTGCTGGAAATATGGTCGCTGAGCGACCATATTGCCAGTGATTGGAGCGTGCACCAGCGATAAATCACCGGGTGCGCGCTCCCGTTTTCAGCCCCTGAATGGTCGCTGGTCGGAGGAGCATGCTCCTCCGACCAGCGACTTCCACTGCCTCTTATCCCGGCAGTGTGACATTTTTATGAAAACGGGACACTGAGCAATAGGATTGCTGAGCAATATATTGCTAGCAATATATAGCCAGCAATCAGATTGCCCCGTGTGTACGCACCTTAAGGGTAAAGTAACCATTTCAAAACCTCACTCAATTATTAAGAATGGAGGTAGGGTCTAAAATAACAGTCAGACATTCACTGGTAGGTTGTGACCTGTGGTCCTGTATACCTCATACCTTACCCCACTGATTGGGGACACTTATATCCCTTTTACACCAAGGCAAAAACCCTTCTAGGTTTGCTGATCTTGCGAGCTTTGGCATACACCCGAAAATCTTATTTTATTATGTCAATGGACAGGGGATTTTGCACGCCTACAATAGCCACGTTGAGCTTCATATGCAATGTTTTACATATTTACAATCAATCACTGTTTGGTTAAAATTGCATCCTGGGGTCTCTGATACAGATTGAGTAAATTAAGCCCCATACACATGGGGTGACTTCAGCCCAGTGCTTAGCTATGCACACATCACTGACACACATGCTACATTCCAGCGACGTGTGCTGAGCGATCTGTGCTATGCGTCAGTTTCCTGACCCATACGTAGCGCGATCTGACTAGAGCCCTTATTCAGATCTGATCGCAGTACAAATTTGTTCGTAAAATGGGCAAAACCATATGCACTGAAGGTGGGGCAGATGTAACATGTGCAGAGAGAGTTAAATTTGGGTGGGGTGTGTTGAAACTGAAATATTAATTGCAGTGTAAACATAATGCAGCCAGTATTTACCCTGCACAGAAACAAAATAACTCACACAAATCTAACTCTCTCTATAGATGTTACATCTGCCCCACCTGCAATGCACATGGTTTTGACCATTTTCCCCAAATATTTGTACTGCGTTCAGATCTGAATAAGGGCCTAGATGTGGTCAAAATCTGAGTGGGCGAGGGCAACGTGCGGGACTGCACATCGCAGTCGCCTGAAGGAATACACATGGAGCGATCCATGCTCAATTTATAAGCAATCTAGTGATTGCTTACAAAATTGCTTTACTTGTGCTCAGAAAAACAATGGAAGGCTGAAACATCGCTGAGAACATACGTTCATATTTGTGGTGTGCCAGTTTCTCAATTGCTTTACCAGTTTCAATTAAAAAACAAACCTAAAAATCTGATAAGTGGTGGGGCCAGAGAACTGACGGCAGCTGGAAGTGTGCAGAAATAAGATGTGAAGCTGCCATTGTACGAGTGACAGCATCAGGCCATAGACGCTATCAGGAAGTGACCTCATGACACTCTGCCATTTCCCTTTGCACATCCTGTGAAACCACATTTCTTACAAAAGACAAACAGCACAGAGGGGGACCGGTATTATAGTAAGGGAATTTCCATATTTGTAACTGAAAATTAGGTAGCTCAGCCAGTGCGCAAAGTTGTAGCATTACTCAGTGACCAGTAAGTAACACAACACACCAGCGACTTAACTTGTAGGTAGTGAGCCCAAGTGGCTAACAAAAATGTGGTACCCCCTCCGCCACCCTAACCCAAGTTTACAATATGCAACATGGCAGTGGGTGACAGGGAGAGGCAGAGGGTGACAGAGGCGGTAATGGGTCCCTTAGTCCTCAGGGGCCCCGATGTTCTGCACCTGCTGCACAATGGTAGTTCAGGCCTCTGAAAACCTAGGACCTCTATGTGTGGTGCATACTATCAAGCAACACGATTAATGTCAAAATAAATGATATAACAGAAGCTGTGAGAGGAATGACAAACGTGGTCTGAGAAATCAGAAAGGAAAAAAAACCCTGGTCCAACAGTTATCTCTGTATTTCAAATAGGACAACATGGGTGTTCTTGGCTACTTTTCCAACTGGCCTCAAACTTATGTGATGTTGCATGAAAAAATGTGCCACTCAATGTATTGTCTGAAGCTGTCCCCACATCAGCAATCACAATTGTTTCTGCAATCTATCTGAATTGCCCACACAATACAGATTTATTTTAGTGATCAGCAGATTTTTCCTGTCATAAGATTGTGTTTTCGTATCTGGAAAGTGTCCTAACAGTTTTATTCATCTGACACTCTGGGGCGGGGATCTGCGAGTGTCTCACACGCTCGGGCATCCCATTACCGCGAACGACGATTCGAGATGGAAAGATAGGGTGCTCTGGCCAGATAAATTAAACTGGTTTCATTTGTACATCACCTCAAATTGATTGTTATTTCAGCTGTCACTTCTTCACAGAATTGAAATAATGTGCTGTGCTAGAAGACTACAAGGAAAAGGAACAGCTGTCAAAAATATGGGGGAGAAAATGAGTGGGGCTCTCCTGTATTTTAGGAACCAGCACCAGCATATTTGAGCTGGCCCTGGTTCCAAAAATATGGGGGAGAAAATAAGTGGTGGGGACCCAATATTTTAGGAAACCGCACCGGGCTCATGTAGCTGGACCTGTTTCTAAAAATACAAAGTGAAAAAAAAATGAGTGAGGGTCCCCCGTATTTTCAGAACCAGTACTGGGCTCCACTAGCAGGGCAGTAATGCCACAGCCAGGACACAGTTAACGGGATACCATGGCCAAAGCATTATCCTCCGTAACTAGTCAGCCCAGACCAGAGATTCTTGGGGAGGTAGGCCCCCCAATAAAGGGATCCCCCTCTCCAGGGCACCCTAGGACTGGGCTGAAGCCCGGGGCTATCCCCTGCACCCCTGGGCTGTGGATGCAGGGTTGATGGCTTTTGCATAAAGTAATATTTTCCTTTACATTTGGACTACTGCCTAACATGCTAGTATTTGGTGAATCACAAATACCAGCATGTGGGGCAATGAGGGCCCGCTGGTACCTACAGTCCCCCTGCAAAGGCAAAAATTAAAATAATCACAAAACAATATTGTTTTAATATTTTTTTTTTATGGACCTTCATCTAGGGTGGCAGCCTTTAAGCTCTTTTGCATGCTGCCACCTCCTCAGGGCTTCCTTCGCGAACATCTTATTTGTTATTCAGAGGCCTTTAAGCAGTTTTGCATTGGCCACCTATTAACTTTGGTGCCTTGAGTAGCTCTTCCCAGCTCCACACCACCATCGCAATGCCTGACCCTTGTCTCGCACTTGCTAAAATAGCCATCTTAAGGGGTCGGGTCAAAGTGGCCACAACGAGCCAATCGTGGCTCACCGTGGCCATTTTGAAATTTTAACAAAATTGACGCTGCTGCCTCACCACATCGCAAAGGGACCCTTGGACTGCCGCCGCTGGTAGTTGATAATGGGAATTCAATTCTGTTGATAATGGGAATTCAATTGCCCCAACAAGAATTTAAATGACTATTGGTGGCGTATAGACCAATTGCTGGCCTGACCAGGGAATTAAAAAGAAACAATATTTATCAAAGTGCAACTTGTTTTCATTTAATATTATTGAAGTTCAAATTCCAAGGTCAAACACACTGAAATGCTTTGAAGAAAAAGGTGTATTAACAAAGGAGTAAGGGCAAGATTAATTAAAAGCTTTGAGAGAAAGTAGAGAGAGACAAAGTATTAACCAATCTATTTATGTCACTTTACAGGCCGACGGATTGTTACTTTATCTCCGTCCATATTATTTCTCTCCAAGCCTTGATAAATCTCCCCCCTCTGTCCAGGTGTCCATCAGTGCATTAAAAGCTATTATAAATACGTGTCTACTCCCCTAGAAACTGAGGGAGGCTACAAATTTTTGGGTTAGTCTCAGGCAGCGCAATAAGGGTAGATGGGGATAAAGTCCATACTCAGTCGAGTGTCTGCATGGTGAAGGTGGGCTGGCTATGGCTATATACCTGTACCTGATAATGCTTAGCCTGAGAACAATTACAGAAAAGAATCAGAACATTTACCAACCGTGAAGAGCACCGTTTAAACAGCAATTTATCTTTTCTAAACACATGATCCTATTCTAGTTGCGAAAGGGCTTTGCCTCCTAGTTGCCTGATTCAATTAAGGACAGCAGCAAATCTCTTCCTATGCACTGAGGCTTTCGGGGTCTTAAATCTTCATTTTGTCCACACAAATTATGTTTAATCCCTGCATTAGAGACAAGCCTGTTCAATAGGAGTTAAGTTATGCTGAAAAAAAAACCGAAGACATGGGCTAACAATAATGCAATGAAAGTACTTCAAAAGCAAAATACCAGTAATGTGCTGTGGTGGCTGTGTACAAAGAGGCACCACCCCTCCCCGGTAAAAATAAATAAATAAAAATACTCACCACTTGCACAGCGCGGCAGGAAGCACCAGGGCAGAGGTGGGGATAAAAGCGGCACTTCTAGAAGCTTTATTGACAGATGTTACTGTGATTGGACAGCAGATCCAGCTGCTGTCCAATCACAGCAGCTTCTGTCGATGAAGCACTTCTAGAAGTGCTGCTTTTGCCATTTATTTTTAATGGTCTTTTTTAGCCATTGGGATAAGTAATCAATGGCGCAAAGGAGTTGATACTTAGATATTCTTCGGTTCGGGCTTTTTTTCTTTTCTTTTATGATGTTATTCTCGAATGAGTCATTCGAGAATAATATCATAAAAGAAAAGAAAAAAGCCCGAACCGAAGAATATCTAAGTATCAACTCCTTTGCGCCATTGATTACTTATCCCTATTGTTTGTGTTTTATATTGTTGAAGTAAAGGTGTATCTTCAGGGATAGTTATCTTAGGCAGCATTGCGCCTCGCACCAATTGTCACTCTTGTTGTTCTTTTTTAGCCATTGGCTTAGCCCTGCACCCGACACTTCATCCTCTTCATGTGTCAGTGGGAATCATCACTTACCGGTGCCTCCCAAACTAATTTAAATGTTTCAAATTGCTAAAATAATACAAAGAAAATACTTATGACACAGAGGGTGATATTTAGTAGGATGAGAAATTTAGAAAGTGAGAGATATGGTAAGAAATCTCCAGGTTGTTGTTTTTTTTAAAGCGGCAATCATCCGGTCACAACCTGTTCAACATCCTACCATCCGGAAGACTGTTCAGGTCTGTCCCCGCCAAAATGTCCAGATTCGCAAGAAGCTTCTTTCCGTTAGCCGTCCATCACCTGAACAATCCAATCAAAGCGAATGCAATCCAAATATCAACAACCAAACAACATGACCCGACTTGGCGACCTAACCACCATAGTCATAGCTAGAAATGGAATGCATGTAATGTCTTGTAATGTAATGAGCTGCTAATTAAATATGCACATATGTAATGAGTCACTCATTACATTTGCGCATATTTATTGATCGGGCCCGCTAGTTCCCATTCACGGCAGGGACCCCCGCCGATGAAATGACCCCCGCCGATAACTGACTATGTGCATGCACAGTCGCAAAACGTTGCTCAACTGCGCAAACCAGAATAAGGCCCCTTGTGCTGTTCCCAGATAACATCTTTGTTGCCTGCAAAGTATTTCACAATGCCTTCTAACAATGTGATGGGACTGAAGACCCTCAAACATTCCCACCTTAGCTTCAAAAACTCTCAAGGTATATTATTTTTTTTTCTTCCTCAAGACCAGTGTCAGAGTTCCAAGCAGCTGGATTGGTGGTGTGCTTGAGACTGGGTGGTTAAATACACTTTCTACTCAGTTGCAGGACTTTAGCGTAGGTAGGTCTATGAAAAATAGAGACTAGCTTCAGGTAGTTGACTGGACCCAGTAGAGAGGCGTGGAGTCTTTCACTGTCAGTGGTCTTCTCCAGGCAAATTCTGGGCCAGTCGCGCCACCCTGTCTGGGTTACCTGAGCTAACCTAAGTAGAGGTATTAGAGCAATCCAGAACTACCAGGCAGTGAAGCAGGCTGTAGTTTAAGTATTACTCCGATTAGCTGGACATAATGATCTCACACTGTTGGTCATGAATATTGAATGGAACTGAAGCATTGAACGGGCTGGTTCCAGAATGAGGACACTGATGATCCCAAGGAAAAGTAAATGGTATTGCAGGTAGTAATAACAGAAGCTCAGAGAATGACAGAACAATGGAGTAATGGATTACTCTGAGGAGCATTTATGGCACTGGCAATCTGACGCTGGGAGATCTGGGAACATTATACCCCTAGGTGACACAGGATTGGCTGGAAGGATCAGGCTGCATAGAAATGGTTAGAGACTGGTCAGCTGACATTAAGCAAGATGGCATTGTTTGGGTACAAGCAGTTTCCCATATAAAGACGATTCCTAAGCGGGCAAGGATTTCATGAATTGCTCCATCATCCATTTTCCAAATTAAATTAAAGGACCATAATCTGCTTGATAAACGTCAAGGGCAGTGGTCAGAGAACTCGGTCCTCATTACCCCACACAGTGCATATTTTGCTGGTAACCCAGCAGTTGCACAGGTGTACTAATTACTCACAGACTCATTTTATAAGGGCCGCAGGTGGAGTTAATTATTTCACTTTCTGTGAGGAGACCTGCAAAACATGCACTGAGTGGGGTAATGAGGACCGAGTTCCCTGACCACTAGTCTTTTCACTCTGTCTGGGTGGCAGCTGTGTATCTGCCAGTGAAATTTGAAAATGTTGTAATCCACTAGCCTGACACAAATCCCTGCGCAATTCATTCACAATCAAATGATTTCCCCAGTGTATGAAAATGTGAGTACATCTGACCAGTCCACAACTCTGCAACATTCAGACTGATCAAGGCCGGTGCTGTCACACACTCTCCCTTATAGCGACTGGGTATGCCTGAATTTTTTTGGGACACTTCCAGAAAATGTCAGGTGTCCGCCCCCAAACGCCGACTTCCTGTCAGTCAAATTGTGAGGGAATTTTTCTATTTTCCTATTTTTATCACTATTTTGGCTCATGCATGCGATCTACAATCAGTATGCATGTACAGTCATTTCATAACCAAACAGATTGCGAATTTGCACAAAAGCTATCAGGTCTGAATCAGAAGATCTCTCGAATTGCTAAAGGTTAGCAACAGACCACTTCCTGGTCTTCCAAAGTTCCAGTTGAATACTGCACTACCCAGGTCAAACAAAATAGGTCTCCGCTTTGTGATTGATTTTGGTTTCCTATCTACACTATGCATTGCCCCCCTACTGTCTAAGTATGTACACCCACCTCTCTCATTCTCCCTTTTTCTTTGTTTCCTCCTTTCTGGTCAATTTTTACTATGTCGTTTATTGTTTTGTTTTAATTTTTTCTTTGCTTATTTTAAGTTTACCCATGTTGCGCTTAAGTTTATTATTACCTGATGGAGGATCAGTTTCCCCGCTGGCTGGTCATTAAGACCATGTCTTTTTTTTTGGAGTTTTTTACCTTTTTATGTGAGCCCATTGCAAGTTATTTTGGTTTATTTTATTGCTGTTTCTATTTTGTGAATTTATCCATGATCTAAAATAAATAAATAAATAAAATAAATCTGCTTTAGATCAAGATTAAAAAAATACATAAATCTGCCTTAGCTCAAGATTACTTTTATAATACTCTTTAGTAATAAACCAGAAGGGGACAGCTTGTGGCTTTCACATTTTCTCATAACGTCCAGGAGCGCATTTTACTATCAAGCCCAGTTATGGTACAACATAATGAAGTCATCATTTGGCCACAGCCCTGTTACACAAAGTTGTAACACTAAGAAGTAAGGGCGCAAATAAAGTCACATGTTGCAACATGTATCCACCAAACCTCCCAATGCCCTTGGATGTGGCATCCAGGAGCTGGTTTACATATCCCAGAGTCCAGGTGATACGTTTGTTGATGATAGCAGCAATTAGGTCATATACTACTTTTGAGACAACAGACCCAACTCCACTGTTTTAAGTTTAAACGGAATACTAGTGGGAATAATTACCAAACCAGGCAGCACAACAGTTGAGAGCCACATATTAACTCACTCCCTAGGTTTGTCTGCGAACTATTCTAGCTTTCATCATAATTATTCTGTAATCCATCGTCCTACATGTTCAAACTAAACCATGCTCATGTCTGCAATATTTTATATACAGCCTTTCTTTGTAGATTTAACCCTTTGATTCACAACGTTGCTGACAGCCACAAAATATCCACAAAAATGCCTCAGTGTCTGTTCTTTTAGTATTAATAAATACAAATACAGGCAAGTCAATGAATTGAAGTTTAGTTAAATATTGCACCCAAAGAAAGATCAGTCGCTGTGAGCGATGGTGGCAATTTTAACGGAGATTTTGAGGATCTCTCACAGCAAAGTTGGCACTCAAAGGGTTAAACATGGTCAGCTTTGAAATCTTTCTTGACTAACATCCTTCAGGTTACATAAGCCACTAGACAATGCACAATAACAATGCAGGATAAAAAACTTGTTTAAAAGTCTTGAACTGATCCTAGATTCTTACAAAAAATAAAAATAAAAAAAAATGTACACAAATAAAACACCAAACTGTTTAAAACATCATACCATAAATCCATAAAAAGCAAACAAACAGCAGAGACCTCATTATATAGCACATCGAAATGAATACATGAAGAATGGAGTTCATTCTTAGGTCAAGTAATGCTGCGACCCTGAAAAGACACCCACCAAACTTATTTGCAATTGGTACATTTCTATCGTTGTGCAGTGGAAAGCATTCTTACTAGTCGTATCTCCGTCTGGTATGGGAATTGTACCATTGCAGAACGGAAGTCAATCCAGAGGGTAATTAAACTGGCCCAACGGATAATGGGTACTACTCTCCCTTCTGCTGATGACATTCAGCGGAAGCGTTGTCTGCGCAGGGTGCATAATATCTTAAAAGATGGTACCCACCCGGCTAATGGGTTGCTTGTATTACTGCCTTCGGGTAGACGGTTTAGTTGCCTAAGGAATAGGACCAGTAGGATGAGGACTAGTTTTTTTCCTAGGGCCATTTTAGAATTAAATGCTAGTTTGAGTCATGGGGGAAGGGTAATTGGGACTTAAGTTTTATGGCAAATTGTCTGTGAATCATTTTTGTATGTTATTATATGTATGTATTTGGATGGATGCTAAACTGAATTTTGTCGCCCTAATTGGGGTGATGACAATAAAGACGTATCTAATATCTAATCTATCTAATATGCAGTCTATGCACAACAACAAGGAACACTGGTTGCTTGGGTAGTAGACTGGACACAGCAGTAGCAGTATGTTTTTGAACATACATCACAGCTGTCAAAATATAGATGCCACGACACACCTGCATTTTGTTGCCACTCCCCGATACCAATATCTTCTGGGTTACAGGCTGTCAGATAAAATGTCTGTCGGTCTATATGCTCAGCATATGTATTTCAAAAGCATGCGGCTAGAAAACTAAATAAACAGTGAACACACAATTTAAAACAAATAATACAACTTATTTTTTCCCAAACAGAATGTAATATGGTTATACACCTGTAACCTCATCAGGGTTAGACTAAAATTATGTTCGACAAAGGGCACAATGGCTGTGGGTCATTGGGTTGACCATCCAAAGTTCGACGTGCTTTGGGTCGAACATTGAAGGTTGACATGGCTTAGGCCAACACCTGAAATAGGCCGACATGCCTAAGGTCGACACAAACATTAGGTCAAAAAGGTAGACATGGGGTTTTCACCTTTTTTGTGTCCCAAATGTTGACATGGGATGCTCGTCATGCTACGGGCACACTACGACTGTATACCAGTACAATTACCTGTCAGTGCATTTCATGTACAGGAGAACACAGCACAAGTTCTTTACACACTCAGGCCTAGATGTATGAAGCAGTGATAAGGGAGGAGAAATGATCAGTGGAGAACTGCTTTGCATTATTTTATTTTATGCAAATTATAGATTACTTCAGTGCCGATTGGTTGCCATGGGCCACTTCTCCCTGATCAATGCTTCACACATCTACCCCTGTGGTGTTCTAATGCTGCATGATTGCTACAGCTGACATAAAGAATCAGTACAACCAGACTTTGGACTGTCCAAAATAGCAATGACCAGGGAAACATTATTAGGCAACATAATAATATCCTGGGGGTTTCTATGCCACATTTGGAAGAAACTGGTATAATACAAACACACACTTTTCTCTTCTTGGTCGTATTACATAACGCACGCTGTGCCAGTTTCTAACACAGCCATTGATTAGACCAATTGCTGCGACTAAATGAAAAGACTCCCCTAACAGGTTTGTTTCTTTTGTCCAGCAGGATTTTGCTGGCCGATAAAATAGAAGAAAAGACTGAAGAATGTCGTCCGCATACTACATCAGTGATAACAGTAGGGTACCTTTACCCAAGTTACATTAAGATGTAAAATGTTCACAGAACCACAGCACTGAATTTATATGCTCATAAAAATATAGCTAACTTTACCTGGGTATGGGTCATAGGGTCCACATGCATTGGATCGACAGCTGAAGGTCAACATGAGCTTAGGTCAACATCTGAAAAGGTCGACATGGGTAAAATCGACAGTCAAAGGGTCAACGTGGGTTTTTTACTTTTTGGGCCCGAATGCCGATGCACCACGTCCGCTCACCATGCTTCAGGCACGGTGCCGCACTATGCTCGGCACACTATTTTATTCTCCATCCATGCCCTAGTGGATGGTAGGGCATGAAATACCACCTGTCTGCTCCAAAAACACGTGAAGAACCCATGTCAACCTAATGACTCATTAGACCTAAGCCCATGTCGACCTTTTCAGGTGTCAATCTAAGCCATATCCTTTGGTGTAATCATTCTGCACTCTGTCCCCATGATACTCCCATGACAGTATAGCTTGTAAATACTTCTGAAGGTGCCCACAGACACTACAATTATCGAATGCGTTTTGTACTTTTTAAGCACAAATTGCATCTTATGTACAATTATTGGATGGTGTTTATGTTCCCTGGAGCCCGATATTGTATGTCTAAAAAAGTACGTGCTGCACGTACTTTTTAGACTACATCTGAAATTTAACATTACAAACATGGGTTCATCACATGCATCCAAGTGCACATCTCATAGCAAGCTGGAAGAAAAATTGTGTAGAACCATTGTACAGTCAAAAACGCATAGCACAGTACAATTGTAGCGTCTGTGGGCACCTTAAGGAGTGCAGGACAAGTCAGGGTGACAGCACCTGGTTTGGCTGTCCATCACTCTGTCTCAGCTATTTCTCAGACTCCTTTGCACTGCCACTGGCTGGGTTACAGACTGGCCTGCTAGGATCTCATGCTCTCACATAGTCATGTGACTCAAACAATTACACAATTAAGAAGTCTATTTATGATCAATTGCAAATTTGCAGATTCTACCTCCTATCATTCCAGGTCCTAATCCACACTGTACTATGTGGTGCCATGGTTAGAGACTGGACAGAAGTTCAGCACAGGGCTGCAGACCATGACACAGTCAGACACGGTTTGACAAAGAAACTGCCTATTTTGAAACTGAACACTGCAATTTCTTTCTATTCATAGATGGCAGCCGCTGCCTGATTAGAAAGCTGAAAAACAACACTGGGTTTCTGTTTCCAATGCTAAATTTACCCTGAGATCTTGTAGGTCCAATGATAGAAAATGGACCACAGAACATTGGCTACCTCTGGGTTCCAAATAAACTTGAAAAGCCTGAAAGTATCTCAGCTCTCCTCATTATCCAGGCTTCAAGGCTCATAACGCCACGTCTGTCAACAGCATAATATTAATCTCCTCAACAAAAAGTCGGCGAGGCTTCTAAGAAAGCAAACATTAAAAATGTGTTTCTATTAATTCCTACAAATCATGCTTATTCTAATGTAAGAGTTGTAATATGTATTCAGGAGAAACTAAGCTGGCATCAAGAATTATTAATTAGCATTTTATGCAGTGCAATACCTGGACAATTTTACATATTATGAAAATTATGTTTATACTTCGCATTTGCATCCCACTTTATTATCAGTACAGCCGTTTTCTACAGGCCGAGTCTCCCTTATCTGTATATTCCAAAAACCATCATTTGCATTTGCGAGTGAACCAGAATCAGGCCCATTGTGTAGTGCTCGAGAACTCCTAATAGTGGATGTTTACAGATCTCACTATCACAAGTAACATAACAAGCATCGCCAGTGAATCACTTTGACGTGTTAGTCAGTAATGGGTACACCTAAGTACCACTAAGAATATGCAAAATACGCACTATTAGGGGTTCCAAGGACTGGAAAAGGGAAACACTGGGGAACTGTATGGAGGTGCTTAACCTAAGAGGTCAACTGTCAGCTGGACTGCAGCAGTGTATGGTCACCTAATCCTAATCCCTCCCACCTCTTATCCAAAATCACTGGCTCAGAGTAGACACTCACAACTATAGCTGTTCTTTATGATTTCCGCTATTGTATAAATGATCCCCACATCTTGTGTATTGAAGAACCATTTGGACCAAGCTTATTGCAGTGGTCAGGGAACAGAAGTAAATTACCCCAAATGGGGTAAAAATGAAATTCCTGGGGGTAATGGACGGTTGCACTGCCGAGACACAGTCCGGCTTACATATGTATACTGTAGAGTACAATGTATACTGTGACACAGCGCACTGTGACAGGCCCTTGAGTATAACACGCTTCCCTGCTTGATGCCCCGGGCCCCACCTCCAACCGGCTGATTTTACAGTAGAACCGACTACTTGCTTTGCCATCTCTGCAGCACGCACGCTGTACTGCCGCTGAGTTTCTTTGCCTGGTTATAGGCTCCTGTCAAGGTATACTCATCTCTAGTCCAGGGAAAAACATTAATAGTTGCCTGAATGTCACATTATCAATGGCTATACCACGAACTGCCTGGCAGCCATCGATGATGATGGTGATTATCGTGTATGGCTGTGTGTGGTACAAATTTTGGGGATGCAGTTTAAAACCCGGCTGTCGGGATCCCGGCTTTCAGAATACCGACCGCCGAAATCCCAACAGTTTCTCCCTCCGTGGGTGTCCACGACACCCCTGGAGGGAGAATAAATTAGCGTGCCGAGCGTAGTGAGGCACCGGGCCCGCTGCGTGGCGAGCGCAGCGAGCCCGCAAGGGGGGGCGATCCACGTCCCCCCCTTGTCGGGATTTCGGCGTCAGGATTTTGAACGCCGGGATCCCAACCGCCGGGATTTCATACTGAATCCCAAATTTTGTTCCACACACAGCCATACATGGTAATCATTATCATCAACAATGGCTGCCAGGCTGCGTACTGTATTAGCAGGATATATCATCAATTTCTGGGGGTACAGTGTGTACACAATTATATAATTTCCTTCCTTTCAAATCAAGGGTGTAGCGTTGGCGTATCTACATATATTTTGGGGTAAAAGGTAAAATGTTCCCTGACCCCTGGCCTATTGTATATATTTTATATCATGATCTCCTAATATACAGCACCTTATACATAAAGGGTAATCTAAAAGTGGCTCCTTAACACTGCAAATTCCAATAAAACCCAGGTACTCTTTACTTAGAAGGCGCCCATCTCGGGCATTGAATGCACTAAAAAATCAGGTGCGATGCGACAGACGAGATGCCCGAGATTTCCCATAGGGAACAATGTTAAATGTCTCAATTGACCCGATTTTCCTGTTCAATGCCTCAATTGACCCAATTTTTCCATAGGAAACAATGTTAAATGGGCCACAGAGGCCAAATAGGCACCCTGAAGTGAATAATGGCCACCCGAATTGTTAACGCCACCCCACGATCAACGTCAACCCGAAGCGTGGCGAGCGCAGCGAGCCCGCGAGGGGCGGCGGTACGCGTCCTACGACCTTTTCATACCCCCACTATCCACGTCGGCATGGAGTTGAGAATAGAAAGTGTGGCGAGCGCAGCGAGCCACCGAGCCCGAAGCGTGGCGAGCCCCGCGAGGGGACGCGGATACCTTCACAGGTATCCGCGTCCCCTCGCGGGCTTCACAGCTGTCCGCGTGCGCTCGCCACGCTTCAGGTTGACGTTGATCGTGGGGTGGCGTTAACAATTCGGGTGGCCATTATACACTTCAGGGTGCCTATTTGGCCTCTGTGGCCCATTTAACATTGTTTCCTATGGAAAAAAACGGGTCAATTGAGGCATTGAACAGGAAAATTGGGTCAATTGAGACATTTAACATTGTTCCCTATGGGAAATCTCGGGCATCTCGTCGGTTGATCGCACCCGATTTTTTAGTGCATTCAATGCCCGAGATTTTTTACTAACGATGCCCACGATCAAAATCGTGGGCGCCCTTCTAAGTAAAGAGTACCAAAACCCATTTCAATGTCCCATAAGCATGTTTAACCTTTTGCAGTCCAAAACCAAAACAGTCTGGTTTAAATTAATTGTCTACGTTCAATGATGTTAGTGTTCTTATTTTAAATTGGCTCACCATTGGACCTGCTACTAGCGCTAGGGCTTTAGAGCCTTACTAGACTTTGGACTTGAAAGGTGAAGAACAATAAAGCTGTGTACACACGGGGGCAATAGGGGCTGAAATCGCTGGAAATATGGTCGTAGGCGACCATATTGCCAGTGATGGGAGTGTGCCCTTATCGCCGGGTGGGCGCTCCCGTTTTCAGCCCCATTATAATCGCTGGTCGCAGGAGCTTGCTCCTGCGACCAGCTGATTACCTATGCGGCTCCCCCAGCAGAGGTTCGTTTTCATCAGTGACCATCTCTGGTCGCTGATGAAAAGGAGACACTGCAATATATTGCTGAGCAATATAGCTCACCTGTGTGTACACAGCTTTAGACTCATTTCACAGTTCAACAGCACATTTAGGACATTTGACCTTGTAAGAGTTGGGCTAACAAGAAACGTTGCCCTCTATAGGCCCAGGGACTGATATGCCTAGCATAGGTGCAGATTCTGTGATGAGCACCCACGGGCCCAAGTCCCGCGGCTGGGCCACCATATTAACTTGCTAATTTGCAGCTGCAGCACCCACATTGCAGGACCCGCCACCTGGGAAACAGTATGCTGGGAAGAGAGTATTCTGTCCATGGAGTACCTGCACTGTGGGGGCATTTATGTACCTGCACTGTGGGGACATTTATGTATGTGGAACTCTGTTGCCGTAATTTAAATATTGGAGTCAACTGTGCTGCGTAATATAAATTGGTATTATTTTGTGGCCACACCCCTTCCCCATGAAGCCACTCCACTATATTTTTGGCTTGGGCACCCACCAGCAAAAACATAAATTGGCACCTAGGATGCCTAGTCCTTTTCCCAGGCCCTTAGTCTCAGCCAAATACCCAGGGGGAGGACCAGTGGGGGGAGTAGGAGGACCAATCACCGAGTGAGAGAACCAATCATAAGCCGCAATCAAGAAAACGTTTGAAGTATTTTAGCAAGTGGCAGTACTGCTGTAAATTGTGGTACATTCTAACAGATGCTTCCTGGCAACATGCCTTCATCCCTGCTGAATTTACAGTATAGGCAAGTGAGGGTGATCATGTTATATTCCCTGATTAGAGATGTCAGGACACTTGTTTGCCTATTGTAGCTATAAGCAGTTCCCTCAAGAATATTGATTATCCAGAACACTTTCCCAATGTCAACATTTTGCTATATCTGTTCATTAGAAAAACATTAACATAGCAGTTAAGTATAGTTAACCACCACCCTGTAAATATCTCTGGAATGTAGTTTTAGATAACATTTGAGGGGGTCTGCCTAAGCAGAATCTCATCCAGCCAGGGCCGCCATCAAAGGGTTGCTGTGGGCACAGCTGTCTCAGCCCGACCACTCTGACAGAAAGG
Source organism: Crinia signifera (assembly GCF_055691185.1). NCBI lineage: Eukaryota > Metazoa > Chordata > Amphibia > Anura > Myobatrachidae > Crinia > Crinia signifera. Next base: position 192,980,648 of record NC_139222.1, on the reverse strand, counting down.
GAAGGGTCCGAGCCACTCATTCCACCCACCGTACCCCCTTCCACTGAGCTGCCCCCAATGAAGCCCACTGTAGCACCGTCTGGTGAGTGAGCCAATCAGAGCTCACGTACCGGCAGACGCTCTGATTGGCTGCAAGCCCCAATTGGTTTACAAGTCGGCGCCATATTTTTAAATGGCTGCCAGCATCCAGAGGTGGAGACTGCACTCTGGGAGCAGTGGGATTTAGCTGAGGCAGCACAGTGGAAGGGGAGGTGAGGGACCCTGTGCTTCAGTTCACTCTGCCCCCGAGTAGCCAGCAGAGTGGGCGGTAAGTAAGGGAAGGGGGGACAGACTAGAAATCAGTCCGGGGGCCAACAATTTCTAGTGGCAGCCCTGCATCCACCCAATGTCATTCTTCTAGTTATAGCCACAATATTAACACAAAACATACTATTAAATAGGGATGCAGTCGAAATCCCGGCACTTTGTCCCTCTGTAGGTGTCCATGACACCCATAGAGGGAGAATAAATTAGTGTGCTGTGCGTAGCGAGGCACCGCGCCCGCTACGTGGCGAGCGCGCGGGGGGGGGGGGGGCGATCCCCGCCCCCCCCCCTTGTCGGGATTTCGGCGGTCAGGATCGGCATTATATGCACATTATGTCATTATATTCTACTTTTCCTTGTGTACCCTATGTATTTCAGATCATCGGTATGTTCAGCAGCCAGAGTACTTTGCAATGCCTGAGGCGGTGGCCTGTCCTGTCTGTAAGGTTAATGAGAACAGGAATCAATGGGAGGAGAGAAGTGAAGGTAAGCAGGGGGTCACAATCTAAGAGTTAGATAATGGAATAAAAAGGGTTATCACAACACAGAATAAATAACGGGATGCTCCTGTCACAATGATACAGGAAGACTGTGGTGTGATACACACGGCTGTATTAGAAGAAGTTCAAGCATCCAGCTGGTAATCCTTCCTTTGTATTTATCTAGAGCAAATATTAGAGAATGAATGCATAATATTTTTGTTTCAACACGATACCTAGCATCCATAAAGGTGCAACCAAAGCTCCATGCACTGTAAAGGTGTGTACACACTTGTACAATTAGACTATATTACAATTTAGACTATCTGGTGCAGATCTGCACTATATAGTCTATGCAGCCAGGACTTTCTGGCTGCGATACGGGAGCACGCATTGGGATTGCAAGGGTTAAAACCCATACAATCTGCATGAGATCCAGAGGAGATTTTGACTATATAGTCAAAATCTCATGCACATTGTACAAGTGTGTACACACCATTAAAAGATTTTCTGCACATGTATAAACCTTTGCAACAATATTTGTATTTATGTTCAAACATGAATTTGTGTATTTGCTGCAGAGAGCTATCACATTTTCAGTGTGCGGATAAATCCTTACTGCGTCTGTCTGCCCAATATTGTGTCTCCCAAAGCCTGTAAATCATTCTTGTTGAAAATACTATACAGTAAAATGTGGATGTTGCTTAGTGATGGACAGCAGGTACAACATCATCGTCTACAGCAGGCTTTCCCAACCACGGTCCTCAAGGCACACCAACAGTGCAGGTTTTGTAGATATCCAGGCTTGAGCACAGGTGACTTAATTAGTATCTGAGGGATTCTGATTAAACCATCTGTGCTGATGCCTGGATATCACTAAAACCTGCACTGTTGGTGTGCCTTGAGGACCGTGGTTGGGAATGCCTGGTCTACATGGTATGACAATACTGGGGTCCAAGGACATCCTGAATAAGCGGAAAACAGGCAGCGGCCAGACTGGCATTACCCACTAAAAAAAAAAAAAAAAAAAAATTTATATAATATATATATATATATATATATATATATATATATATATAAATAATAAAGTCATTCCTCTCTAGCCAGTCCAGGTTAGGGAAGGAACAGGTGTCACTCAGCGGACTTGAAAAATCAAAGTGTATTGCATGACTAATTTACAGCCCGCTCATCAACGTTTCAATGCCTTGGAACGGACTCAGTTTTACATACTGAACTGGTCCCTGGGGACGTGCTCTGCTGCTGCCAACGCTGTGGAGCGGTCAGCGACTGGGGAGCAGCAGCACCTGGGGACCATGAGAAGAGCAGCGGCGGCTGGTAGCAGGTGAGCAGTGGTGGCCGGGGACCAGGAGAGGAGCAGCTGTGGCCAATGAGCAGGAGAGCCAGGAAGATGGCCTTTGTGAACGGGAGACCCACCCAACACTAGTGAGAAGTTAGAACAGATGTATGCTGAGTGATGTGTCAGGGGCAGTGGTCTCCGCTGAGTACACTGGCCCCGACCAACTAATAACTTACATGCAGGTTATTAAATCGCCGGCAGATACAGACCCGCGGGTTACGCATTTACATTGCTGTGTGTCCTACACACACAGGCGATATTCAGGCATTTTCTGAGCAATTTAGTGAAATCATGTAACATCTTTTTGTTAAAGGTCCATACACACTGAGCGGCTTTGCCCCTGCCCGGCGCCGATGGAGGGTGGAAGATGGCGTTGCATAGCGCAGAGCTATGCAAAGCCGTCCTCAATGCCGCGCATCTGCTGGTATAACCAGCTGATGAGTGGCTTTCCCGGCGATGATGCAGGAGCGGGCTGCAGGGCTCACCACTCATCGCCGGGCCATACACACTGGGCGGCTTTGAGCTGAAAGCCGCTCAAACAGGCTGGTTTGAGCGGCTTTCAGCTCAGTCACCCAGTGTGTTTGGGCTTTAACACATCTGAGCACTTTTAGTAAATAATCCAGGAAAACTTGTTACCAACTACCTTGTAAGAGGTGGATGCTCTGAAAACAGAAAGCGGTTCTGCATCGTACTGCAGGCACAATACGAGAATGGACCTTTTCAGGGAACATTAATCAGTTACTTCCTGGACAACTTCTCATTATGTAATAAGCGGCATATACACTAATAGCTTATATATAAAACTGCATCATGAAAATACCTGCATAGATTTCAGCTTCCAGGACACAACACAGCTGATCAATTCTGTACTATAAAGCAATTAGCCATTTGTATTCTTGCTGCACTGAGTTACACCTCCTGTTCTATGTGACACATTCAAAGGAAACAAAAGATCGCTTTTTGTGTGTGTGTGCGTTCTCCCACAATATGCTGCATACTCCCATATAGCAAGGACAAATAGTTATTACAATAGTTTTAAACAGGTTTATATTTATAGTGGTGTGCAAAGAATATATTTTATTTCTACAATGTATTTGTGTCACAGCACAAGTAGTGAATTAACCAGTTCTTAGCCCAAGCCGCCCCCTCAGGGTCTCCAGGATAAAAGGATGAGCAACAAATAAAGGGCAGGGTGTAGAATTTCAGCACAAGGAAGGGTGACAAGAGGAAACCCAGCGCTACAATAGCTAATGCAGGGGGTTGGGGAGAGTTATAAAAGGGGTTTGGAGACACTGGGCAGTTTTCAGTGTGGGAAAACTTTCATGCTGTGTGTAGAGAGTATGCCAAACCATTTGTCACAGATCTTGCTGCATGCTCAGTTTATTTATGTTATTTGCAAGTGTGTTGATCATGGACTGCAAATCAATTCTTGAGCACTCATTAGCACTGCATATTATTTAGCCTCCTGCTTAAAGAGCCAGCGATGCGTTATAAAATAACAATCACTGTATAAATCACTAGTTCTCTACCCCATTCACACCAGCCTAAATTCCCGGGTTGAGTCCGGGAACAACCCGGTACTAGCGCTGGTGTGAAATCTTCCCGGGACAAAATCCTGGGCAAATTTCAACCCGGCTAGGTACCAGGGTTGTTCCCAGGTTCAACCCGGGGACCTGGCTGGTGTGAAAGGTACAGGTTATACTTACCCGGGTTGCCATGTCCTCAGTGTGCTGTCTGGACAGGAATCCATGCAGGGGGCGGGCGCAAATGACGGGACAGCCGGTGGATGATGATGACGCAGTTCTCCGACGGCAGTGAGGACGCCGGAGAGCTGCGTCATCTTCATCCGCAGCCTGTCCCGTCATTTGCGCCGCCGCCTGTGTGGATCCCTGGCCTGCACGGAGGACCAGCAACTGGGGTGAGTATTCTCCCCACCTCCGCCGCCATCCCGCCACCTGCCCGCCCGCTTCCTCCCCACCTCCTTCCCGCCCCCTTCTTACACCAGAAAATGCAGGGACATTTCTAGTGTGAATGGGTCCAAACCCGGGAATGTCCCTGCTTGTCCCGGGAACTGAATTCCCGGGTTTGTCCCTGCATTTCTGTTGGGGATGGGTAACTAAAAACAAAGATGTAAACAAACATTAGTATGGTAATAGGATTTGTGTGTTATTAAGTCGCGACCCAAGTTCAAAAGAGTAAATGGTGATGGACATTTCCCCCTTATACAGAAGATGCAGATTCCTAATGAGCCTGAAACGGATCACTGATCAGGACAAATTAAATCCTTCTTTTCTAGTAGCAAATACATTGCACAAATATAAATACTATTGTCTCCCTTGTAATATCAATAAACCATGTGGTCAGCAATATGCAGATGCTCTTACTTATATATGCAGTACAGGCGGTATAATGGTTAACATTATTGCCTCACAGCACTGAGGTCATAGGTTCCATTCCCACCATGGCCCTAACTGTGTGGAGTTTGTAGCTTCTCCCCACGCTTGTGTGGGTTTCCTCCCGATACTCCGGGTTCCTCCCACAGTCCAAAAATATACTGTTAGGTCAATTGGCTCCCAACAAAATTAACCCTAGAATGATGTGTGTGTGTATATGTGGAAGGCACATAGATTGTAAGCTCCACTGGAGCAGCAACTGATGTGAGTGTTCAAATATTCTCTGCAAAGCGCTGCGGAATATGTGTGCGCTGGTCATAAATAAAATATACCTGACCTTGCAAGTACTTTATTGTAACCCCGCTTATTGTGGGGAAAAATTAAGCCACAATTATGAGTAAAGAACAAGTTACAGACTACGGTGATGCGTTATAGAGTCTAGTGCAAAGTGCTGTTTTTGTGTTCGCGATTACGATAAAGGATAGATTGAATTCTTGCAGCAGCTTTCCTATAGGAGACCAACCACTTTTAACAAAAAGATGGAGTCTGCTTATCTTTACATGACAAGTCTGAGCTATGATGTGATTCCTTTATACAGATGGCTGGGATAACAATAAACACATGTGGTGAGAGCCTGTATAAAGCTGGTACTGTGGGTCACATTTCACACTGCACATAAGATACAGAGGACCTTGCACATACTTTTTATCGAGTGCAGCTGCGATGCAACTGTTATACAAGTATACACCAGTACATAAAGTCCTTAGACGTATGTGTGTGTACATGCTATACATTCAGGATTATATATTACAAGGGAATGGACAATGCTCATCATACCCGCCCAGTGACTCCTCAGTGTAAATGACTAAACACTTGACACTTTAAACATGATTTGGTCATTAGAAAGCACAGATGGAGCACACACATATATCTATCTATATTATACACACACATACATACATATTCACACGTAATGAATTATGAGCTAGGGTTAAAAGCAACCTAATGGATTATAGCAAAAGCAATTAGTAATATTTTCTATTGCACACACACTGTATAACACAAATGAGTCAACAGAACTACAATAGTGGTCAATACCTGGGATCCAGCTGTCCAGCTGTTCATTCAGCTTCCTCTGAGCTGGGCAAACAGGGCTTAGGAGATAGGTGAACAGCAGGAAAGGGAACTAAGCTCAGTGCTGATCTCAGATGATCAGAAGCCCCTCATGCCTCGCACACAGCCCAGGCTGCACCTCTGGGGCAGCAGATACCGCACCAAACTCACACAAGTTTCCTTCACGCAGCAAGTGGGGGCAGGGACGGGAGCTGGGCAGCGGCTGATCCCTCTCAGGAGCGGTGCACTCTCCCTGCTGCTGCTGGGGGCTGATCACGCTGCATTATAGCAGTGTATTTCCCTTCATCACAACCCTGAGAGGCGAGCCTGTGTGCTGCGCTGCCGCTGCTGGAGGATGTGGAGGAGGGCTTACAGAGCGAGGGAGGCCTGCTCCATCTCAGCCCTCTGCCTATCACAGGAGCTGGCACTGCTGCTGGCAACACATACACTCAGCCATCACTCCACATGCTGCTGCCTACACACAGCAGCAAGCAGGCACTGCAGTGCTAGCAACAATATGGCAGTGTATTATCAGAGTACATGACTGCTATAGGACTATAGTTACACCAGGTGTTTAGTGCACAGGCTTTCCCTATACTCTGTATGCTGAGCAGTGATTGTGCTCAGCTGTCCCAGTTTGTGTGTTAGGTGAGTGGACTGCAAAGGTAGGAAACAGACAAAACCTAACACAGTGGTCCCCAAACTTTTTTTTTACTCACGACACCCTGGAAAATCAAAATAAATATTTCATGGCACCCCTAGGAAAAAGTTTGATACAGAGAAATTCAGAAAATATTAACTTAAATCCTTTTACACCTAAAAGCCAGGTCGCACCCCTTTTACACTGTGTCCCCACCCAGCATAATGCCAGGTAGATGTTGTCAAATCTCCCAGCGTCCTTTTCAGTGGATAGATCCAGCTGCTACACAACGGCCTGTATGAAAGTACCCATAAACTGGCACTGCTGATTTAGAAGTCCAGCGCGGCTCTTGCCCATCTGGTAGGAACCGCAGAGTGGTGAAATAGCCCTTAGGGTCAGTTATGTTGTGCAGGACAGGATTAATTTCTGTTTGTGCACATCGTTTATGATTGACAGCCACCAGCACTGGTTTTGGCTCTTACAGCAGGAGCAGGGCTCGATAAATTTATTTAAAATGTAGGAACCAGGATGAAAATGTAGGAGCCAGATAAACTAATAACAGGGAGAGTGCGCGCCTCAAATATTTACACACGCCATAATGCCCATTACATATACCACACGCCGTAATGTCCATTACACATTATACCAAACATTGTAATGCTCATTACATACAAGTATAATACCACATGCCGTAGTTACATATTATACCACATAAGTTCCGCTTACCTACATGCTCCTTGCTATGGGTTTCATGCTTGATGCCAGGGGTTAACATGCTCATAGACAATGGAGTTAACAGTTCTGCCAGGGGTAAATGCTTGTTGCTATGGGGTTACCATGGTCTGCCAGGAGTTAACCTGCTTGTTGCCAAGGGGTTAACCTGCTCTACCAGGAGCTAAGTTGGTCGTTGCCAAGGAGTTACATGCTCTGCCAGGGGCTAACTTGCTTGCTGCTATGGGGTTTCCATGGTCTGCCAGGGGTTAACCTGCTTGTTGCCAAGAGGTTAACCTGCTCGTTTACAAGGAGTTAACCTGCTTGTTCCCAAGGGGTTACATGCTCTGCCAGGGCTAACTTGCTCATTGACAAGATGGCAGCCTTCTCCTTTACCCTGCCGTTACCATCCACAGTAATGGCAACAGCTAGGCAGAGCAGTCGTCCTCCTCCTCCCTGTATAAGAGCAGGTCTGCCGCAGCGTGGCTATTTCAAAACTCGCACCAGATTGCGAGTCTTTCGGAGTTCGGTTCGACAGCCAATCAGGATCCGATTGCCGCTCCTGATTGCCTCCTGAACCTTCAAACTCCAATTGGCTTGCAATGCCGGCTCGTGTTTTGTTTTAGTCACACCGTGACGCACCTGCTCTTGCCTCCAGCTCCTATATAGAATGGGGGGGCGGGGGGGGGGGGGGGGGTTTGACGACCGCAACACAAGCCCACCCGTCCAAGACCAGATTCTGCTTCCTTCCTAAACAAATCTGGTTGCCGTGGTGACCTGGCACCCGCGTTTGTCGAGCCCTGTCTTACAGTGACCACAAATCATTTGAATCGGTCCTAGACCACCAACTCAGAGCACACTTGCAAGTGCCCTAAACAGTGGTGGAACATTTGGGTAGTGAGCCCAGGTACAAACATTTTATTTGGTCCCCCCTCCTCTACCCCAACCCAAGTTCAGAATATGCAAAATGGCAGTGGGTGAGAGGAAGAGGCAGTGGGAGGCATATGGGTGGAAAAAAAAAACTGTGGTTGACAGGAAGAGGGTGACAGGAGCAACAGGATGCCCCTTACTCCTCAGGTACCATGGTGTGTTGCACCACTGGTAGTTCCACCTCTGGCCCTGAATCACCCCAGGGTACCACGGAAACACAGTTTGGTAACCCCTGTCCTAACAAGTTGTGCTAGAACAGTAATGTAGTAAGGGGCTGATATCTGGAGCTGTATATGAATAATATTGACGGGATGTTTTTCAGAGGGACCAGCAAATATTAAAGATCCCCGGGACAATCCACTTCCAAAAGCAGAAGCAGCCTCATATGCTTCTATGGGGCCATTAGGCTATAGGAATAACCAAGATCCAGAATGCAAAGCATTTACATGATGATAGCCTGTTGTAGCCTATGGGCAACATTTATTGGAAGAGAAACACGTAGGACCCCACCACACTGCTGTCCGCTCGCCTGGCAGAAATACACTGAAAAGTGCTCTCCTGAACACTGGGAAGGTCTCCTAATAGAGACTATGCAATTGATGTATCAAGCAGTGAAAACAATGGAAAAGTGGACCAGTAGAGAAGTTGACCATAGCAACCAATCGGGGCCGAGGTACCATTTATCAAGTACATTATATAAAATGATAGGAAAAAGCTAACTGGTGGCACACCACATGAAATAATAAATACCTTGAGTTTAAAGCATAGGGTAAAAAAAGAAGTAAACGTTGGGCCTGGACACATAATGTTGCACTGAAGGAGGGAGCTGGGATACTTTTATTGTTTTTTCACACAGCCAGCAAATGCAGGATAGCAATATATTTTTTAGGTGTGTCAACAGCTGAAGGTACGTAGAGTGGAACTATAGGTGCCCACACGTCTTGCCCATGCGATGCAATGCCCGCTCCTTCATAGCACAAAAAGTATGTGCTGCATGTACTTTTTGAACTAGATCGCATCGCACCGTGTGTGACCACCTTCAAGTCTAGTTCAGTGTTGTACCATGTGTTTGTGATATGGCTTTTCATACAATAACTGAACACTATTTTAGAGGAAGTTGATCATGGTATGTTTTTAATATGCTGTGTAAAAATAAATATATTGTATCAATTTATGTAAACTATAATATACTATAGTGAAAATAAAATGATTGGCTGTAATGCAACAATAATATAATCTTGCCAGTTAGGGATGAACATCGGAGTCTGATTGTTTGTTCCCATCAATATTATTATTATAAATTTTTTTATGGGAATTGTTTTTCCATTTTATTCAATGTGGTGATTTCAACAATATGTTTCATGTCGTTTTTCAGATGTTTTATTGGTTGTTCGGTTGAATGGTCAATCGATATCGATGGACCATCGGTAAGTGTGTACCAGCAATATATCTGTGAATGGCATCGTTCATACAAGGTAGATAAAGATAAGCTATATTTCGTCATCTGTAGAACACAGCCAAAGATGCTCGATATGTCTAATGCTGCAATCCACAGACTCTCATTGGGTGCACCGTGCATGCCTTTGCGCACACCAGTTGTAATGTCAGTCCCGGTCGGACGGTTTAGACAGCTTGTGTAGAGAACAGCCTGCCCGATCTGTCTGTAGATATATCTGCAGATCAATTAATCTGCAGATATCTCTTCTAGTGTACCCAGCATTTCTGTTATTGGAACAATGATTCAACAGCAATGACACATGCACTTTAGTGTTCTCACCTGTGCATAAGCATACCTCCCAACAGTCCCGATTTCGGCGGGACAGTCCCGATTATCAGGGCCTGTCCCGCTGTCCCTCCCGCGGCCAGCAGTGTCCTGCGGTGAGGGGGGGCTGTTGGGAGTCCCCCCTGTCGGCTTTCTAAGCAGCGGGGAATAGACGCTGTGCGCATGCGCACAGCGTCTATTCCCGCAGCCAGCGGGCTGGGGGCATGGCTAGAGGCTCACAGAGCCTCTGGGTCGTGCCCCCATAGCGGCAAAATGGGGGCGTGAGTATAGGCCACGCCCCCGGAATTAGGTTTCGCCCCCCATGTATAGTTTGGAGCAGGGAAGGGAAATAAAGTAAATGATACTACCTTTCAAATATATCAAGAGTTTAAACAAGGTACAGGAGCAACACATTAATGCACTAAAACTGAAGGGAGATAGGTTCAGGAGAAATTTGAGGAAAAATTACATCACAGAAACGATAGCATCTGGCTGTGTGTACCGGCTGTCCACCAACTGCTCGTACACTCACTTCAAGAACTGACATCACACCTGGGTGACACATTGGGCTCCCGATCTGTAAGTGAATATGCTTACCATTGTCTGCACTCTTGGTGCAATGGATAATCCGCCATCAAGTCAGCAAGGGGATTACACAGCTTTATTAACCCCTTCCCGACATTTGACGTACATTTACGTCATGGTCGGGATGTACTTCCCGACGCATGGCATAAATGTACGTCATGACTTTAAAGTGTCACCGCGTCTATAGACGCGGTGACAGAGGGACGATGGCTGCTGTCCCTGACAGCAGACATCTTCCCTCGTGGCCCAGGGGGGGCAGCGATGCCCCCCCCATCGGCGATCGCTGTGATTGGCTGTTCAAATGTGAACAGCCAATTGCAGCATTTTCTGTGTACCGGCGAATAACGGCGCTCGGTAACACAGGGATCGGTAATCACCACCGGGTGTAAAGGGGTCAGTGGTGGTCACCCCACCTCACCCCACCTGCCCCCAAGGCTGTGATTGGTCCGTCGGACCGACGGACCAATCACAGCCATTACACCTCAGAGGAAATAACGGAGACAGCCCTGCAGCCGCCATTCCGGTCAGGAACAGCGTGCAGAGCGGTCTCCGTGCCCATCTGTCCTCTTATACTGACCTGATCAGCGTTGTGGTGTGGTGGCATCCGTGCTGCCTGCTGCTGGTGCTTCCTGGTTGTTGGTGCTTCCTGCTTGTTGTGCTGCTGCTGCTTGTTGTGCTGCTGCTGCTGCTGCGGCGTCATTGTGTCATATAATATAATATTGTGTAATATAATTTTGTCTCTGCTGCCCCCTGCTGCCCCCCTTTTGTGCTGATCAGTATAAATTAACTGATCAGCAACTTTTTTGGGGTGCAGGTTTTTTTTTTTTTTATATATATATATACCCCGTCAGGTTGCACCAAAAGTTGTGTGCCTGCTGCCCCTCACTGCTAATAAGTGTTGCATCACTGTTCAGCAGTTTTTTTTATTTTGTTTTTTTGAGGGTGCTGTGGGGTCTTTTTTTTTATTTTTTTTTACACCCACGGTGATTTTGTGGGTGTCCTGTGGCCGCTGAGCGCTGATCAGTGACGTACATCACTGATCAGCATTTTTGGCACAGGGTTGATCTAATTTTTTTTTTTGGGATCAAATTCCTGTTGCCTTTGACTCATCAGCAGTTTTTTTTAATTTTTTTTTTTTGGAGGGTGCTGTGGGGTCTTTTTTTTTTATTTTTTTTTACACCCACGGTGATTTTGTGGGTGTCCTGTGGCCGCTGAGCGCTGATCAGTGACGTACATCACTGATCAGCATTTTTGGCACAGGGTTGATCTAATTTTTTTTTTTTTGGATCAAATTCCTGTTGCCTTTGACTCATCAGCAGTTTTTTTTTATTTATTTTTTTTGGAGGGTGCTGTGGGGTCTTTTTTTTTATTTTTTTTTACACCCACAGTGATTTTGTGGGTGTCCTGTGGCCGCTGAGCGCTGATCAGTGACGGACGTTACTGACCAACATCTGTGCTCAATTTTTGGCGCAGGAGCTTTTTGTTTTTTTCTTTTAACCCCTTCAAGGTTGTACCAAAAGCTGCCTTGAAGCTGCTGCCCCTTAAGTGCACTTACACGTGTTAAAGCACTACATACACACTACATACCCCCCGTGTTGAAATAAAGTTTGTACCCCCCCCCTACACTATACACGTGTTGAAACACTACACTTACACAAACACAAAAATAATAAAAATGTCCCAATAATCCCAAAGACTGTTTTCAGCGGAGGAGGCATATGCCCTTATTGCCTCTGACACTGACACAGCCAGTGAAGTAAGCGATGAATTTGCATTCCTCTTAAGCTCCTCTTCCTCCTCTAGTGATGAGGGACCCCCTCAAAGACGCCCCCGTAGAGCAGCTGAGACCCCCCCCCCCCCAATGATTGATCTCGTATGGACCCCACCACCAGACAATTTTGAGCCCCAGGTTCCTGAGTTTTTGGCCAACCCAGGAATCCAATTTGATACTACAGGCCTCAAAGAAATTGACTTTTTCAAAGTCTTTTTCTCTGATGATTTTATAAATTTAATGGTGGACCAAAGTAATTTATATGCCCAGCAGTTTATTGCCCAAAACCCCACGTCATCATTTGCTAGGTGGACCCCTGTAGATGCAGTAGAGATGATGACGTTTTGGGGTCTGGTGTTACATATGGGCATAGTTAAAAAGCCAGAAATTAGGCAATATTGGAGTACAGATGTTCTGTACAGCACCCCACTTCATCGTATGGCCATGACCCGGACTCGTTTTGAGACGATCCTTAAATTTTTGCATTACAACGATAATGCACAGTGCCCACCCAGAGATGATCCCACCTTTGACCGGCTATTCAAAGTCAGGCCGGTCATTGATCGTTTCAGCGCCAAATTTGCTGAGATGTACATCCCCGAAAATTCATTTGTGTAGACGAGTCACTTATACATTTTAAAGGAAGGGTTAAATTCTGCCAGTACCTTCCCAATAAGAGGGCATGGTATGGCATAAAAATGTATAAGCTGTGCGAAAGTACCTCAGGGTACACCCACAGGTTTAGGGTTTATGAAGGGAAGGACACAAGAATTGAACCGCCAGAATGCCCCCCCTCCCTCGTAGGTGTTAGTGGAAAGATTGTCTGGGATTTAGTGCACCCCTTCCTGGATAAGGGTTATCACCTCTATGTGGATAACTTTTACACCAGCATCCCCCTGTTTAAGGCCCTTGGTTCAAGAGGTACAGCAGCTTGCGGTACTGTGCGCAAGAACCAAAGAGGCCTCCCAAAAACGCACGTTGCCCAATTACTGAGAAAGGGTGAAAGCAGGGCACAATCCACCGAAAATATGTTGTTGGTCAAATATAAGGACAAGAGGGATGTCCTTATACTGACAACAATTCACGGAGACAGTACCACCTCCGTCCCTGTACGAGGTACCAGTACCCACACCTCAAAACCTATTTGTATCCTAGATTACAATAAGTACATGGGCGAAGTGGATCTTTCAGATCAGGTACTGAAGCCGTACAGTGCCCTGCGGAAAACAAAAATATGGTATAAGAAGCTGGCCGTGCATATCATCCAGATGGCACTGCATAACGCTTACGTACTATTCCGTTCTACCAGCCAGACGGGGACATTTTTGCACTTTCAAGAGGAAGTCATAAAGGGCCTAATATTTGGGAACCAGCAGGCAGAGGGCCCCAGTACTTCTAGTACTGGCCCCAGTACTTCTAGTACTGGCCCCCGTATTGTATCAGGGCAGCATTTTCCTAACGAAATCCCCTCCACTGGAAAAAAGGGCAGGACACAAAAAAGGTGCAAAGTTTGCTATAAAAAGGGAATAAGAAAGCAAACTATTTTCCACTGTGAAACTTGCCCCGACAAACCCGGCCTATGTATGAAGGAGTGTTTTAAAATATACCACACATCTATGGATTATTAGGTTCATCATTTCACCGTGCTTCGGGGGTCTTGCTAATGCGACATAGCACCCACCATTCATTCCACCAGAATCTGTGCTGCAAAATCCAAATATCACTCCTTCCCTTCGGAGTCCTGCCATGCACCCAAATGGTATTTTTTGGTCACATATGAGGCATTGCCGTACTCGGGAGAAATTGTGGCACATATTTTGGGGTGCTTTGTCTCCTTCATTCCTTGTGAAAATGAAAAATTTTGAGCCAGAACTGCATTTTTGTGTAAAAAAATGTAATTTTTCATTTTCACAGCCCAGTTGTACCAAAATTGGTGAAACCCCTGGGGGTTTTAAATGTACACTATACCCCTAGATGAATTCCCTGAGGGGTGTAGTTTGCAAAATGGGGTCACTTGTGGGGGGTTCCACTGTATTGGTGCTTCGGGGGTCTTGCTAATGCGACATAGCACCCACCATTCATTCCACCAGAATCTGTGCTGCAAAATCCAAATATCACTCCTTCCCTTCGGAGTCCTGCCATTTTTTGGTCACATATGAGGCATTGCCGTACTCGGGAGAAATTGCGGCACAGATTTTGGGGTGCTTTGTCTCCTTCATTCCTTGTGAAAATGAAAAATTTTGAGCCAGAACTGCATTTTTGTGTAAAAAAATGTAATTTTTCATTTTCACAGCCCAGTTGTACCAAAATTGGTGAAACCCCTGGGGGTTTGAAATGTACACTATACCCCTAGATGAATTCCCTGAGGGGTGTAGTTTGCAAAATGGGGTCACTTGTGGGGGGGTTACACTGTATTGGTGCTTCGGGGGTCTTGCTAATGCGACATAGCATCCACCATTCATTCCACCAGAATCTGTGCTGCAAAATCCAAATATCACTCCTTCCCTTCTGAGTCCTGCCATGCACCCAAATGGTATCTTTTGGTCACATATGAGGCATTGCCGTACTCGGGAGAAATTGCGGCACAGATTTTGGGGTGCTTTGTCTCCTTCATTCCTTGTGAAAATGAAAAATTTTGAGCCAGAACTGCATTTTTGTGTAAAAAAATGTAATTTTTCATTTTCACAGCCCAGTTGTACCAAAATTGGTGAAACCCCTGGGGGTTTGAAATGTACACTATACCCCTAGATGAATTCCCTGAGGGGTGTAGTTTGCAAAATGGGGTCACTTGTGGGGGGGGGGGTTCCTAACTTTTAGCATCTTATGGTGCCTAGAAACCTACATGGTGCCTAAAAAATAATCTCATAAAAAGGAGGCTCCAAAATCAAGTAGGTGCTCCTTCTATTATGAAGCCTGTGGTTTGGTCAACGTGCACACTAGGGCCACATATAGGATATTTATGAAAACAAAAGAATTGGGGGAATCAATTTTTAGTCACATTTCTCTAGTAAAATCTACTGTGTTCCTTAGAAAAATGTATTAAAATTGAAAATCTGCAAAAAAAAATGAAATTTTGAAATTTCACCTACACTTTGTTTTAATTCCTGTGAAACACCTAAAGGGTTAACAAACTTCCAAAATGCTGTTTTGAATACTGTGAGGGGTGCAGTTTTTGAAATGGCATCATTTATGGGGGTGTCTCACATACAAGTCCCTCAAAGTCACATCAGAACTGAACTGGTCCCTAAAAAAATCAGTGTTTGAAATTTTCTTGAAAATTTGAGAATTTGCTATTCATATTTTAAGCCTCCTAGTGTCCAAAAAAATTAAAAGGAGGTTGAAATAATGATGGCAACATAAAGTAGACATATGCTCTTTGTTAGTTATTAACTATTTTGAGTGGTATGATTATTTGTCTCACAAGCAGAAAATTTAACATTTTGCAAATTGCAAAATTTTCAATTTTTTTACGACATTTTGGTATTTTTCACAAAAAAACACAGACTGTATCGACCAAAATTTACCACTAACTTAAAGTACAATGTGTCACGAGAAAACAATCTCAAAATCACTGGGATAAGTAAAAGCAATAAAAAGTTATCCCCACATAAAGTGATACATGTCAGATTTGAAAAAAAAAAGGGCTCTGTCAGGAAGGCAAAAACAGGCTGCGGCGGTAAGGGGTTAAACATGAATGTTTACAAATAAATAAAAAAAAGTCCATCTGAACAACTTTGGCTAGTTAATGACAAAAATTCATCCAGTATCCTAAACTATGCTCTCTTGATGACTTCCTTCTCAAGTTCCTTCCTTTTCCTGTAAAGATGTTGTTTGGAAACCACTCAGGACTTCAGTAACGGTGTCACTTGGCAGGGATTCGCAGATTGGTGTATCTGGGGAATCTCCGTGCTTAGGATTGGGACAAACTGGGGCAGTATGGATGGTGTAATGCAGGGGTGGGGAACCTCAGGCCCCGGGGCCGTATGCGGCCCCCGTAGTCGGTCTGAGTGGCCCTCCCACCTGCCCGGCGGCTTTGCCGGGAGTCAAGTACAGGGGAATTCTCGCAAGAGGTTGGTAGTTCTCGCAAGATTCCTCTTATTCAACAGCAGCCGGAGACTGTCAGCCATATTCAGCGGCAGCCGCCGGAGCGTGGGACGGCTGCAGCAGGGCAATTTGTAAGGGAAATTTTTATATATGGCCCCCGAAGGATTTTTTTCCCCATACAAACGGCCCTTGACACAAAAAATGTTCCCCACCCCTGGTGTAATGGTTAGCATTACTGCCGGGTGAGGGTTGTTTGGTCTACAACAACTAGGTCGACAAGCATTGGGTCGACATGGGTCTAGGTCGACATGAGTCTAGGTCGACAGGACATTAGGTTGACACAAGCATTAGGTCGACATGGGCAAGGTCAACAGTCAAAAGGTCAACATGGGGTTTTCGCTGTTTTTTTTACCTGAATGTCAACACAGTCGACATGGACACAGTTTGAAGTGCACTGCATCCCCTCGCATCGCTCACTACGCTCGTGTGTGTACATGTGGTAGGGAATATAGATTGTAAGCTCCACTGGGGCAGGGACTGATGTTCAAATATTCTCTGTAAAGCGCTGCAGTATATAAAAAACTATTAATAAATAAATAATAAATAATTTAAAAAAAGCTTAGTATGTGGCCTGGCTTGGAAGCCGCATCTTTCCATTTGCATGCAGTGTGCATCATTGATTAAACTTTCATTGGGGAACTTTTTTAAAGGATCTATATTTTTCTAACTTCCATGCTGCACTCAGCACTTTCTAAAGAGTTATTATACAACACAAACAGGTTATCTATATGCTTCACACATGTTATTCCTTGTGGGGTGATTGAATGCTGTGCTCTGCCAGCCAGAAAACTGCAGCTTCCTAAACCTGTGAATCACTACTGTGGTGATACAAATGAGAGCACATGAGCACAGAACACGGCCCGCTGCTGCTGCTGCTGTTCAAGCACTCTGTGAAATGAGAGGATGAGTTTTCCCTTTAATGGAATTAAAGTGAAAATGGATTATACATTTAAGGAAATACAAGTAACAGCCATGACCAATCCTATCACCAGTGTAAAGTACTCAAAATAAACAAAAATTAGAAACTATAGTTATGAAGTACCATAATATTTTTAAATCTATTAGAACCACATAATATAATAATAAAACTATATGGCTGAATACTTTAATGACAGCAGCTTCCAATTAGTTTACTGGGAAATAAAGGACAACAATTATTACAATATTAAGACTGCTTTAAAATAAATTAAATTCAAATGTATTCAATAGGATAAATCAATATAAATATAAAGCTTCAATAAGATATAAGTAAAACCACATTAAGGTCAAATAGTAACAGCAAGTCCTGTGAGGAAATTGGTATTTGTCCTGGATTAATCACAATGATATATACAGTAAGCAGCTGGTACTTGTGTATTATCACGGCGCCCATACCCGCGGATCACATGCCATATCGTATACCAAATCGTATGCAAATCGTATGCGATTTGCATAGGATTTGCATATGATTTGGTGTACGATATGGCATGCGATCCGTGGGTATGGGCGCCGTGATAATAAACAAGTACCCAAAAAGTATGTGCAGCAGATACTTTCACACACAGCAATTGTACTGTGTAGGGGCACCTTAACACCAAAGTGCATTGAAGACAGAGTCACAGTCATAAATTACCGGCTTCCAATGTCCGGACGGGCGATAAGGAGGGAGGGCACCTAACTGGATATAGGAAACTTGAAGCTGGTTTATAATTTAAACACAGGGCTGCTGTTGTGGGGGAACACTTTGATGCATTTCTCCACTCACATACAAAAGTGGTTTCCTCAAAATTGGTTTCCACAGAATCACTACGCACATGCCCCAAAAAGCATCTGCTAAGTGTGCTGCATACAAACATTTGAAGGGACCCCGTCACAATGCTTCTAGAGAGACGCCTCTCCCTCGCATTGTGCCCTATGCTCCCTATGCCCCGTATTATTTTATGAAGCATAGTAGTGCCTTAGTTTACATTATGTCACATTATAGGGCTGCCAATACACATTATGCAACACACTAACCCCATTCATATTATTAAAATAGTGACCCCAGTTAATTTTATGCCAGACTGTAGTGCCTTCACAACTTCATGTGCCACATTACAGGACCCCAGCTTATATTACTTAACATGATAATTCCCTCCCGGTCATAACCACATTACAATAAGCAGGTCCTATGGCATACATATATGTGTTGCAGGCTCCAAGGCAAAATTTTGAAAAAGCACCTATGTAACACCCAATGGTGAAATATTTATGAGGCAGGTAAGTCGCACAGGGAAGGTCGGCCCCTCTCAGCTCTGGACCCCATGCTACACCATTGCACTTATGAGTAATATACATCCAGTATGTCTAATTGTGTGTACTGTAACAGTCTTCATAGGGATCAATGATCCATACTCCAGAGGGTGCCATTCAGCTTGCAGGTATGTGACCAGTGCTGTCTTTACTCTAATTGTCATTAATACCATGCAAGTTTTTCTAATACATTGCAACTTTGCAATAGTCTGTGTATACAGATGCACATAATACTGTGCAGCTTTTGTTATCAGAAACATGCTGATCAGTGGATTCCTTTAGTCACAGTTAACCTTAAAGAACATTTGTGGCTTCTGAGGGTAGGTTACATAACCACTGGTGTATAGCAACTTGACCAGACTTCCCCCATTAGCACACAATGCTTACTGCTCATTCAACATACACTAGAAACAGCTATGTCAGTATAATATACATTCTGTATATGAAAACTTTGCACAGTGCATAGGTGAAACAAAAAAGTTTTAATGAGTGGTCCCAGTTCCAAATTTCATATTCTTTAAAGAAATAAATTGCATTTGCCTTAGGTGCGTGTCCAAAAAGAGTTGTGGCCTTGCTGCAATGGACTTGCAGGAAGAGATCATCTTATACTCCATACATTGGTCAATACACGTAGATCAGTATACTATTTTGTCCCCTCAAAATGGGTGTGGTCATATATCAATGGGGGTGTGGTCACACAACACGAGGGGAGTGGCTACATAGTAACTCAGAGAGGTGTTGGAGAAATGGTGATTTTTCTCACGTTTTATCTCACCACATCTGGATGGGAGCTAGCAGAAGAGAAGCATGCGTATGTGCATATGGGGGAAATTGGTTTTACTTATGCAAATAGTATATATATTTTGTGCAAGAAGATGTGAATGACTAAAATATTTCCTGTAAAGTGCTGAATAACATGTCAGTCTGTGCTATATATTTATATATATAACTTAATAAAAACACAATAAGGTAGAGATATATCCTTAATTCTTGTTAGCAACATTGTAATGACAATGGGATGTCAGGATGTGACTGCCAGACAAACATTACACATTGCCGCAATACCCCAGGGTACCATTCCCAATGTGAAGAAAAAAAAGGTGCATGAAGAATGCTTCCTACCCTGTGCACTAAAATGACTGCTAATGGACAAAACCATGTGCACTGCAGATGGGGCAGATGCAACATGTGCAGAGAGAGAGTTAGATTTGGGTGGAGTGTGTGCTTCAAACTGATATCTATATCACAAATAAAAGTCAGTGTAACCTGACTTTTATTTGCCAGTGCCGGGACAAAGGCATCCTGTAGTGTGAAATCACACGCCCGCCTCCAGCAGGCATCGGCTTGCCCGTGTACCCATGGGAACGCCCAGCGTTTTCATGGGGATGTTTTCAAAACGCTGGGTGTTCCCATGGGCAGTCCCCTGCCCCTGGCCGACCCCCGATGTATGCAAATGGCTCGGCGACTATGCCAGTCCCCTTTGCAAATGGGTTCCGCTACTGGCATAGTCGCCGAGCCATTCGCATACATCGGGGGTCGGCCAGGGGCAGGGACTGCCCATGGGAACATCCAGCGTTTTATGGGCATCCCCATGAAAATGCTTGGCGTTCCCATGGGTACACGGGCAAGCCGATGCCTGCCGGAGGCTTTGCGGGCAAACCTGAATCAGCACCAAAATACTAATTAGTCAAAAAAACTGATATTCTATAGGAATAAAGTAACGGTACTTGTTTCCTAGAACGGCCACAACGATTTAGATCATTGTGGTCGTAAGATAAAAAATCGGATCGATCGCATCGCATGCGATTTGGTCGCATGCGATGCGACCGATCCGACCGACCGATTTTTCACCCGATTTTTTTTTTTTTTTCACATGATTATTTTCAATTGCCCCCCCAAATGTTACTAAGTGGGCTAGACCCCACGATAGACGTCAACCCGAAGCGTGGCGAGCGCAGCGAGCCCGCGAGGGGCGGCGGTGCGCGTCCTCCGACCTTTTCATTCCCCTACTATCCACTAGGGCGTGGAGTGAGAATAGAATAGTGTGGCGAGCGCAGCGAGCCACCGAGCCCGAAGCGTGGCGAGCGCAGCGAGCCCCGCGAGGGGACGCGTATAACTTCACAGGTATACGCGTCCCCTCGCGGGGCTCGCTGCGCTCGCCACGCTTCGGGCTCGGTGGCTCGCTGCGCTCGCCACACTATTCTATTCTCACTCCACGCCCTAGTGGATAGTAGGGGAATGAAAAGGTCGGAGGACGCGCACCGCCGCCCCTCGCGGGCTCGCTGCGCTCGCCACGCTTCGGGTTGACGTCTATCGTGGGGTCATGGCGGGCACATAAAAAATGTGAAATGGGTCATATTGGCCCATTTCACCTTTTTTATCATTTTTCCCTATGTGAGATGGACTTAATCAAGCCCATCTCATCTTGTGCCATTATAATGGCACAAGACCGACCGATTTCAATGTTAAAAGATTTTTTAACATTGAAGTCTATGGAAAAATCGGGTCAATCGGTCGGTCGCATCGCGGCCGATTTTAATTGGTCGCGACCGACCGATTGACCCGATTTCTGTCAATCAAATGGAAAAAATTGTAAAAAATCGGCCACATCGTGAGGATCGTGTCCCTTAATTAAGAGCCACGATCACTCACGATTGTGGCCGTTCTAGGAAACAAGTACCAAAGTAACTTTGCATCTTCATGGTGTTTCCACTCCTCCGTTCTCTGCCCCTATTCTGAAGACGCCAGAAAGAAGGAGCAGATCATGGGCAGATGACGGCCTGCACTAATTGATGATGATTACCGTGAGCCTTTGATGGCACTGCAGATTGTCTGCCGTCTGCTGTTATTCCCAATGTGTATATGGATGAGCAGCTGGAGAAGTGACCCATAACTTAACTATTAGTCCGCATTTTACTTTTTAGAAGTAAAAGCATTTCTGTTAGTAAATACAAATTCCTGAAAATAAACAGCTCAGTGCATTAGGGCTGTGATAATTGCCTTACGGTTCTGTGTATCTTGATTTTTGTCACCAAAATGTTTGTTTCCTTCCTGCAGCTGCTGAGACTTTTGACCTGAAAAACTGTGTTTCCCTAATACACTCTGTACAGTTTAGGAAGAAGCTATTAGAGGGTTTTCATGTTTTTAGAGGAAGTCAGTACAGACAGCACCCAAAGATATAATAGGGCATCAGGGATGGTGCTACTACTAGGTAAACCTAGACTGCTGCATAGAGCAACATAGTGTAGGGGGCGCCAAATAAAAACACTGATTGGCACAGTGTCACTCATTCATGGGGAAAGTGGAGGGCAAGTGGAGGTGTTGCCTATAGCAACCAATCAGATTATAGCTATCATTTACCTAGTACATTCTATAAAATGATGGCTAGAATCCGATTTGTTGCTACAGGCTGAGGCAACATATCCACTTTAAAGATCCTTAGTAAAGGTTTAGTAAATCCACCCCTCAATGTCTTGATTATAACCACAGCTTCCCAAAACAGAGCCTGAGTGCTGCTATATTAAAACTTGTGACTGTACTGTATTTTGCTGCCCCATGTTGGCAGTGGGGTGTGTGTATGGCACTGGGCTATGATGTCACAGCTCATCTCCACGATCCCTACAAAGAAAATGTAGTTGGTATGTGAGTGAGCCGGGGAGGGGAGTAGGGAGGAGCTGTCACAAAGTGTGCGTGTGTGTGTGTGTGTGTGTGGTGGCGGTGATGCTTGGGGGGAGCAATCAAACCCTGTATGACATTGGGGTTACTGTTAGTGTGCACAAGTTTGTAACTGTACAGCACTAGGCGTGTACAGTCCTTTTTTTGCCACTTCTGGCTGTACCACTTTTGCAGGGAAAACTCTATGGGCGAGGGGTTCACAACTATAATGCTTAAGCCCCACCAACAGGTCATGTTCTAAGGATTTCTATAATCCTGCACAGATAGGTTAATGATGCTGTATCATTATTTATTCACCCTGCTTCAACAGTCCGAAATCTACAAAACATGACCTGTTAGCTGTATTTGAGTATTGTGGGAATACATGTTCTAAAGAATATTCTTAATTGTAATTGTTACACTGGGTGACATTTACTAAGATGTGAAATACACTTCACAGGTCATGTTGCTATGGGCAACCAATCACATCCTGTCTACTATCTTCTAGAGCAGGCATTCCCAACCACGGTCCTCAAGGCACACCAACAGTGCAGGTTTTAGTGATATCCAGGCTTCAGCACAGATGGTTTCATCAGAATCCCTCAGATACTAATTAAGTCACCTGTGCTCAAGCCTGGATATCTACAAAACCTGTACTGGTGTGCCTTGAGGATCGTGGTTGGGAATGCCTGTTCTAGAGGGTGGTAATTAAATAAGAAGTAGCTTCTGATTGGTTGCCCATAGCAACATGACCTGTGAAGTGTATTTCACATCTTAGTAAATTTCACCCACTATGTCTACATGGGACCTGAGGTCATGCATTATATTGACTTACCTAACCCTAACCACAGCCTAACCGATGCCACAACAGAACTAACCCTAACCAGAGCCTAGCGCAGCCTAACCCTAAAACTAATCCTAGCCCAGTGGTTCCCAAACTGTGCGCCTAGGCTCCCTGGGGTGCCTCGGGACACTTGCAGGGGTGCCTCGGGTTGGTCGTCCAGGACCAATTCAAATTATTTATGTTTAATTATTTATGGACAAAACCAGTGCTGGTGGCTGCCAATCATAAAATGTGTACAATCAGAACCAAATCCTGCCCTTTACCACATAACTGACCCTAAGAAGCTCATATAAACACAATCTACTTAATTTGATATATCTTTTTGGGGGCCAAGGGGTGCCTTGGAAAAATTCTGATACTCTAGGGTGCCGTGATTAGAAAAAGATTGGGAACCCCTGCCCTAGTCAATAATATGGCTATATACTGCCCGCCATACAAGATAATGCTTACTAGGGGTAAATTTACTAAGAAGTTCTAAAAATGAAAACAGTTGATGTTGCCCATACTAACCAATCAGATCCTGTCTATCAATTTCTAGGATGCGAGTAATTTGCAGAAAAGGAATGTGCAGCGCAGTCCTTTTCCACAAAATACTCGTTCTAGTCTTGAGTAACCACCACAGAGGTTGCCACAGACAGCTGCAGTGAGCCTAAGACTTGTGGATATAATTAATTGTACTTACGGATTTTTATTATAAAGAATACCTCTCACATTTAAGCGCCTTAGTTTTCAGTTTGCAATTTCTAGGATGCAAAAGAGAAATGATACGCATAACCTGGTTGGTTGACATCACCTCTTTTATTTATTTTTTACTTTTAACCCCTTCCCGACAATTGACGTACATTTACGTCATGGTCGGGAAGTACTTCCCGACACATGGCGTAAATGTACGTCATGGCTTGTAACTGTCACCGCGTCTATAGACGCGGTGACAGTTTCAACATGTCTGCTGTCCCTGACAGCAGACATGTCCGTGCATGCCCAGGGGGGGCTGCGATGCCGCCCCCCGTCGGCGATCGCTGTGATTGGCTGTTCAGTGTGAACAGCCAATTACAGCGTTTTCTGTGTCACCGGCGAATAACGTTCGCCGGTGACACGCGATCGGAGGTGATTGGTGCTGTAAAGTACAGCACCAATCACCGCGGGGTGTAAGGGTGACACTGGTGTCACCCCACCTCACCCCGCCCGCCCCCAAAGGCCGTGATTGGTTCGTCGGACCGACGGACCAATCACAGCCAAGGAGGGGGATTTAAACTAACGGTGACTGCACTGCAGACGCCATTCCGGTCTGGAATTGCGTGCAGTGCGGTCACCGTGCCTAGCTGCCGCAGTATACTGACCTGAACCTTGCCAAATACTTACCTGATCCTTGCAAATACCTTGCCTGATCACTGCTTCATCACTGCTTGTAGTGTGCTGGATGCTTCCTGGATCCTGTTACTTGTGACTTCCTGTGTTGTGAACTTGTGCTGCTGCAGTGTAATAGCGTTAGCTAGAGAGAGATAGATAGAGAGAGATAGAGAGAGATAGTGTCAGAGAGTGCTATATTTTGTGCTGCTGCAGTGTGATATAGTTATAGATAGAGACATAGAGAACAAGGGCGTAACTACCATAGGTGCAGGGGGTGCAGCTGCTATGGGGCCCAGAGCTGAGAGGGGCCCATTTTGCATGTAAAAGTATCATATGCTGTATACATTTTTCAGCATTAGATGATAAATAGGGTCCCTTACAAACTTTTGCTATGGGGCCCACATGTATCTAGTTACGCCACTGATAGAGAGAGAGAGATAGAGAGAGATAGAGAGATATAGAGAGAGAGAGAGAGATAGAGAGGCCTAGTGACAGAGAGTGCTATATTTTGTGCTGCTGCAGTGTGATAGTTATAGATAGAGAGATAGAGAGAGATAGAGAGAGATAGAGAGAGAGAGAGATAGAGATAGTGACAGATTGTGCTATATATTTTTTATATAACTGACTGCTGCCCCCCCTTTTGTGCTGATCAGTATAAATTAACTGATCAGCAACTTTTTGGGGGCGCAGGTTTTTTTTAATATATATATATATACCTGTCACTGCTGCTGCTGCAGTGTCATAGAGTGTTAGATAGTGAGAGATAGAGAGATAGAGAGAGATAGTGACAGAGAGTGATAGAGAGTGCTAAATTTTGTGTCTGCTGCCCCCGCCTTTTGTGCTGATCACTATATCTGAGGTGATCAGCAACTTTTTGGGGGTGCAGAGGTTTTTTTTTTTATATATACCTGCCAGTTGCACTGTCAGTTGCACCAAAGGTTGTGCACCTGCTGCCCCTCACTGGTAATCAGTGTCGCATCACTGATCACCTTTTTTTTTTTTGTGTGTGCTGTGGGGTCTTTTTTTAATTTTTTTTTTACACACACTGTGATTTTGTGGGTGTCCTGTGGCCGCTGTGCGCTGATCAGTGACGTACATCACTGATCATCTTTTTCGGCACAGGGTTGATCTATTTTTTTTTTTTTTTGATCAAATTCCTGTTGCCTTTGAGCGCTGTTCAGTGACGGACGTTACAGACCAACATCTGTGCTCAATTTTTGGCGCAGGACCTTTTTTTTTTTTTTTTTAACCCCTTCAATTTTTTTTTTAACCCCTTCAATTTTTTTTTAACCCCTTCCATTTTTTTTTAAACCCCTTCCATTTTTTTTTTTTTTAACCCCTTCAATTTTTTTTTTTTGTATAAAGTATTTTTTTTTTTCTGCACTACATACACACTACACACTACATACCCCCCCGGGTTGAAATAAAGTTTGTACCCCCCCCTACACTATACACGTGTTGAAACATTTCACTACCAGTAACACAAAAATAAAAATGGCATCCCAAATGTCATCCCAAATGTCATCCCAGTCATCCAGAAGAATGTATTCAGCGGAGGAGGCATATGCCATGCTTGCTTCTGACTCTGACACAGCCAGTGATGCAAGCGGGGAATTTGAAGGATTCGCCTTAAGCTCCTCTTCCTCCTCTGGTGATGAGGGACCCCCTCAAAGACGCCCCCGTAGAGCAGCTGAGACCCCCCCCAATAATTGATCTCGTATGGACCCCACCACCAGACAATTTTGAGCCCCAGGTTCCTGAGTTTTTGGCCATGCCAGGAATCCAATTTGATTCCACAGGTCTCAGAGAAATTGACTTTTTCAAATTATTTTTCTCTGATGATTTTATAAATTTAATGGTGGACCAAACTAATTTATATGCCCAGCAGTTTATTGCTCAAAACCCCACGTCATCATTTGCTAGGTGGACCCCTGTAGATGCAGTAGAGATGATGACGTTTTGGGGTCTGGTGTTTCATATGGGCATAGTAAAAAAGCCAGAAATTAGGCAATATTGGAGTACAGATGTTCTGTACAGCACCCCATTTTACCGTATGGCCATGCCCCGGGCTCGATTTGAGACGATCCTTAAATTTTTGCATTACAACGATAATGCACAGTGCCCACCCAGAGATGATCCCACCTTTGACCGGCTATTCAAAGTCAGGCCGGTCATTGATCATTTCAGTGCCAAATTTGAAGACATGTACATCCCAGATAAATTCATTTGCATAGACGAGTCCCTTATACATTTTAAAGGAAGGGTTAAATTCCGCCAGTACCTTCCCAGTAAGAGGGCAAGGTATGGCATAAAAATGTATAAGCTGTGTGAAAGCACCTCAGGGTACACTCACAGGTTTAGGGTATATGAAGGGAAGGATTCAAGAATTGAACCGCCAGAATGCCCCCCCTCCCTCGTAGGTGTTAGTGGAAAAATTGTCTGGGATTTAGTGCACCCCTTCCTGGATAAAGGTTATCACCTCTATGTGGATAACTTTTACACTAGCATCCCCCTGTTTAAGGCCCTTGGTTCAAGAGGTACAGCAGCTTGCGGTACTGTGCGCAAGAACCAAAGAGGCCTCCCAAAAACGCACATTGCCCAAGTAATGAGAAGGGGTGAAAGCAGGGGAATATGCACCGAAAATATGTTGTTGGTCAAATATAAGGACAAGAGGGATGTCCTTATACTGACAACAATTCACAGAGACAGTACCACCTCCGTCCCTGTACGAGGTACCAGTACCCACACCTCAAAACCTAATTGTATCCTGGATTACAATAGGTACATGGGCGGAGTGGATCTTTCAGATCAGGTACTGAAGCCGTACAGTGCCCTGCGGAAAACAAAAATCTGGTACAAGAAGCTGGCCGTGTATATCATCCAGATGGCACTGTATAACGCTTACGTGCTATTCCGTTCTACCGGCCAGAGGGGGACATTTATGCACTTTCAAGAGGAAGTCATAAAGGGCCTAATATTTGGGAACCAGCAGGCAGAGGGCCCCAGTACTTCTAGTACTGGCCCCCGTATTGTACCAGGGCAGCATTTTCCTGATGAAATCCCCTCCACTGGAAAAAAGGGCAGGACACAAAAAAGGTGCAAAGTTTGCTATAAAAAGGGAATAAGAAAGCAAACTATTTTCCAGTGTGACACTTGCCCCGACAAACCCGGCCTATGTATAAAGGAGTGTTTTAAAATATACCACACATCTATGGATTTTTAGGTTCATAATTTCACCGTGCTTCGGGGGTCTTGCTAATGCCACATAGCACCCACCATTCATTCCACCAGAATCTGAGCCGCAAAATCCAAAAATCACTCCTTCCCTTCTGAGTCCTGCCATGCACCCAACTGGTATTTTTTGGTCACATGTGAGGCATTGCCGTACTCTGGAGAAATTGGGGCACATATTTTGGGGTGCTTTTTCTCCTTCATACCTTCTGAAAATGAAAAATTTTGAGCCAGAACTGCATTTTTGTGTAAAAAAATGTAATTTTTCATTTTCACTGCCCAAACAATAAAAATTGGTGAAACCCCTGGGGGTTTGAAATGTACACTATACCCCTAGATGAATTCCCTGAGGGGTGTAGTTTGCAAAATGGGGTCACTTGTGGGGGGGTTCCACTGTATTGGTGCTTTGGGGGTCTTGCTAATGCGACATAGCACCCACCATCATTCCACCAGAATTTGTGCTGCAAAATCCAAATATCACTCCTTCCCTTCTGAGTCCTGCCACTTTTTGGTCACACATGAGGCATTGCCGTACTCGGGAGAAATTGGGGCACAGATTTTGGGGTGCTTTGTCTCCTTCATTCCTTCTGAAAATGAAAAATTTTGAGCCAGAACTGCATTTTTGTGTAAAAAAATGTAATTTTTCATTTTCACTGCCCAGTTGTATCAAAATTGGTGAAACCCCTGGGGGTTTGAAATGTACACTATACCCCTAGATGAATTCCCTGAGGGGTGTACTTTGCAAAATGGGGTGACTTGTGGGGGGGTTCCACTGTATTGGTGCAACATAGCACCCACCATTCATTCCACCAAAATCTGTGCTGCAAAATCCAAAAATCACTCCTTCCCTTCTGAGTCCTGCCATGCACCCAACTGGTATTTTTTGGTCACATGTGAGGCATTGCCGTACTCGGGAGAAATTGGGGCACAGATTTTGGGGTGCTTTTTCTCCTTAATACCTTCTGAAAATGAAAAATTTTGAGCCAGAACTGCATTTTTGTGTAAAAAAATGTAATTTTTCATTTTCACTGCCCAGTTGTATCAAAATTGGTGAAACCCCTGGGGGTTTGAAATGTACACTATACCCCTAGATGAATTCCCTGAGGGGTGTAGTTTGCAAAATGGGGTCACTTGTGGGGGGGTTCCACTGTATTGGTGCTTGGGGGGTCTTGCTAATGCGACATAGCACCCACCAAAATTCCACCAGAATCTGAGCTGCAAAATCCAAAAATCACTCCTTCCCTTCTGAGTCCTGCCATGCACCCAACTGGTATTTTTTGGTCACATGTGAGGCATTGCCGTACTCGGGAGAAATTGGGGCACAGATTTTGGGGTGCTTTGTCTCCTTCATACCTTCTGAAAATGAAAAATTTTGAGCCAGAACTGCATTTTTGTGTAAAAAAATGTAATTTTTCATTTTCACTGCCCACTTGTATCAAAATTGGTGAAACCCCTGGGGGTTTGAAATGTACACTATACCCCTAGATGAATTCCCTGAGGGGTGTAGTTTGCAAAATGGGGTCACTTGTGGGGGGGTTCCACTGTATTGGTGCTTGGGGGGTCTTGCTAATGCGACATAGCACCCACCAAAATTCCACCAGAATCTGAGCTGCAAAATCCAAAAATCACTCCTTCCCTTCTGAGTCCTGCCATGCACCCAACTGGTATTTTTTGGTCACATGTGAGGCATTGCCGTACTCGGGAGAAATTGGGGCACAGATTTTGGGGTGCTTTGTCTCCTTCATACCTTCTGAAAATGAAAAATTTTGAGCCAGAACTGCATTTTTGTGTAAAAAAATGTAATTTTTCATTTTCACTGCCCACTTGTATCAAAATTGGTGAAACCCCTGGGGGTTTGAAATGTACACTATACCCCTAGATGAATTCCCTGAGGGGTGTAGTTTGCAAAATGGGGTCACTTGTGGGGGGGTTCCACTGTATTGGTGCTTGGGGGGTCTTGCTAATGCGACATAGCACCCACCAAAATTCCACCAGAATCTGAGCTGCAAAATCCAAAAATCACTCCTTCCCTTCTGAGTCCTGCCATGCACCCAACTGGTATTTTTTGGTCACATGTGAGGCATTGCCGTACTCGGGAGAAATTGGGGCACAGATTTTGGGGTGCTTTTTCTCCTTCATACCTTCTGAAAATGAAATATTTTGAGCCAGAACTGCATTTTTGTGTAAAAAAATGTAATTTTTCATTTTCACTGCCCACTTGTATCAAAATTGGTGAAACCCCTGGGGGTTTGAAATGTACACTATACCCCTAGATGAATTCCCTGAGGGGTGTAGTTTGCAAAATGGGGTCACTTGTGGGGGGGTTCCACTGTATTGGTGCTTGGGGGGTCTTGCTAATGCGACATAGCACCCACCAAAATTCCACCAGAATCTGAGCTGCAAAATCCAAAAATCACTCCTTCCCTTCTGAGTCCTGCCATGCACCCAACTGGTATTTTTTGGTCACATGTGAGGCATTGCCGTACTCGGGAGAAATTGGGGCACAGATTTTGGGGTGCTTTTTCTCCTTCATACCTTCTGAAAATGAAAAATTTTGAGCCAGAACTGCATTTTTGTGTAAAAAAATGTAATTTTTCATTTTCACTGCCCACTTGTATCAAAATTGGTGAAACCCCTGGGGGTTTGAAATGTACACTATACCCCTAGATGAATTCCCTGAGGGGTGTAGTTTGCAAAATGGGGTCACTTGTGGGGGGGTTCCACTGTATTGGTGCTTGGGGGGTCTTGCTAATGCGACATAGCACCCACCAAAATTCCACCAGAATCTGAGCTGCAAAATCCAAAAATCACTCCTTCCCTTCTGAGTCCTGCCATGCACCCAACTGGTATTTTTTGGTCACATGTGAGGCATTGCCATACTCGGGAGAAATTGGGGCACATATTTTGGGGTGCTTTTTCTCCTTCATACCTTCTGAAAATGAAAAATTTTGAGCCAGAACTGCATTTTTGTGTAAAAAAATGTAATTTTTCATTTTCACTGCCCACTTGTATCAAAATTGGTGAAACCCCTGGGGGTTTGAAATGTACACTATACCCCTAGATGAATTCCCTGAGGGGTGTACTTTGCAAAATGGGGTGACTTGTGGGGGGGTTCCACTGTATTGGTGCAACATAGCACCCACCATTCATTCCACCAAAATCTGTGCTGCAAAATCCAAAAATCACTCCTTCCCTTCTGAGTCCTGCCATGCACCCAACTGGTATTTTTTGGTCACATGTGAGGCATTGCCGTACTCGGGAGAAATTGGGGCACATATTTTGGGGTGCTTTTTCTCCTTAATACCTTCTGAAAATGAAAAATTTTGAGCCAGAACTGCATTTTTGTGTAAAAAAATGTAATTTTTCATTTTCACTGCCCAGTTGTATCAAAATTGGTGATACCCCTGGGGGTTTGAAATGTACACTATACCCCTAGATCAATTCCCTGAGGGGTGTAGTTTGCAAAATGGGGTCACTTGTGGGGGGGTTCCACTGTATTGGTGCTTGGGGGGTCTTGCTAATGCGACATAGCACCCACCAAAATTCCACCAGAATCTGAGCTGCAAAATCCAAAAATCACTCCTTCCCTTCTGAGTCCTGCCATGCACCCAAATGGTATTTTTTGGTCACATGTGATGCATTGCCGTACTCGGGAGAAATTGGGGCACAGATTTTGGGGTGCTTTGTCTCCTTCATACCTTCTGAAAATGAAAAATTTTGAGCCAGAACTGCATTTTTGTGTAAAAAAATGTAATTTTTAATTTTCACTGCCCAGTTGTATCAAAATTGGTGAAACCCCTGGGGGTTTGAAATGTACACTATACCCCTAGATGAATTCCCTGAGGGGTGTAGTTTGCAAAATGGGGTCACTTGTGGGGGGGTTCCTAAATTTTAGCATCTTATGGTGCCTAGAAACCTATATGGTGCCTAAAAAATAATCTCATAAAAAGGAGGCTCCAAAATCAAGTAGGTGCTCCTTCTATTATGAAGCCTGTGGTTTGGTCAACGTGCACACTAGGGACACATATAGGATATTTATGAAAACAAAAGAATTGGGGGAATCAATTTTTAGTCACATTTCTCTAGTAAAATGTACTGTGTTCCTTAGAAATATGTATTAAAATTGCAAATCTGCAAAAAAAATGAAATTTTGAAATTTCACCTACACTTTGTTTTAATTCCTGTGAAACACCTAAAGGGTTAACAAACTTCCAAAATGCTGTTTTGAATACTGTGAGGGGTGCAGTTTTTGAAATGGTATCATTTATGGGGGTGTCTCACATACAAGTCCCTCAAAGTCACATCAGAACTGAACTGGTCCCTAAAAAAATCAGTGTTTAAAATTTTCTTGAAAATTTGTGAATTTGCTATTCATATTGTAAGCCTCCTAGTGTCCAAAAAAATTAAAAGGAAGTTGAAATAATGATGGAAACATAAAGTAGACATATGGTCTATGTTAGTTATTAACTATTTTGAGTGGTATGATTATTTGTCTCACAAGCAGAAAATTTAACATTTTGCAAATTGCTAAATTTTCCATTTTTTTACGACATTTTGGTATTTTTCACAAAAAAACACAGACTGTATCGACCCAAATTTACCACTAATTTGAAGTACAATGTGTCACGAAAAAACAATCTCAAAATCACTGGGATAAGTAAAAGCAAAAAAAGTTATCCCCACTTAAGTGAGACATGTCAGATTTGAAAAAAAGGGCTCTGTCAGGAACGCAAAAACTGGCTCTGTCAGGAAGGGGTTAATAAATTTACACCCCTAGTATCAAAATGAAAATGCACAAAACACACAGAAATGTGTGAAATATATTTAGAATTTATAGAAGTTAGGAATGTGTGAGAAGGCTCAATTTCAATTATGGTAAACCCCAGTGGAGTCACAAGGAAATATGATTAGAATTCTGAGGTAAGGTATTGTCAGATGAAAAGGGCTGGTTACATTTTATGTGCGTCACATACCTATAAATTAATGAATGCAAGAGCTGACCTTTTGAATACACTATAAATTTCAACTATTCAGTTTTGATTTGCTCCCACATATTGGCAACATCTAAAATAGCACTAAACTAAGTTAAATAATCATAACAGATGTGTTCCGTAGGGATGCCATTGTTGCGCTTGCCATTGATAGCAGGCACACCAATACTTTGACTGACTGTCTTGTAGGCCAATCAGAACCTGCAAAACTTGGGGGTGGGGCTTTGTGGAGGGGTAGCTATGCTCCATGTGAGGCACCTTAGGAAAAAATAAATAAATAGTTATGTTGTGCCATCGATGGAGGGAAACCATCTGGTTCTTCCCCATCAGTAGCAAAAACATTCTACATCGGCCATAAAGCATCATCCCTGGTGTGTAGAAGATATCTGAAAGTGTTCCTGTGTGGTAGATGCTATTCCGTAACTGCCATTATAGTTACTGTTTACTAATAGTGATTAGTAAGAGAGAAGAATCTGATCTACTAGAAAGTGGATTATTATCCTCATGTTGAAAAATGCGTTAGTAATGACTGTTAGCTTGATTTGTAATTGGTCATCTTTCAACCTCACTATAAGCCATTGGTGATCTGGTTACTCAAGGGGGGTGGCTGAAACTAAACCATTGTCCAAACTGAATAGTGACTGAGTTCTAATGAATATGTACAAGTATACTCACAGGGGACTGTAAACGTATGTAGTATACCAGTGGTTCTCAAATGATTTTGCCCCCGCACCCAAGGCTGCAAATGAATGTTTATGCTAAACATCCATTCACAGCCGTGCAGGAAACTTGGTGAGCGAGGTGGGGGGCGGGTGGCGTTATATCCACATGCAAAGCTGAGAATATTGCAGCATTGCGTGTGGACCAGAATAAGGTCCAAAGCTTCTGCTGTTCCCAACCCTGCATCAGCCTCATATTTATCGGCCATACACAGGAGGCGATTACAGCACCATTTCTATGTGATCTTTCTAGATCGCTCAGAAATGAAGCATCGATCACCCACAGATTGTATGGCCCCGCCGGCGACCGCCATGCGTGGTCCCGCACGTCGCTATCACCTGACTAGTTTTTACGGCATGCAGTATAAATCTAGTCATCACTCATCACCAGTGCTCTCTCAATTGAGGACCCTGTCCGTGACAGATCACTCAGCACACATTGCTGATGCAGCGCTGAGCGATTCTGTGCTGAGCGATCTGTGCTTAACTAGATCGCTCAGCACGCTGCTCCCCTCGCCCCGTGTGTATGGGGCATTCGTTTTATCATTACAATATTACATTTTTCAGAATTTTAATCCACAGCATTAATCTGATAGCAATATTTGAGTTCAGGAGGGATTTCCTCCCATGAGGTTAAACTGCCAGTTAACTAACCAGTGGTTCTGTAGCAGATTCCTCTGGGAAACTCAGAATGTATAAAAGGTTTAATTTAAGATTTTTGGTATTTTCTTTTCTAGTCTCAATGATTATGGGCCTAATTCAGACCTGATCGCTGCTGTAAGAATTAACAGCGGCCAGCGATGATGGGTATGGACCATAGGGTCGACAGTCAATAGCTTGACCACTATTGGTCAACAGGCCATAGGTCGACACATGAAAAAGGTTGACAAGGCTTAGGTTGACAGGGTCTAAAGGTCAACACAAGCAAAAGATCGTCATGGAAAAGTTTGAGGTGAAAAAGGTCGATATTGGGTTTTTGTGTTTTTTTTGGTGTGCCTATGTCGATATACATTGACATGGACACCATATAAGTGTACCGCACCCACTCACCACGCTTCGGGCACGGTGCCTCACTATGCTCGGCACAGTATTACATTCTAACTCTTTATCTACTTGCATAGTAAAGTATGAAAAATTACAGTTTTTGGTAAAAAAATCCCACGATCAGGTAGACACTGTCCCATTATAGTGAAATCCCGCCTTGCGAATTAATGTGCACATTTTGCGAATGGATGTGCACTACTAGCGAAGAATTCGCAGCTGAGCAAAAATGTCTAAATCCCATTTTACACTGGTAGCCCTGGACTTACTCAACGCCTGTGATGAATACAGGCATATCACACACCCTCCCCTACAATGCCTGAGGATGCCTAGGTTTCCCTGACTAGGTTACCACCCCCAGATGACTACTTCCTGTCAATCACATTGCGAAAGGTTAGCAAAGGAAAAAAGTAGAAGGATTTGCACAGTAGCGATCAGGTCTGAAGTAGGCCCTATTTCCAATGGACCAAACAAAACTGTTGTTGGCAGATCGGAAGAGCCACAAAGTACATGTCAATTTAGAATGTAAGCTCTCAAGAGCAGGGTCCTCGTTGTTTTCTTGTTTTTGCTAATTGATGTACTGTCAGGTGCTATGGAACCCTTGTGGCGCCATATAAATAGACTATAAGGTACTTGTGTATTATCACGGCGTCCACGAAATCGGACGAAAATCGGCCGCAAATCGCATGGAAAAATCGGATGCGATTTTGCGGCCGATTTTCGGCCGATTTTTCACTTTTTCTGGCCAATTTGCATGCTGTTCCATTATTGCACACCTTGCACACCCCCGATTTCCATCGTAGTGCATCACATGCAATATAGTGGCATGTGATGCATGCCATGCAATGCATGTGAAGCGATTTGATTTGTAATTGTACAATCACCCTGATGGGTGCTTACCATTTTAAATGCACTGCCATTGTTAACGCCACCCCCACTATCAACGCCAACCCGAAGCGTGGCGAGCGCAGCGAGCCCGCGAGGGGCGGCGGTACGCGTCCTCCGACCTTTTCATACCCCCACTATCCACGTCGGCGTGGAGTTGATTTTAGATAGTGTGGCGAGCGCAGCGAGCCACCGAGCCCGAAGCGTGGCAAGCGCAGCGAGCCCCGCGAGGGGACGCGGAATACATGTAAAGTAATCCGCGTCCCCTCGCGGGGCTCGCTGCGCTCGCCACACTATCTAAAATCAACTCCACGCCGACGTGGATAGTGGGGGTATGAAAAGGTCGGAGGACGCGTACTGCCGCCCCTCGCGGGCTCGCTGCGCTCGCCACGCTTCGGGTTGGTGTTGATAGTGGGGGTGGCGTTAACAATGGGGGTGCATTTAAAGGCCCCCATACACTAGCCGATTTTGGTCAGATTTCAGCCAGATCAGTCGGATCTGGCCGAAATCGGACCAAAATCGGCTAGTTTTGATGTCCCCTCAGATCCGATGCGCGGTCCCGTGCGCATCGGATCTGCGTCGGGTGGTCGGACCTGCTGCACGTCCGACCACCCGACTTGGGACCTAGTGGGGCGGTGGAGGGAGCAGGGGGGGCTGGGGACGCTGCGGGGGACACGTCTGTGTCCCCCGCTGCTGGGGACAGCGTCTGTGCGGCGAGAAGGTAGAGGGAGCAGGGGGGGCTGGAGACGCTGCGGGGGACACAGGCTGCATAGAGCCGGGCAGGGGGAGCCGGCCGGGAGCTGTCAGTAATGAATAAAAAAAAAAGCCCATACAATGAATGGGCGGCCTGTGATTGGCTGAGCGCTCTCTCAGCCAGTCAGCAATTGGAAGCTCAGCCGGGGAAGCTCAGGGGGAAGTCGGGGGCGACTTGTCCTAAGGACAAGTCGCCCTAGTGTATGGGGGCCTTAACATTGCAAATCACATCGCATCGCATGCCACTTGCTGGCATGCGTTGCTATGCGATATTTAATTGTACAATCAGGGGCATTTTCCCGAAAATCACATCGCATACCATCGCATAGTACCTGGGGGTGTGCAAGGATGGAATAACATGCAAATCATCAGGAAATGGCCGAAAATCGGCAAAAAATCGGCCGAAAATCGCATCGCAGATCAAATCGGCCAAAAATCGGCAGAAAATCGGCCACAAATCGGCCGATAAATCGGATGCGATATCGGATGCGATTTGGATGAAATCGGCGCCGTTATAATACACAAGTTCAGACTATAATAATAATAACTAGGTGGCCCGTGCGAAAATTTGGCATGCAAATAAAATACAATTCATTTTATTATTATTTTATAGCGAGGTTGGTGGTTTGTAGTAGGATGAAAAAAGAACCGGCTCATTTGCAGCCATTTTGAGTAGCCGAGCAAAACTGATCCATATTGATGCATCCAGGGAAAGAACTCTAGGGCCAAAAGTCAATTTTAAACCTCGATTTTTAAAAAAAACATACATGTGCAATTGTAAATTAACAATTTGCCAGAAGCGGAGTCTATGTTTAAATGGCACCAGATTTATCAATTTTGGTTGAGCATGAAGGGAGAAAAAGGGATTGTCACCAAAAATCACCTTCTAGAAATAATAATAATAATAATAATAATAATAATAATAATAATAATAATAATAATAAATGTTATGTGTTCCATTTTCATGAAAATAAACCAACCATGTATATACTGTAATAAAGGGTTTTATTGTTCTTGAATGCCCCTTATACTGCTTTCACATTGCAGAAATGGGTAATGACACGGTATTCTTAAATGGGACTTTAAAACGGGTCTGAGCCTTGAGACCTTTCACATTGCAGGTGAAAACCGTTTTAAAAATCATTTAATACCATTCAAACATTCAACCCGTTTAACCCCCAAGGGACACGTTTCAAGCCATTGAAATAGAGCTGTTCAAACTGCCAAAAAAACGGCTTTGAACCGTGTAGGACTCTGCTTTTTAACCGTGTTGAAATACTGGTTAACTTTAACTGGTAAATCAACTCTGGCACTTTCACATTGCAGCCTTAAACGTTTTAAAATGGAAAAAAAACGGCAAAATACCGTTTTAAAAGTGCGATGTGAAAGGGGTATTAGTCTCAATGATGGCAAATAAAGATCACAAGCCAGGCTTTCTTTCTCTCCAGCTCAATGCAAATAATGTAGTGAACAACTGCCGATAAAAGATATCTGCCGCTAGTACAATACACAAATAAATGTTCCGAATAGTTTGCATTGCAAAATAAGTTTCCCTAGATCAGGAAGTAATACAAGAAACAAAGCACACAAATTGTATTTACATAGCCATATTTACCATCCCCAAACGTAACTGACCGACAAAACTTAAAATGTGCACCAAAATGATACTTTATTTGGTAGCAGGAATTTCTGTATATTTACTTGTGTGAGATATCTGACCAGGGGCGTAACTAGATATTCATAGGCCCCATAGCAAAAGTTTTTAAGGGCCCCCTATTTAGCAACTGATGGTGATAAAAGTATGTAAAACATATTACTTAGACAGTAAAGATGGGCCCCCTTCAGCTCTGGGCCCCATAGCAGCTGCACCCCCTGCACCTATGGTAGTTACGCCCTTGTATCTGACTCAAAAACAGTCCCTTCTATGTCCAATGAGGAGAATTGGTCCCTATTAAAATCCAGTCCTTCCTCAGAAATATTAAAGGTTTATGTCAAGACGTGGAACCTTGTGCTTTATGATTCAAGGTGCCCATACACATACCGATTACCCGGTACTTTTTGTGCTAAAATAGCATCGTTGTGCATGCGATGCAATGCTATTTTAGCACAAAAAGTACCGGGTAATTGGTACGTGTATGGGCACATTCAGAACTATGTTTACTGTCTTCTTAAGGGCCCTACACACAGGCAGATGTGCTAGATCACTCAAAATGCTCAGCAAGATCGCTCAGCGCACAGCGATGTGTCAGTGCTGTGTGCAGAGGGATCTGTCTCACCAGAGAACACTGGGCTTGCCCAGGGATTAATTAGATATATACAGCAAGCTGTATATTATCTGCCGGGCTGCGCATTGCTACCACTATGGCTCTTACACGGGCTAGATGTACTAAGCTTGAAAAGTGATCAAATGGAGAGTGATAAACAGCCAGCCAATCGGCAACTAACTGCCATGTCACAGGCTGTGTTTAAAAAAATGACAGATAGCAGCTGATTGGTTGAATGGTTATCACTCTCCATTCTATCACTTTTCAAGGCTTAGTACAACTCACCCAAAGCGATGCAGGGGCATTTTCTAAGCAATCTAATGAGATCGCTTAGAAAATGCCCTGAAATCGCCCTGTGTGTGGGCCCCATTACTACTATCTACTCTGTCTGCACATCTAAATGTGTTTACCAGGACTGATGAACCAAAAGGCTAACCAGGCTGAAGCCTGGAGTGCTGGGTCCTGGGGGCACAGCACAGCGGGGGAGGGG
Organism: Crinia signifera; assembly: GCF_055691185.1. NCBI lineage: Eukaryota > Metazoa > Chordata > Amphibia > Anura > Myobatrachidae > Crinia > Crinia signifera. The sequence goes on along the minus strand of NC_139222.1, from coordinate 192,942,007 downwards.
GCAGTGTCAAAAGCAGGATTTCTATCATTCGAATTATAGACCAATGGACCCCCCCTCCCGATGGAGGTCCGTGGAAGTGTGGGCAGCAGAGCCACAAATAATTCAGAATGAAAAGTTATCTTTAATCCAGAATATAATGACAATATTTTTATTACATTAATATAGGTGATCATTTTTATATTACAGCCTACAGGATACTGACGATAAACAGCTGTACATTGAGTGACACTGCCACATGGGACAAAATATCCCCAAAAGACTGCTTTCTATTAAAAGAGAATTAATGAGTGTCAAAAATGCAAGGCACAGCACCTCTGATCACCCCAGCAACTGTTTCCCTACATGGACATCTGCCCCTGTCCATCAATACCTACTCATTAGCTTCCCCTCTGAAAAAGCCTCTGTAGGACTGTGCAAGACCTGAAACTCCTTCAAATATGCTTTCTGCATAATCTGGTGCATAATTATGGGTTCCTTGCTAAGGGGGTTATTCAGTTAAGATCACTGGGCTGCTAAAATGCAGAGCCCTGCAATCAGATAGCCACCACACTGTCTGAGTGAAATCCGCCCCATTCAAAGCTGTGAATGGGCTGTGAAAATATTGCAGCCCCTGCAAATAGCTGCAAATCTATATGCAATCACTCGCATAGCCCAGGAATTACGGCAAATTCAACAGGATGATCGGGGTCGGAGCGGACGTCATCCGCTAAATGACATTTCAAGTAAGCTCTCTTTTCCTCTTTAATCTTTACCTATCTGACTCTCTCATCGGCAGGGATTTTCAGATTGTAAATTACGTTAACACTTAGCTGACCGCAGAAGCCGCTGTCTGTCACTTTCAAACTACCTGCATAAATTCTCTCATTTACTCCTTAGGTGCACAAAACGCTGCATGAGGAGAGACAGCAGAAATTCTGTGATAGCGAACTTTGTTTTTCTCACTATGGGCCAGATGTACTAAGCTTTAAAAGTGATAAAATGGAGAGTGATAAACAACCAACCAATCAGCTCCTGCCTGACATTTTTCAAACACAGTCTGTGACATGGCAGGTAGGAGCGGATTGGCTGGCTGTTTATCACTCTCCATTTTATCACTTTTGAAGCTTAGTGCATCTGGCCCAGTATCTATCACTGTTAAAGTGTTCATATTCGATGAGACACCTCAGAAATGACAAAGCAGCAATCTCCGGCACGGACATGACAGAACCTTCATTTTCATGCTTTCCCTATATTTGATTACATTATTCGTATTTCATCAGATTGTAAATGAGAGCTTTGAAGTGTCACATTTACTTTGGAGAGTATCCAATTAGCTTCGATAAAACATTGGGTGCGAAAGCAGAAAATATTAATGATTTTACCTATGTTTCACCAATATTTTTTCACAGGCTATGCAAATAGTAAAGGCAATTAGGTTCACTGAAACTTGTGTGTTTTTTCAGTGATTTGGTTTCTCCTGCGTGAAGCAGGCAAAATGGAATCCCTGATAAGTCTTGGCATGTGCCACCTTTACGGGACTTATTGGATAGCCAAAGGCGAGACACTTATCCGCATTCAATGGCCGCGGGTAATTGGAAGTAAACCAGTAACATTTAAAATGACAAATTATCTACAATAACCTGCTATTGTGAGAATAGTTTGCATAACTTTTTGTCAAGGTCAAAATCCAGAAGAAAGTATCTCATTACTTATGTTTTACTGTTTTGTTAATGTACTGTTGCACTGATTCTACAAGAATTTTGTACCAACATTGATTAACAACTCGACTTAATTGATCACATAGGAGTGAAATCTTTAGCACCATCAGCAAATTTCACTAATAATAACGAATATGTATTACAATTCCAACATTTAGACAGTTTTAAAAACTGACTTGTACCACCATCTACTGGAAGAAAATGTACAGTAAACTACCTCAACCCCAATGAAAGAACAGTGGAAAGAATGTTTTGTAACGGCAGAAGCTACAACCACAGAAGAACAACAAAACTCAGGTCCTCTAATCACCCTCCCCAGAAGTCTCTGGGGCACGTGTGATAAGTTTAGAAACACGGTCCCAGGAACAAACTTGAGGGGGGTAGAAAAAGAGGCCAAATAATCGGGCGCACAGCTAGTTTGAATTTAGCAATCAACTGGTGTAGTTTGTCAAGAAGTGTGACTTGCTGCTCTCAATTAAGGCTCTCTGTAGTCCTTAATAAAGTTAAACCAAATAAACAAGTAGAATATATATAGAGAGAGAGAGAGAGAGAGAGAGAGAGAGAGAGAGAGAGAGAGCGCAAGAGGCACTGAAAAATATCACTGTATAAAAATACTATTTTATTTAAGCTTCCTTAAACACAGATATTATATTTAATAAAAAAATACATTGTACATTAAACCCACAGATAAATTAAAAAACATAAAAATATATATAATGACTGTGTCCCTTTGCCAATTTCTGCCAATATTTATTTTCCAGAGAAAACTGATAATGTGGATTTCAATAGCCAGGTTAATTGTGTTATTTCAGATGATCATATCCACAGAGTTCAAATGTTTCCAATTGATACTGTTTAAATAGCTGGAGATAGAGCAAGTCCAAATATAACCAGATGTTTTGAAAGTCAATTGGACCTTAATTCTGGCATACACATAGATATCAGTAGTCAGTATTAAGGTTGAAATACGGAGGCACCTGTATTATTCTCACTTTTAGCCTTTGGTTTATACACTGTCAGTACAGGTAGTGTGGAGACAGGCAAACACGCACTTTCACAGTTACCTTCCTGGATTTATACAGTTGTGTTCAAAATTATTCAACCCCCAATGCTGTAAAGGGGTTTAGGGACTATAGTGTACATTTGGAATTGTATTCAGAATGAAATCCTACAAGGACGTTTTAAAGAACCAAATGCAACTAAAATGACATCAATTGTTTATATAACACAGTAGTAAATGTGTATTTTGTGGTTTCTTCATTGCCACAATTATTCAACCCCTTTAAGACTACCACTCTGAAGCAGAGAGGTTAATTCTGGTGTTTTCAATCAGGTATTGAAAACACCTGTGGTTGTCACAGAGCACCAATCAAGCATAATAAGCACCAATTAGGCAGCTTTAAAATGACTGTGATACTCAGCTCCTTCTAGACATTTACTGGTGTGGTTACAAACATGGTGAAGTCAAGAGAATGGTCCAGGAAGACAAGAGAAGAGGTGATTTGTCTTCACAGGAAGGGCAATGGCTATAAGAAGATTGCAAAGAAGTTAAACATACCAAGAGACACCATAGGAAGCATCATTCGCAAATTCAAGGCAAAGGGCACTATTGAAATGCTACCTGGTCGTGGAAGAAAGAAGATCCTGACTTCGACTGCTGTGCGCTACCTGAAGCGTAGAGTGGATAAAAGTCCCCGTGTGACTGCTGAGGAACTTAAAAAAGATTTGTCAGATGTGGGTATAGAAGTTTCAGCTCAGATAATAAGGCGCACACTGCGTAATGAAGGTCTCCATGCCAGAACCCCCAGGCGCACCCCCTTGCTGTCTCCCAAGAATAAGAAGAGTCGACTGCAGTATGCCAAAAGTCATGTGGGCAAACCACAAAAGTTGTGGGATAGTGTTCTGTGGACTGATGAAACAAAATTAGAACTGTTTGGGCCCATGGATCAACGCTATGTTTGGAGGAGGAAGAACAAGGCATATGACGAAAAGAACACCTTGCCTACTGTGAAGCATGGCGGAGGGTCAATTGTGCTTTGGGGCTGTTTTGCTTCTGCAGGTACAGGGAAGCTTCAGCGTGTACAAGGTACCATGAATTCTCTTCAGTACCAGGAGATATTGGATGAAAATGTGATGCAGTCCGTCACACATCTGAGGCTTGGGAGACGTTGGACCTTTCAACAGGACAATGATCCCAAGCATACCTCCAAGTCCACTAGAGCATGGTTGCAGAGGAAAGGCTGGAACATTTTGGAGTGGCCATCGCAGTCACCAGACTTAAATCCGATTGAGAACCTCTGGTGGGACTTAAAGAAAGCAGTTGCAGTGCGCAAGCCTAAGAATTTGACTGAACTGGAGGCTTTTGCCAATGAAGAATGGGCGAAGATACCCGTAGATGGCTGCAAGATACTTGTGTCAAGCTATGCTTCACGTTTAAAAGCTGTTATAACTGTAAAAGGATGTTGTACTAAGTACTAAGATTGAATGTCACTTGGGGGTTGAATAAAAACTAATAATGATGTGAGCACAGAAAAGACATTTGTGGTTATTTCATTATAAACTTAAGTTTATATTTCTCTGACCTACAAGTGCCTCTTTCATGTAAATGTAAGCAAGATGACTGAATGATCAAAATCAATGTCAAACTGGCCAAAACATTCAATTTCAGTGGGGGTTGAATAATTTTGAAGACAACTGTATGCCGTATAGTTCCTCAACCTGACCACAGCATGGAGACCTGCTCGCTGTGTCAGGGAGCCGACCGCCGGATGACAGACGCTGCAGGGAAATGGATGTTGCGGCAGTTAGAGGGTTTAGCTACCTCAGTTTCCAGCAGGTGATTGGCAGCTTGTGCCGTGCTCCGCTTTGTAGCATATGTGTGTCTTGCAGTCTTTGCAGTCTCTGTCACTTTAAAGAGGGTTCCTTTGGCGCAGTGAGATACAGGCAGGCAAGGACAAGGGCACCACAGGCAGAGAGAGCTCTTGACTGGTTTCTCCGTCGTACTTATCTGACGGTTTCCTCAGAAGATACTCTCTTAGTTTCCTTGTGGGAATTTAAAAGGCTATTCACCAATCAGAACGGCAGAATTGCAAGAGGGAACACCTGTGTTGTGTTCGCAATTAAATCAACAGGTGTATATATTAAAAGACAATCCTATATTGCTTCTATGGTATCTCAATGGCAAGTTTATAGCTATATTTTATATAGAGAGACAGTTTAGTTAATAACCAAGGGGGAAAAGTGATTACAAGCATGGAATAATGACAGCATAAATCTAAGTTTTATACATATGTGTACACAAATAGGAACAATTGTTTCATTATTTACTTTTCATCATTATCACCACCACATTGAAATATTTGTTACTGATAAGAAACATGGTGTGTCTGTTGTGGTGCAGCAGCTAGAGTGGGATCAAGGCAACCTGGGAGACCCGGGTTCAAGACCAGCTCAGAGCATCCCGCGCACAGCCCACTCGCGGGATGCTCTATATATATATTCTACTTGTTTATTTAATCACAGAAGAAATCGTGCGAGAATATGAATTAAGGGGCCAATTCTGGTTCACTCATAGTGGACCAAAAATCAGCCCCTGCCCCGATGGTTATATTTCTGCACAGGCACAAACCCTGACTGCAAACGGCTACGGTTGATATGCATTGTCGCCAGACCACTCGCACAGAGCGGTGCAGGGGCGTGGGGCGGTGGACTCGGGTAGTACCCATGGGAATGCCCATCAAAGTTGAGCATTCCCATGGGATTGCGGGCAGGATGAGGTGTGCTGGGGTGGGCGGCTGACATCACATGATGTCAGCCGCCCGCCCTGTCTTTGTCTCGCTGCTCGCAAATATAAGTCAGTCTCTACTGAAAGCAGTGGAAACAATTCCATGGTCACTGACTATCCAATGCTTTCTCCTGCTGCGGGCAACTTTCTGTAGATAGATGCACACGAGATATAGTACTGTAAAGTACAGGCATTCCCAACCACGGTCCTCAAGGCACACCAAAAGTGCAGGTTTTAGGGATATCCAGGCTTGAGATGTTGCATGTGTAAACACTGTATCTCAAGGTCTGGGTACAATGGCTCTACCCATTGGTTCCCAAACTGTGCGCCGTGGCTCCCTGGTGTGCCTCAGGACACTTGCAGGGGTGCCACGGGTTGGTGGTCCAGTATCAATTCAAATTATTTGTGATCAATATTTATGGTCAAAACCAGTGTTTTTTGGGCCATGGGGTGCCTTGGAAAAATTCTTATACTCTAGGGTGCCGTGATTCGAAAAAGATTGGGAACCCCTGGGCCTCTACCTATTCAGTCATAGGACGGGATATATTATGCAAAAGAATACTTTTTTTTTCTGCTTAAGGTTTGCCACAATAAATTTGGTTTCCATTATGTATTAATTTAAAAGGTCTAAAGAGGATGTAGGTGGGTGGCTTTTTATATAATGTGGGGAACATTGTGTTTTGCTTTCTTTCTTTTTTTTATGTAGATATTATCTTTTTATTTGTTTTAATCATTCTCTACTGAGGGGATCAGTGTGTTTTATTCTATTTTTTAAATGTGGGCCAGTGTATTTTCTTTTCTTTTTTTTAATGTGGGACCAGCAAGTTTTTTTTTTTTCTTTCTGTGGGCTCATTGTGGTTGTTTTTTTATTTTTTTATCTAATCTAAGAGTCATTGTGTTTTATTTATGCTTTTTAATGTGGGATCCATTGGTCAGTACTGATTGTGTAATAGTTAGCATTACTGCCATTCATCACTATGGTCATGGGATCATTTCTCACCACAGTCCAAACTGTGTGTAGTTTGTATCTTCTCACTGTGCTTGGTAGGTTTCAGTGCTCCGGTTTTCTCCCACAATCCAAAACTATAGTTTTGCATTTATTGTCTCATATCAAAAATTAACCCTGGAGTGTGGGTATATCAGAGGCGGATTAAGCACTGGGCGACAGGGGTGGTTGCCCCCGGACCAACACCGACACTGCTGCCGATGTGGGGCTCCTGTTGCCCTGTGCTCGGGCAGCAGGGTCAGGCAGCACAGGTGAGTGGGCAGTGCAGACAGCAGGGAGTCCCTGCAGCGGTCTGGGCAGTCAGTGCCGGGGTCCCTGCTGCGGGCTGGGAAGTCAGCAGCGGGGTCACTGCGGTGGATGGGAACTAGTAGCCAATACCGCTACTAGTTTTAATCTGCTGCAGAGACCCCGCCGCTGACTTCTCATACACTGCAGGGACCCCGGCACTGACTGCCCAGACCGCTGCAGGGACTCCCTGCTGTCTGTACTGCCCAGGTACCAGCCTCTCCTGGGGGGGGGGTGTCTGTGGGGGCCCCCACAATTTTGTTGTCCAGGGCCCCCACAGACCTTAATCCACCCCTGGGGTATACATGTGCTTAGGACGGACTACATGGACCAAGTAGGACATCAGTGCAAAACCAAGGAGAACATACAAACGCAAGACAGAGGGATGTTAGGAATCAAAAGCATAACCCCATGTGCCACCATGAAATAGTCATCTTCCCATTTTTGTAGGAAGCCCATTTGTACTTTAAAATTGATCATAAGGCAGTTGGATCTTATTACAGTATGTGGGTGACCAAATTGTATGACACTTTGGTCAGTCAGCCAAGTCACCAGTAATTTGAAAGTACAAAGTAGATAAATAAGTAATAATTGTTACCAGTGGTGTCTCCAGAGGAGGGGCTGCAACAGATTGCAAAATTCTAATAGGGGAGGCACACCAACTGCCAATGAGTCAGTTGGAATGGCAGTTGGTGGCAGTTACAGTGCCTCCCCTATTTGTATTTTGAACTGCCTTGCCTTGCCTTCCCGTATTGTTACCATAACAACTAAACATTTTGCACAATATTTTTCAAAATATAGGATTTGTCATAAATACTGTTCAACAACCGCAAAAGTCTACAACAACCTGTAGGATTCTATTGATATCTGCTGGTTTTATAACGTTATTATTTAATTGTACCACTGTTGGTATACCCAGCATTTTATTGCCATTCGTGGCGGGGTGGTTGTTCATGGGTTGATTGAAAGAGCGCTAAAAAAATATATAGTTAATGTGAATTATGAGCATCAAAATTAGTGGGAAAAAAAGTGAAAAAATGCGAAAATGATTTATGGGATAAGATGACTAAGAGTGGTACCTGTAAAGAAAAAAGGTTAATATAATGTTTACACCCTTTTGGGGACAATGTAAGTGGATTGGAAGAAGTCAGCTGTACTCTGTCCCTAGCTTACCCTATCTTCTATGTCTGCTTGCTGCCGTGATGTTACAGCCACGTGCAGGTTAGATGGTATTCCTGCCGTTGCGTGTGTTGATCGGCGCTGTCCGGCCACTGCTGTAGCGGTGGAGATCTTCTTCTGCTGCAGCCGCTGTACACGCTGGCCGGGTCTTCCGATGGTGTAGGAAGTCTCTCTGCGCTGTTGGTGTTTCTAGCGCTGCCCGCCGTGTACCGTGCGTACCGGAAGTGACCGGAAGTCGCCGGGGTGGTTGTTCAGCCAGGAGGCAGACGGCATTAAGCTGCTCGCTAAGCAGCACATAACCGCTACTTATCGTGTGTTACTGAATCAGGCCCTATATTCAGAAATAATATAACACTACAAATTAGGCAATAATAGAAACTAGATTGTGCTCTTAGTTTCATATATTTTTATTTTTTTATTTTGTCTACTTAAAAAATAAAAGTTTTTCTGCTATTAGAAATATGTTAACTTTAGATTAAGCGAGGGCTGCATAGGCATGAGGGCATATAAGAGCCTTGCAATTTTGTGATTGGTATAATAAAGTTAGTTGAAATGTTTCTTACCCCATAGAGTCCAGTGTTGTAGGTGTAGCCAATCAGGTGTAGAGTGGGTGGTAGCTTATGCAGGGGTATTTAAGGAGTAGTCAGGGTTTCCTTCTTCCTCTTTGAGTCTGGATTCCCACCCTCCCTCCCTTACTTTCTTCAATTACCACCCGGCCTTTCGGCCTTCACACAATTTGGCTTCACAAATATCAATTTATAATTGGCGGGAGGGCGCTCTGGATGAGCGGTCAAGTTTGAGGTACAGGAGGTCACTGTGCGGTATTGCCACCCTCTGCCAGGACGGCTGGTGAGTCCTGCCCCCGAGGGGGGACGATGGCCACTTCCTTGAACTGTCCTCACCATGCAATAGGAGGGGCGGTAAGACCGTCACAGTGCGGGCTGTGCCTTGAATTCAATGGGGGCGGTTCATTGCCCTGCTTACAAGTTGGGGTGTTGTAGTCGCCGCCATTGTTAACGTTTGTGACTTAGCTGGTCTCCAAGCGCTCTCCTGGCCATCCCTTTCAATAGGGTCTTACCAACAATAAATACTGTTGACCTTTTAAACTTATGCAGTGGTTGTCCGTGTGGTTATTTCAGGTTTACGTGTCCGAGTGATTTATTTCTAGGGGTAATAGATGTTAAGTCAGGGTTGCCGACTTTAATATTCTCCTCTCTGGGAGAAGCCCGGAGAGGAGAGTTTCAGCAGCTGCTCGGGGGGTGGGGCTTGAGCGCGATGTCACTAAGCCCCGCCCCCATTGTGGTAAACAGTTGCATTCACGGATCTCCGTGGAGGGGGCGGGGCTAAAATGACGCAATTTTGCCATTTTAGCTCCGCCCCCTCCTCTGAGACCCGCGGATTGCGGCATTTAAATGCCGCATTCGTGGGCGCTTTTCGGGAGACTCCCGGTAATTCCGGGAGGGTCGGCAACCCTGTATTAAGTCAAGGTAAAGGTCAATCACAATAATTCAATAGGTGCCTTATCAGGCTCATATACAGTAGCACCAATGTGCTGAAACCCCTTTAGCAAAAAAAGATATTTGTTCTTTTAATTAATGTTATTTACACTTGATTCATCTGTGGTTGGCTTATGGCACATTATACCAATTGCATCATTTATAGTCATGAATAAGGTTTTACTTTGCAAGATGATGAACTGAAAATAGTAAATGTTACTGCCACAAGAGGGAGTGTTGGTCTTTTGCAGAGACTTTCTGTCACCATTCTAATTTTAGTTATTCTTAAACTTCCAAACACCATTTTACCTCCCATCGGAATTACACATATTTATTTTTATGGTACACATTAATGCCAGTGTAAGATATTGAGAACATTACATACCTATTTTTTGTCTCGCATATGCATTTTATCAATGTTAATGAATAATTGAATATAACTTATTTTATGTTTTTATGTTATATATACTGTTTTTGTTTGTTTCTCCTTGCAGAAAGAATAAGACGGTAGTTCCAAAAACTTTTTTGAATCACGGCGCCCTAACGTATCAGAATTTTTTTCACGGGAACCCCCTAGGCCAAACGTTTATTATTGAGAAATTCCCCCAAAAATATTAAAGTAAGTACATTTTATTTAAATGTCATCCTTATGGATAGTTATGTGGTCAGGGACAGGATCCGCTTTGCTTTTCCATATATTCTATGCTTGGCAGCCACAAGCACTGGTTTTAACTATTACATTGACCATATTTACTGTAATTCAAATTGGTCTTGGACCACCAACCCAGGGTGCCACAGTACCCAGTTTGGGAATAACCAATTCAGTACAAGATATATAATACAAAAGAATAGTAGCGCTAGACAAAATAGGATACAAAAATTTTCACAATATTTAATAAACACAATAAAAAAGCACAAGAAATGAATTAATTAATAATGCATATGCAATTAGCTTGGCACCTATTATAATTTGTGGGTATGTCCATTCCTAGTACACCGCCAAAAAGATGGATCCAATAATGTCCAGAATGCAAAGTGGGTATAGTTACCGCAGGGAAGTGTCCGACAAGAAGATACTTAATCCTTGGTAAGGAAAAGCAAATGCTGGAATCTTCAGATGGTTGGAGTCCCGAATATTGATGCGGAAATTGGAGTACCAAAGTGATCTGTTCTGGAGGCGGCTGAGCTGGACCAAATAGTAACGATAGTGGTTGGGAAAGGTGCCAAGGGGTCTGGAGCAGACCCCTTGGCACCTTTCCCAACCACTATCGTTACTATTTGGTCCAGACCAGCCGCCTCCAGAACAGATCACTTTGGTACTCCAATTTCCGCATCAATATTCGGGACTCCAACCATCTGAAGATTCCAGCATTTGCTTTTCCTTACCAAGGATTAAGTATCTTCTTGTCGGACACTTCCCTGCGGTAACTATACCCACTTTGCATTCTGGACATTATTGGATCCATCTTTTTGGCGGTGTACTAGGAATGGACATACCCACAAATTATAATAGGTGCCAAGCTAATTGCATATGCATTATTAATTAATTCATTTCTTTTGCTTTTTTATTGTGTTTATTAAATATTGTGAAATTTTTTTTATCCTATTTTGTCTAGCGCTACTATTCTTTTGTATTTTTGCTTTTTTCTAGGGGCTCTCAACCCCTTCCCTAGTAGCAGCTCCACCAAACATCCCACCATAGGCGCCTAATAGGTTGGCTCCCCAACCATCCATCTTCCAAGATATATAATTACAAAAATAGAAATAACATCATAAAATTGACCATAGTGCTGTGGTCCGAATTCACTCTCCCGGCTCGATGGTGGGGATTTGCGGCTGTGCAAACAACCAGAGTGGATACCTTCGGCGAGTTTCACACTCGTTAGGGCGTTCGCTCAATAATGGGCAGACAGGAGTTGGTTGCTGATATACACCCAGTGTTTTATGGGCGTGCCCACACAAATGGTGGACGCGCCAATGGAAACACGGGGCGGACTTCTGCGAATGCAAGCGTGTCCATGTCTGCTTGGGGTGGGTGGCTGACATCACATGACGCAAGTCTGAATTGGGCCCTATATCTGGGAAAATATAAGGCTTGACTCAGGCATGGGAGTAATGAAGATGTTGTATGCAGTGGAGTGATTTCTCGTCGCACAGAGATTTGTTCTCAAATGGTTCCAGCAGCCATTCTCCTGGAGCATAGGGTTACTGAGAAAGTCGAATATCGACCAATGTGCATTCAATGTCTTTATCATCGTCCATGTGTGCCGGATCTGAGTTGTTGCCAGTTGGTGTCTTACTACAAATCCCAGCAGCTGCAGCATTTGCCTACATCACAGAATCAGGTCCTTAGACTGTAATCTCCATCGGGGCAGGGCCTGTTGTGAATGACACAAGTATGTCTCATACTGTATATGACAAGCGTGTTCTCTCTGTACAGTGTTGTTTGCCGTTGTGGCATTATATATAGTAAGAAATAAAAATGTTATCTACATAGTAACAATACTAGTAGTTATAAGCATACTTTTTTAACTGTTGGGTAAAACAAATGAGGTGCACATTTATTATAGCTGTGCTTATTGCGCCGCTATAACACTTCCTGATTTGCCTAATTAACGAGAGACTGACAAGCTGTATGAACACCTTGCCTGCCCAAGTGGGGGAGCACAAACTCCCCCCTCCAGCGATGTCGCCTCCAGTTAACACTGACGCGCTGTCCCCTTCCCTCCAGCCAGCTGGACTGAGCATGCGCAGAGTCTTGTTACTCACGTGAGATCCCCAGCGCAGCCCAGAGCCAGCAGCGGGGACAGCGGTGTTCCTGCTGTGGGCATAGGGCATCACCACCTGCAGCTGTCGAAGTTGATAGCTGCAGCAGGGGGGCGGAACGGGCAGCAATGCTGAGCGATCATACATTAGGTAGGAGCCAGACGCTCCTCAGGGGAAGCGCTATCCCCTGCCATAATGTATGGGGATAGTGCATATTCCCCTGATTGACTGTTCATAAATCTACCCCTGAGTATCTTATAAACACAATTAGGCAAGTGTTAGAATGTCTGCGTCACACACATTATCACATTTCCTAAAGTACACCTACCATTTACACATAGGGCCTGATTCAGACTCGGTGGGCTGTGAATTGGCTTTCTGAGCAATTATCGAATGACCACGCATGCGTGCGGTACACAAACAAAGCCAACGAAAGCTTGCCACCTCTGGATGCTCGCATGGACACCTGGCAGCTATTTGTGGGCACACGCCAGCGTTTTGTGGGAGCACCTCGGATAATTTGGAAACTCTAAGTGTAGAACGTTTAGCGTAACTTAAACATTCTGGATAGTTTGTTAGAAATCGGTAAACTACTTTAGCTATATATTTTAGAAAGAAAAATTGAACTTTGACTGCCCCTGCGCACCCCTTTTTGCTGCTGGTGGTTTCTCTTCCTGGTGTTCTTCCCAAAAACACCCAAAGATAAATACAGGAAGTGGGTAGTAGGAGAAGAAACCTCTTAGCGCACCTGGTGTTCCTTAAAAAGATTTTTATTTCATCACAAAAAAATCAGAAATACTTTCTTAAAATCCACAAGAAAAAAATCCACAGACAGGAAAATAATGAATGAAATTTCCTGATAAAAGAAAAGGTATGATTCTCCTTACCCAGATGACGAGGTGGAGCCAAGGGGATGGTATAACAGGGTGCTTTCTCGTGACTTGATCTATCAACTTGATAAAGAGTCTCCAGGACTCGAAACGCGTTGGCCCAGGATTGCTACTACTAACCCAGGAGGACTTACTCCCACCCAGAAGCTTGTGGAGCCTACAGGGTGATTCTTCTATTCACGAGAAAGCACCCTGTTATACCATCCCCTTGGCTCCACCTCGTCATCTGGGTAAGGAGAATCATACCTTTTCTTTTATCAGGAAATTTCATTCATTATTTTCCTGTCTGTGGATTTTTTTCTTGTGGATTTTAAGAAAGTATTTCTGATTTTTTTGTGATGAAATAAAAATCTTTTTAAGGAACACCAGGTGCGCTAAGAGGTTTCTTCTCCTACTACCCACTTCCTGTTAGCTATATATTTGTCAACAACATTGGTTATTTGTTTTATTGCGGGTATTTCTTGAACACAACATAGTAATAATATACATACTGTACTACCTCTTATTGTAAATGTAATTCTTTACAAACTAAGGGTCTGGTGATTCTGTACCTTATGTATCAGTAATGTGAATACTTTTTAAGAACATTTCATTGTTTTACATTATTATACAGCAGGTTACGAAACAGCAAAATATAAAATAAAACAGACACAGCAGCAGATACTGTTTCTTTAGTGTGGACCTTCACTATGTAGTTAGCTCATTCTTTCCTATGAGTCATGTTTACAAATCCTAATCTCTACACCTGGGTGGATTCACTTCTACAGTCCTGCATCCGGTCTTGCTGTCAATTATTATGTATAACATAAGACATGGCTGGGAATCTTACAGGAAATGGAAATAGAGTACACTCCTGGACAGCTAAACGGGTTGACAGAACGGGTTGGAACATACTTGCCTACCTGACCCTCTCCATGCGGGAGAAAATGCTCTGTTCCTGTGCTTCCCTGGTAGTGTATGATTGCCATCACCTGTGGTGAAACACCTTTCTTATCAATTACCTAGTTCCCCACAGGTGATGGCAATCATACATTAAGAGGAAAGTCCAGAAACAGAGCATTGTGTCCCTCCTGGAGAGGATCATGTTGGGAGGTATGGGGTAGGGTTTGTTAAAACCATACTTGCCTACCTGACCCTCTCCATGTGGGAGAAAATGCTCTGTTCCTGGACTTCCCTGGTAATGTATGATTGCCATCACCTGTGGTGAAACACCTTTACCTAGCTCCCCACCGGTGATGGCATTTATACATTACCAGGGAAGTCCAGGAAAAGAGCATTTTCTCCCACATGGAGAGGGTCAGGTAGGCAAGTATGGGTTGGGATCATTTGGTCTACAGCATTATTGTCGACGGTCATTAGGTCGACATGGGTTTTGGTCGACATGGTTGTAGGTCGAAAGGTTATTAGTTCGACAGGTCGTTTATGGGCCCCATACATCAGCAATTAATTGTGACAATTTTCAGATATGGAGATGATTGTCACAATTAATTTTAGATGTGTGGGCTCCCCCTTTTGGCAATCCCAATCAAAATCGCCAATTGATTGCTTAATCAGATTTTTAAACATGCTTAATAATCTGGTATTATCTGCAGATCTTTTTTATATGTGTGGGCATTCCCAATTTGTCTTCTTCATCTATTTACATTATGAACAGCTGAAATGACAATCGATTGGGGCAATTTCCAGATATGAAGATGCAATCTTTAGATGGAAAAATCTGCCGATCACTGAAATAAATCTGTAATGTGTGGGCAAAGTCAGATAGATTGTAAAATCCATTTATCTGGCCAAAAAATCCCTGGATCTGGAAATCCATTAATTGTGATTGCTGATGTATGGGGTCCATAATTCGACAGGTCGTTAGTCCGACGTTGTCTAGGTCGACATCCGTTTTTTTTACAGTCAACATGGATACAGTTTAAAGTGCACCGCATCCGCTCGCTATGCGTCGGGCACGGTGCCTTGCTGCGCTCAGCACACTATTTTATTCTCCCACCTCGCCCTAGTGGATGATGGGGCATGAAATACCACCTGTCGGCACATGTTGGCTCAAAAAACAGTGAAAAACTCCATGTCGACCTAGACAATGTCGAACTAATGACCTGTTGAACTAACAACCTGTCGAACTAATGACCTTTCGACCTAGAACCATGTCAACCTAGATGCATGTCGACCTTTTCCCATGTCGACCTAATGATTATCGACCATAATGCTGCAGACCAAATGACTGCATCCCGACAGAACTAGGTACAATACTCAGTCACATTCTGTGTGGAACTTGGAAAAGATAAAACGACCCATACAGGAGGGGTCTCATCACTGGAATAATCGCCTTTGGGGATCAAGAGACCCAGCTTCACCAAAATACCACAGCATGGGGTAATTCAATTGGAAGCCACATTAAATACATTGCGTACCTCATGCCAAATTTTGGGTTACTGCAGGTATGCATGCTCCCAATACCCAATACTCACTTTGGGAACACTTCCCCTCACATGCGGCCAAAAGGAAGAGAAATTATTCCATGGTTGCTGACCATCAAATGATTTCTCTCCCCTTCGGAAATAAAAGTCAGTGAAAACTTTTATTTCCACCGCAGATTGCCGAAAAGGGGGCGAGCACTGACATCATGTGACGTCAGCTACCCTCCAGGAGCAGGCATCAGCCCGCCTGTGTTCTCAGGGGAACGCCCAGCTTTTCATGTGGACGCCCCCACACGCCACCCTACCCCTGCGAATGCCTTGGTGAGTATAATACTCGCCAAAGGTGTTCGCTCAGGGGGTCTGCACAGACAGTCCACCATTGGAACGAGTCCGAATTCCCTTGAAGCAATGTAGAGGTTGAGTAATGCGGGCAGTGATGCAGACACCGGAGGTCTCATCAGGCATTCCAGGTGTTTGAGAAAGGGAAAGGGGGCCGCACGATTTCTGATGGCAGCCCAGATGCTCCTAACAATATCTAGAACTGCAGCGGCTGCTATATGCAGCTTTTTTCCTCCTATAGATTCTCTGGCCATGATTCAGGACTGCTCGCTATGCAGTGGTCATTCGCTGCTTAGTGAGAGGCTCAACGCAGGGAGACCAATCACACATTGCAATGAAGAGACGGAACCCTGTGATTTAGCAGAAGGAGCAGAAGCAGAAGGACAATGGACTACAAGTACTTTCCAATGCCGCCTGCTGGGACAGTTCTGGTATCACAGGAAAACAACGTTCTGCTTTTGCGTTAATGTAACTCCGCTAGAGTGTTAGGTCACTTTACAATGTCCATTTGGAAAATAAATCTGCAGAGGACACAGGCGTAATTAAACTTTCATATCACACAAGCAGATCATATGGCCAAGATTTCTGCACGGACATTTAATTACTTTGCCTGTTTATGGCTTGCAATAAAACATAATTTATTGATTGTATGTTCCCTTCTTTCCCTAGAATTCCTGTAAAGGAGCCAAAGTCTCAGCAACCACCCTAACAGCTGATTAACAGCAACAATCCAATAGTTCCAACTGGGAGGCACTGTGACAGAGATGCTGGCATACCTGCTGAATATTTGCTGCAGCACAGCGGCACTATTATGGCAGTCTGTACTTCAGTAGCAAATTGCAAAAAGATAATGGATCCCTGAAAATTGTTAGTCTATATCTATGTTCTAGTAGCTATTATTAAGCAAACTATTTCTAAAAATCAGTCACATCAATGTGCAAGAAATAGTTTGCCCTTCATTGATAAATATTACATTCCATAGGATCGTGGTGCTTGAGATGCCGGTGTTCAGAAGACTAACGGCAGCATACCGATAGGTTTAATCTCAACACCCTGGATATATGTATTCTACACCCCCCACACACACACTCCCCCTAACCCTCCCTACCTGCAGCCACCCTAACCCTAACCCTCACCTTAGTGTTTACCTTGGAGCCTAACTCCTAAGCAATAGCCATTTAGTGCCTAACCATAGCCTTCATCCCCAGAGGCTTATTAGTAGTTGCAGCCTAACAGTACCGGGCCCTGGCATACTTTGGGATGCCAACAGATTCTGTGTGGTGCCAGAGTTCTGAAACCTGTCTTTTGACCAGAGTCAGGATTTTGGCTTCAGTATGCTAACTTGATCCCAGTGCCAAAGTCAAGGAGCTAGCCATCATGACCAGTGATGTACTGGTAGAGGTCACATTTTAGAATATCCTTCCTATTTGTTGAGGAGATCTGGTCATGTATGACCAGATAAATATGGGGGTAATGGTACTTGTGTAATATCTGGGCGTCCGATTTTTTTATCGGGTCGATCGCATCACAAGCAACCAAATCACGTGCGATGCGATCGACCCGATTTTTACATTGGATCCAATGTTAATGGTCCCTGAGATCCGATTTTACATTGGGTCCAATGTTATATGCCCCCAGACCCCATTTTTTATTGTATACCACCCTGTTCATACCCCCACTATCTAAGTGGGCATGGAGTTGATTTTATATAGAGTGGCGAGCGCAGCGAGCCACCGAGCCCAAAGTGTAGCGAGCGCGGCGAGCCCGGCGAGGGAACGCGGAATACATGTTAAGTAATCCGTGTCCCCTCGCGGGGCTTGCTGCGCTCGCCACGCTATATAAAATCAACTCCATGCCCACTTGGATAGTGGGGGTCTGGGGGGCATTTAACATTGGACCCAATGTAAAATCGGGTCTCAGGGACCATTTAACATTGGTTCCAATGTAAAAATCGGGTCGATCACATCCCATCGCATGCGATTTGGTTGCATGCGATGCGATGGACCCGATTTTTCCGAAAAAAATCGGGTCCATCGCATCTGATTGTATGCCTTAAGTTAAGGCATACAATCAAAAAATCGAGCGCCCATATAATGCATAAGTACCGGGGTAATTTAGCATGGATCGCAAACTAAGAAGGGGTGACCTTGGCCTTTACTCAGCAATAAGCCTTTTAAATATGATTATCCCTTTTAAAAATAATCATGTATTAGTAAATCTGTATATGTTTTTTTCACTACTCACTATTCATTTATTCATTCCTCACCTGCTCTTTTTGGATTGCGTGCATAACTGCAAAAAGCGACTAAAAATTTAAACCTTTAGCAATAGCATATTAGTCGCAATTTGAGTGGACAAGAAGCTAATGTTTGGGGTCGGAGATATGGCATTTTCTGGGGTCATCTAAAAAAACGTGGGTGTGCTAAGGCGTTTTTACGATGGGTCCCTGACATCAGCAATGACCATTTTCAGCCTGTCTCAGATGCAAATTAGTGGATTTGGCTCCGAAAACGCCAGGATCTCAAGCCCAGGATTGGAGTTTCCAAACCTGGGATTTCAGGATTAGACTGCACATGCACAGTCTAATGCTGGGCAGGGTCTGAACACCCACTCAGATGCTGCCCATCTTCTCCCGTCCCCGGAAGTGCGGTTCTGCATAGCATGACAAGGTCAGAGGTCATGCTGCGCAGGCCACTCAGACACACAGACCACCTAAGCTGCCTTGATCCTTGGCGTGCTGCCTGCCTGCACCGTTCTCTCACACCCTGCCTGGCTCCAGGAGAAACAGCCCACCCAGCTTCCGGCAGCATCGCCCATCCACCTGGCTCCTGGCCGCACCTGCACATGTAAGTGAATATGGGGGTGGAGGAGTCATTGATCCCCTGGTCTCGGAGCGAGGAGGCCTGGATGTCGGGACATGGCAGGAGGTAACAGGCGGTGGTGTTATACCAGGGGAGGGAGTGGATGCAGTAGCCGGGGATCAGCTGTGTGTGATGGGGAGATATCGGCAGTGTGTAGCTCATGGGAGAGCAAAGAGATGGGCAGTCCGGTACTCAGGGAAGTGTGGCCGTGGAGTTACTGCAGGAATTGCACAGGGGGACTGCAGTTATTGGGGGAGGTTGCCATTAATCACAAGGCTAGTGACAAATCTGGGCTATTATATAAGAAATTGTATTGTAGATTGTATTGTATTGGGGTTGAAGGGCTGTAGATAATGGGGACAGGGGAGAGGGGTTGAGGGTCCGCACACACGTTTTTCTGGTATCCTTTGGATTTTGATTGAGGAAAAATTATTCTAGCGCCTTTGTTCTGTTTATATCGGCGGTGGGTGCTATCCAGGCAACAAAAATCGTAATGGTAGTTTCAAGAAGGAAAAGAGTTGCACTGAGGATGCACACCAAAAAGAGGAGGATCTTTTGCAAGGGAGAAAAAGATTCCTTATGTTTTAAAATTTATACTTTTATTAATCTTTATTAAAAAGAAGAGAGAGCAGACCTGTGTGGATTTTTTAGCATATAGAATCACACTAGGTAGTCTTCTTCAATGCCTTGTGAAAAAAATTTTCTTAAGAGGTTAAGACTTTTACATACATACATATAACATATAATGTGTTAGTGCTAAATGCACAAGAAAAGATAGGAGTGTGTTTAGGGATTAAAATCGAATTCCCTTTGGCTGGCTACTTAAATGATGCTGTGATATTTAATTTTTATTACGAGTCCTCATGAGAGGGAAGGTTTTTATTATTCATTCACCAACTGATTTTAATTGTTTTAGGCGATTAGTGGTGGGTTATTTCCCACGTATAAATATATCGATTTTTATCTGGCAAATATTTATTATAGGGCTGCGTGTATTGTTTTTATTTGGGATACATATTAAACGTATCCTATCTTTTAGATTTAATCCCTAAACACACTCCTATCTTTTCTTGTGCATTTAGCACTAACACATTATATGTTATATGTATGTATGTAAAAGTCTTAACCTCTTAAGAAAAAATTTTTCACAAGGCATTGAAGAAGACTACCTAGTGTGATTCTATATGCTAAAAAATCCACACAGGTCTGCTCTCTCTTCTTTTTAATAAAGATTAATAAAAGTATAAATTTTAAAACATAAGGAATCTTTTTCTCCCTTGCAAAAGATCCTCCTCTTTTTGGTGTGCATCCTCAGTGCAACTCTTTTCCTTCTTGAAACTACCATCAGGGTTGAAGGGCTGGCCAGATCTGTTGGACTGTGTGTGTTGTGTGTATAATGCTGGGAGGGGGGTGGAGTTAAATGTGGTAACTGTAACTCCGCCCAGCGTTATACACACAGTAATTTTCCAGATGAGATATCTACACGGTCTAGTTAGACAGTCAATAGGTTTACACCATATGGTCGACAAGTAAAAGGTGAAAGGTCAACAGTGCTTAAGGTTGGTAGGAACAAAAGGTCAATATGTGGATAGTCAACACACAAATGGTCAACTCGTGTGTTTTGCGTTTTTCATGTTTTTCCCAACATTTGCTTGAGCTACTATCCATGTGGACTACAATTGGGAATAGAGACCTGTGGTGAGCACAGCAGGAGTGGAGTGAGCCACTTTGTCCGAAGCACGGCAAGCAAAGCAAGCCCATGAGGGTCAACGTTTCTACTGATGGTGGTCAAAAAACAAGAAATATATCAAATATGTTGACCATTGACACTATTGTCATATTCTGACAGTCGTTTCTCCGACATCAGAATCCCAACTGTCAGGAGCTTGACAGTCAGAATCCCAAATCACATGGGCTTTTCTTCCCCATGGGGAACCACGACCCCCATAGATTAATAGAATAGATAGCAAGCCCAGCTTGACACCATACCCGCAGCATGACGAGCCCGCAAGGGGATTGAATGGACTCGCCCTCATGTCGGGCTCCTGACAGTCGAGATTCTGATGTCGAAGAAAAAAACGTCAGAATCCTGCTGTCGGTAGGTTATACTGTACACCTTTTTAGTTAGGTCACGGAAACATTGGCATTGCAATACTGTTTTCTGAATGCCGTTAAACACACATCTATCTCTAACATTTTTATTATTGGTAAAATACTTACTGTAGTTCTCCCCAAAGACTTTACCTATGACAAATGCAAAAAAAAAAAGAGCATAATCTGATCCAAAAGCGGCCAGACAGGAAATCTATCACATTCCTGATTGGCTGCTAAAAAGCCTTTAAGTCCTACAGGAAGGGTTTTCAGTGTATGGACAATCCTAATAATATGAAGGACAATATGTACTTCAGGAATAGCCCTGAGAAAGTGTGAATAGAAATAAAGACAGGGAAAGAAGCATGATATGATCACAAAAAACACAGCAGGAAATATATCTAAACTGCCAAGGCATGCAGCCTGTAATAACAGTCAATGATGTTCTCTGGTATCACCACAAAACACATCAATATCATCTTCAGCTTACTTAAAGGGAAATGGTCTGACACACGTCATTTATTTGCAGTACTAAACTCTAGCTCAAAATGACATCAAATAAATTGGTTCTAGTTGTTAAGTGGACAATGTCTAGTTTGAAAGTCAATTGGTCGACAGGCAAAATATGTCAACATGATCAAAAGGTCCATACAAGAAATAGATCGCATGGCAATGTTGACAAATTAAAAAATTTTCATGATATATTTTCTGTCAGATCGATCCCCAGAGATCGACATTCACAAGGTGGACACTGGGAAAAAAAAGTCTGACAAGCAAAAGATTGATACGTAAAAAGGTCCACATGATTTTTTTTTTTTAACTTTTTTGTGTCAATGTCAATATCTGAGCACATCCCCTATACCTCATCTCCTCTACCACAGGCCCCGGTGCCTCACTTTGCTGCCGCTGCGCTCAGCACATTTTACTGTTTCCAGTTGGGGTCCATGTGGTTGATAATGAATAATGCATTTCAACCAGTTCGTGTGTTGACCATTGCCACGTCAACATATACATCTAGTGGAAGATGCAAAAGAATCTACATATGCATGGAAGCTTAAGAATATTTTGTGTATGTATGCAGCAGTGGTGACCATCGAATGCCCCATCATCAATGGTTGATGGCTTTCATCTACCATGGCAATACATTGATGGTGAGCCACCAATGTTTGTGCAAAACTTGGTCTGTTTCACCATCGGTCTCAGCTATTGATCCCTCATCGCTACACCATTGATGATCGATGGAGAACCCTAACCCTCAGTACTAAAATGCATATTTTACTCAAAAACCTTTACTCACTCCACTGTGTAGGGAAAATACTGGTTTTTATGTACTAAGATGGAGTTCTATTGAACATGGGATGTTGCTATGGGCAACCAATCAGATTGTATCTATTATCTTCTAGAAGGTTCTAAATAAATAAGAAGTTGATTGTATTTGGTTGCTTTGGGAAACAACCTATATTCAATAGAACTCCCATATCAGTAAATAAACACCATTGTGCTTAATTTAGTGTTAAACATAAAAATTCTTCTATTATCACAGTTTACCTAGGTACACATTGGATGACATTGCAAATGATACAATGGTGCCAAAGATTTCCCTTGAAATCCCTGGAACTCCTAGACAAATGACAAACACACTGAATAATGTTCCAAATTATATAATCAGTGGCCACATCCTGGAGTATAGCTGTTGACAATATTCTCACATTGGGCTTCATGTACAGATGACAAAGGACATTGCTAACATCTTACGGGAGCACACACCATTAACAATATAGTGAGTACACACTGGACGATATGCACGGAAATGTCGTTATGACTGGTCATTATAGTGCACATCATTTAAAATATCACCCAGTGGGTATGCAGCTTTAGATTCCAATCGCTGTATTTTGAATTCTTAATCCTGGTGCACACTTGTTCAATAAATCATAGTTTCTTTGCAGTTTCGGTACTTGTGTACTTTCACGGCTCCCATCGCATGCCCTCGCATGCCATATGTATTGGCATGCGATCTGATGCGATGCAATGTCATTTTTCACTGAAATTATGGACATGAGTTGAAATCATGTAAAATGCACCCCAAATGTAATTTTTCACACTGTACTACCCCGACTATCAACGCCAACCCGAAGCGTGGCGAGCGCAGCGAGCCCGCGAGGGGCGGCGGTACGCGTCCTACGACCTTTTCATACCCCCACTATCCACGTCGGCGTGGAGTTAAGAATAGAAAGTGTGGCAAGCGCAGCGAGCCACCGAGCCCGAAGCGTGGCGAGCGCACCGAGCCTGAAGCGGGCTTCACAGGTATCTGTGTCCCCTCGCGGGGCTCGCTGCGCTCGCCACGCTTCGGGCTCGGTGGCTCGCTGCGCTCGCCACACTTTCTATTCTCAACTCCACGCCGACGTGGATAGTGGGGGTATGAAAAGGTCGTAGGACGCGTAACGCCGCCGCTCACCACGCTTCGGGTTGGCGTTGATAGTGGGGGTGGTACAGTGTGAAAATGACATTTGGGGTGCATTTTACATGATTTCAACTCATGTCCATAATTTCTGTGAAGAATGACATCGATTTTTCCCTGTACGATGCACATCGTGGGAGCCGTGATTGTACACAAGTACCGCAGTTTCAATTTCAATTTTCATTTGTTCAGTAGTCCCAATTAAAATTCCGATTCATGCGTACACACATGGACAATCTACATTCTATCTGCTGATAAGACACAAATGAGAAGCATCGGAAGAATGGATGAATGCATAAGTGCTTCACATTCTGCCCGATATGCTACTGTTGAATCTGCTGAATCTGCTGAATGAATCTACTGATGCTGGGCTGTGTGCGCTGTCACAGGACCCAATTGTGGGAGGCAAGGAAAGGGCAGCATCAACCTCCGTATGTGAAATCAGAGGCGTGTCGCTGCAGTTTAGGGGAGAAAGGAGTCAAGGGATCTCTGCAGGTGATAGCTACTGCAGCAGAAGGCCTCTCTTTGTAAAGGCCCCCATACACTAGTACAACTTGGGCCAATGGATCGGGCAGAAAAATCGTCCCAAATCAAATGTGTTTGACATCCCATCCGACCTGATGTGTGGTCCTAGAGATTGTACATGCTGGACATACAATTATCGGATTGGACCCATCAGCAGCACATCACGGGTGCTTTTTAGCACCTGCCATGTGTTGGGTTCAATTTCGTAGGTGTAGCACCGCTGAAACATAACTATGTGGAGGTATGGCCAACAGGGCTGACATGGGTGAGCGGCGGAGTGGGCAGTAGTGGGTGTCGGGAAGAGCTGAGTGGCAGGTGCCAGTGGTAGCCGGCCGTTGATTGTCTGAGATAGCACTCCCAGCCACTCAACTGCCGGCCTGTCTTTTGATTTCTTTGTTTTAATCCTGCTGCCGCTGGCCACCCAGCACCAGTTTTAAAAAAAATCTCCTGCCCCCCGCTTCTCCCCGGAAGTTTTTACATGCGACAAATCAAGTGCCAAATTGTAAGTGAGCTCTCCCAGGCTTGGACTGACTCTGCACATTAACATCTTTTCATTGAATTGGCATTCAAAAAATCTGTCAATGGGCAAATCATAATGAAATCCATAAGAGCCAATGAAGCATTTGTTTTAATTAACTAACTTGCAGTAAACAAGTTACATCTATTTATAAGTTGCTATAGTCTGAGCCAATATTTACACTTTTAACTAATGTTAGTAAGTAATTTTAAATAACCTTCCTTTGACATTAACAATAGCAGGAGTCTGGTTCTATGCCTGGTGAGTTTTTATAAATATGATATAACACCGAGATTTATCACAGACTTAACAGAAATCAAAACACGGATGATATCAGTATGGTGCTGATGCCAATGCATTATTTTCTGCACAAACTGAATACTGGGCTAAAAGTGGAACAACAAAGCTCCCACATCCCACCTACTTCCTTGCAAAGCAAGCACGATGTGGAGATCCTATCTGCGGACCAGCAAAATTCTGCATTTGAGGGCAGGACATAGCGATGTTTAGCATGGCCCAGCCCCCCACTCTGGAAATCAGTTGTAGGCAAGTATGAATTACATTAAAACATGAAGACATATTTCTGGGAAAGAAAGTAGTGATTTTCGATGTTTCCATATTTTGGAATATCTGCTTACCACAATTAGATATCTTGGGGGTGGAACACAAGTCTAAACACATAATTGATGTTTTATATACACCCTATTACAGAGCCTGATTCAGACATATTTGCTCAGCTGCTATTTCGTATACCAAATGAATATTAAACAGCCATGCATCTGCAGGGTCCACAGTGCGCATGCGTGAGCTGTATCCGTTTGCAAGGTGATTAAAAGCAGGGGGCATTTGTAGGCGGCACACCGGCATTTTCTGGGAGTGTCACCTTAAAATGCAGGCAAGCCGGGCCATGGGGAGGGAGGGCTGCTGATGTCAGTGGCCTCCATCTTCTCACAGTGTTCACAGGTGGCGGCGAACAGGGAGAAAACCATTAAATGTTGAGTGAATCGAATGGTTTTCCCTCTATGTGCACGTCTGCCAAATGTCTTCGCAGCCATGCACAGGGGCAGGGGTGGGGGGACGGGGGACGGACGGTGGCTGTGTTTATTTGATTGCTGGACTCTGAACATTCGCAGCACAGAAATCAGGTCTGAGTCAGGCCTAAAGTCACTAAGGGCCTTATTTTGGTTCATTCTTTCTGACAAAATCCTTCTTAGATGGACAAAACCATGTGCACTGCAGGGGGGGGCAGATGTAACATGTGCAGAGAGAATTAGATTTGGGTGAGTAATTTTGTTTCTGTGCAGGGAAAATACTAACTGCTTTCTTTTTACACTGCAATATAGATCTCACTTTGAAGTAAAACCCCACCCAAATCTAATTCTCTCTGCACATGTTACATCTGCCCCACCTGCAGTGCACATGGTTTTTCCCATCTAAGAAGGATTTTGTCAGAAAGAATGAACCAAAATAAGGCCCTAAGTCATAGTATCACTATCTCAGTCATGCCCAAATCAAGTAACACAGTTGTACAGATTGCTTTAACTGTAATAACCATCAAAAGTGACTACAAGAGTGCAGGTGGCTTGCACTGTATCTGGCCTACAGTACTTTATTAATAAAGGTCAGAAGTACAGTATAACCAGGTTGAACAAAAAGCTCAGTAGACATGCCCATTGCCTAACCAACACTATTATTCATATATTCGGAAGAAACAGTAATACACATTGGTTGTATATATTTAGATTTGTCATATTTGAAAACTCCATTACCAAGTGCGCAAGGCAGAGAAAAAGTCTGTGGAATGGAGAGTAAAGATAAGTATATACTACGCCTATCACAAATTCTCAGCGACATTTTTTATTATACATCGGCCTGCACCAAATATTCTAAGGGATTGATTACTGGGTATTAAAATAGGCAGCAGCGAAAGAAGTGCCCCATTTTTTTCTTGCCACTCTTCAAGATGACTGCATTATCAACAGTTTATGTTCTATCTTTATAGTAAGCCTACAACATTACAAAAGACGATTAGCGAAAAATTCTGTGTCTGCTCTCCATTCAGTCGGATATGTTCCATGATATCTCAAACACACCCAGATCTGCCCACTAACATCCATGTATGACCTGAGTCAGAACTATTATGATTTATGCAAGTGGAACAGAATTGCACATCGGTCATTGGTGCAAGTGCAATAAGACTGTAGTAGATGTTTAATAGGGACTTTGGGCCTTATTTTGGTTCATTCTTTCTGACAAAATCCTTCTTAGATGGACAAAACCATGTGCACTGCAGGGGGGGCAGATGTAACATGTGCAGAGAGAATTAGATTTGGGTGAGTAATTTTGTTTCTGTGCAGGGAAAATACTGACTGCTTTATTTTTACACTGCAATATAGATCTCACTTTGAAGTAAAACCCCACCCAAATCTAATTCTCTCTGCATAAGTAACACCTGCCCCACCTGCAGTGCACATGGTTTTGCCCATCTAAGAAGGATTTTGTCAGAAAGAATGAACCAAAATAAGGCCCTTTATTAGGAGCATTACCTGGTTTGATATTTGGTTATGAAGAGAAGGAAAGGAACCACAGACACAGCCAAAGCTGCTGTACAGGGAGTGTGTAAGTCTCCCAATATAATGCAAAAAAGAAAAAGTGATGTACAGCGCTAGGTTTTACTGAAAGGAATGTACACTACCACATGTACATGATTAAACCATTTATTATACAAAAACACTAATAATAAAATGAGAGCTCTCATAAAGACATAGATAATAAATTATATAATAAAAACAGTGATAAGACAGAGGCTCTCTGATGAGAATAAAACTCCACCGTGTATGCACCAGCGCATTAATAGTTACCAGGGGGAGACAAGAGGATGTAGACGGTCTCCTGGGTGAAATTACTGCATGAGATATGTCCCAATCCGGATAATATTGCCCAGTGGAATCCAGGTGACAGAAGGAATTGAATAGGCAGTCCTTATGGTATGGATATACCAAGCATGATGTTGCAAATGGCTGCTGAAGAGTGGATGTCCTGGAATAAATTCAAAAACTGGTCCGGAAATAAAGTGCAGGGTCTTAGTGCAGTCCTGGTCTGGTGCAAAGGAGCAATAAGGTGCAGTGGAGTAGTGCTGGAGGCTGCTCAACGCGTTTCGACGCTGTCTCGCGTCTTCATCAGGAGCTGGGGTGTGGGGTCTTGTCCAGGGACCTTGTATTTATACCCTGAATTGATTGTTCCCATGTTTGCAGGTGTGGGAACTGGGATAATCGTTATAATAAATACTATTAAAAACATACATCAAATACATTCAGAATAGACAATGTGGTAGTAATGCACAGGAGGAATGTGCAAAGAACTAATATTATACACAACAAAGGTAAAAAAGATGATTTAAAAAACAGTCTGATGGTCATGTGACATAGTCACATGATCGGGACTGGTCACATGGTCCCAGGGGTGATATTGGTATTCATTCTTAATTGGGTTATACTGCAAGATAGATAGTGTTATATATAGAGATAGATAGCGTTATATATAAGGATGTGGTCACTTTCCATTGAGCAAGTTTTGCCAAATGGATTGTGTTTATATTCCGCACTCCGTGGTACATAGAGGCATATGACCCTCGTACTTCCGGTTGGCGTGAGTGCGTATGGTTGGCGGAAGTACCTAAGTGAAGTCAGATTCAGCCTCCGTGGTCAGTGGAGGTGTCTGGCTTCCGTACTTCCGGCTGGCCGAGTTACATATGGTTGGCGGAAGTGCCCGGATAGCTCTGATTAGAGTCAGGGGTATCGCGGGTCTCATGACGCGATGTTTTTACATCAATGTTCGCCGGGGATGACGTCTTTGGATGGCGGAAGTTCCAGTACACTGTGTATTGGTTGGCATTATATCAGTGTTCGTCGGGAATGACGTCTTTGGATGGCGGAAGTTCCAGTACATAGTGTGTATTGGTTGGCATTACAATTCAACAGAGGATGAGAGCTTAATGTTTTTTGCAAATAAATACATTACAAAGCAATAATAACGATTATATTAGGAAAAAAAAGGGGGAAGAAACGTATTATTAAATAAGAACAGAGGGAAAAATATTAAAAGGAAAAATTAATAGTAATAATAACAATAAAAGACCGGGGTATACATGAATAATCATATAAAAGAAATCTTAATAATGTTTGTTTATTTATTCGTTTGTTTATAAAAAGAAAATATAAGGGGTAAAAAAACATTATGAAGGATGAGAGACCAATCTTGTATACATAATGTATGACATATATAGAGACATGGTAAGTTCAATATAAATTTATTATAAATTTATCTACAGACATATGTCAAAGAGCTATATGGTGTCCTTATTAGTTTATTGGTACATATTTTATATATAGATATGATTATCCCGAGTGGTTCTCCACAATAATGATATATTTAGTATGTGACCTATGCATTTAAGCATCATGCACATAAATAAACTGAGTAGTGGTAAGAAACCTAAGTAATGCGATGGTATAAATCGTCCTATATAGCACAAAATGTTCATTTATTCAGAGGGAATATGATCCTACAGAAAGAGAAATAATGATAAAATAAATTAAATTAAATGGGGCAGAGAAAAGAGTATCGAGAAGTGGAGGGACTAGATGATGGTCATATTACGCTATTTAACTCCAGAGCCTCATTGAGGCCATCCGGATGAAGGCTATTTAGTTTGAAGGTCCAAAAGACCTCTTGACGACAGAGGGTCTTGTACCTATCCCCTCCCCTCAAAGAGGGGGGGATATGTTCAAGGCCAATGAGTTGTAAACCTTTAGGGTTACTTTTATGGGCCTGGAGAAAATGTCTAGAGAGACTGTGATTGGTTATGCCCTTGATAATATTGCGACGATGCTCCATAAAGCGTTTTTTTAGTGGGCGTGTAGTACGCCCCACATATTTCAAGTTGCATGGGCAAATTAGTAAATATATGGTAAATTTGGTCTCACAATTGATAAAATTTCTTATTAGGATAGGTTCATCTTCAGTTGGTACCTGTAGGGTTCTATTAGCGCAAAAATCACATGTAGTGCAGCGATTTTTACCACATTTATAGAACCCCGCAGGTCTCGAGATCAGCCACGAATCAATGTTAGGGTTCTCTGTTTTTACTTTTTCTTCACCTATTGTCTTTAGATGGCTGGGAGCCAATATAGTTTTTAAAGACTTGTTTTTTTTATAAATAATGGTGGGTTTATTTGGCAGAAGGTCTTTCAGAATCCTATCATGTTTCAATATATCATAGTTCTTATTAATTATTTGTCTAATTTTATAGTGTGCCGTATTATATTTGCAGATGAATGCCATTTCATAAGGTTGATCCTGTTGTTTTTTGATTCTAGGAACTAGGAGGTCTTCTCTTCTCATTTTACGGACCTCGTTGAGGGCTTCTTGTAGGAGGGGGTCTGGGTATCCTCTTTCTTTAAAAGAGGTGATGATATCTATAGCTTGTTCATTGAACAAGTCTATAGTTGAACAATTGCGGCGAATCCGCATTAATTGTCCCTTGGGGATATTGGTCTTCCAAGGTTTATGGTGGGAGCTTTTGAAGTGTAGATATGAATGCGTATCTACAGTTTTGGTATAATTTGAAGTGGTGATAATGGAATTGACTATGCTCAGGGATATATCCAAAAACTCAATGTGTGTGGGATTAAAGTGTGAAGTAAAAGATAAATTAAATTTGTTGTGATTGAGTGAAGTAACGAAGAGTTGTGCTGTTTGATAGTCCCCATCCCAAATTATAAAGAGATCATCTATATATCGGCCATAGAACACCAGGTTCGCACCGAACTCGCCGCCCCACACATGGGTGTCCTCGAACTCGCCCATGTATAGGTTGGCATAGCTCGGCGCAAACCTGGTGCCCATGGCCGTACCCATCACCTGTAGATAATGTGTGTTTGAAAACAGAAAATAATTGTGGGTGAGAATGAAAAAAATTGATGAAATAATGAAAGACTGTTGTTCCTGTGTCAGGTCGCTATCCCTCTCTAATTTATTGGCAAGATGAAAAATGCCAAGATCGTGTGGTATATTTGTGTATAAGGCCTTGACATCCAGGGTCATAAAGGCATAGGACTCCTTCCAGGTGATAGTTTGAATTTTTTGAAGGAAATGAGTAGTGTCCTTGAGATGCGACCTGAGCACAGGAACAAGAGGTTGTAAGAAGAAGTCCACATAGTGTGACAAATTGGAAGTGAGGGACCCAATACCCGAAATTATAGGACGGCCAGGGGGTGAAGTGAGTGATTTGTGAATTTTGGGGAGGTGGTAGTAGGTGGGTGTGATGGGGTGGGTAATAAACAAAAATTGCCATGTTTCTTTGGTGATGATATTCTGGGCTAAAGCCTCATCTAATTTATTTTTTAACTCTATTTGGAAAGTATCAGTGGGGTCTGTTTTTAGTGTTTTATAAAAGTCTTGATTATTGAGTTGGGAAAATGCCTCCTGAACATAGTCCTTCCTATCTTGGACAACCAGACCCCCTCCTTTGTCTGCCTCCTTTATAATGATTGATGTGTCCCTAGTAAGTGCTTTCAAGGCCCTTTTTTCTTCTCTGGTCAGATTGGAATTGTGGGTATTTTCTTTCCCCGATTCCAGTCTGCAAAGGTTCTTAAAGTCTTCCAATGTTACTTTATAAAAAGTTTCTATATTGGCACTCTTGGAGGTAATGGGAAAGAATTCTGATTTCCGTTTAAAAACCTTGGATTTGGTGTCATATATTTTAATTGGCAATTCATCATCTGATTCAGATTGGTTTTCTCGTAATAGTTCCTGTAAAGTCACCAGTACAGGGTCATCAGATGCATCTAGCACAATTGGAAGTGATGCATCTGTGTTTCTAGACGTATCTTTATTAGCGAAGTATCTTTTTCGGCAAAGGGTTCGAATATATCTATTTAGCTCCACATATAATTCAAAGATGTTAGGATTGCTAGATGGAACGTATTTCAAACCCTTTGCCAATAACGATAATTCATTCTCACTGAGATGTTTGGAGGAAATGTTAAAAACATTTTTATGTTTTGATTTGTCACGGTCTGATGTTCTATTTTGTTTAACTAATCTTTTCTGGTGGTCTTTCTTTGATTGTACCCCTCCTCTGGTTCCTCTAGACTTCTTTCTCTCTGTCTTTTTGGTGTCCCCTGTTGTAGTGGGGGGTAACTGGTCTCCCAATGATTGGGGCGGGGTCGGGCCTCCCGAAAATCCCGTTGGGGTGATCTATTATGGCCTCTATGCCCATTTGATCTCTCTTTGGGCCTGGCACCTTGATCTTTAGTAGAATGGAAACGGGAACTATATGGGGAATCTGTGTTACTGTTGAAACGTTTTTCTCTTCTGTTATTTGAAGGGTTGCGTTTCTGTTGGAAAGATTCATACCTGGAATCATATTCTCTATCATATTGGTTGTTTTGGTATCTCAATTGAGGTCTAGAATATGGTCTGGGATTGGGTCTTTTGTTCCTATTTTTGTCTCTATATGATCTTACTTTGTCATTTTGGTAGTCCTCTAGGTCTCTCCTAAATTTCTTTTGTTTATTTTCTAAAAGCTCTCTCTCAAATTTTTCTATGCGTTCATTAATGGCAATATCCCTTTCTTTAAACTCTTTTTTACTTGAAAAGGTGTCAAGTCGGGATTTTACTGCTTCTATTTCTTTTTCTAGTTGATTGGTCCGCATGGTTCTGTATTTTATGACCAATTTCAGTAACCCAGCGGAGCAATCATCTAAGAGTTTATCCCAATCTTTTTGGAAATCCATGTTGTCATTAAATATTGATGGTTTAGTGAGTCTTAAACCTCTGGGGACCATGTTCCTATCAATATAATGTTGCAGATTAACGCTATCTAGCCAATTTCTAGATTCGTCCTTAAGCAAATCTTCTAAAAGGTATAAATCTTTAGTCATATCAATTATATCAGATTTTTGTTCAGTGGGTGGATCTTGTCCCCACTGTGAAAAATACATTTTCCTCCTGTGCATACGTTCAGAAAAACCACTCATGGCTGTGTTCTGGGTTCAATTTACACTATACCAAGTAGAAAAGAAGAGAAGGAAAGGAACCACAGACACAGCCAAAGCTGCTGTACAGGGAGTGTGTAAGTCTCCCAATATAATGCAAAAAAGAAAAAGTGATGTACAGCGCTAGGTTTTACTGAAAGGAATGTACACTACCACATGTACATGATTAAACCATTTATTATACAAAAACACTAATAATAAAATGAGAGCTCTCATAAAGACAAAGACATAGGTCTTTTGGACCTTCAAACTAAATAGCCTTCATCCGGATGGCCTCAATGAGGCTCTGGAGTTAAATAGCGTAATATGACCATCATCTAGTCCCTCCACTTCTCGATACTCTTTTCTCTGCCCCATTTAATTTAATTTATTTTATCATTATTTCTCTTTCTGTAGGATCATATTCCCTCTGAATAAATGAACATTTTGTGCTATATAGGACGATTTATACCATCGCATTACTTAGGTTTCTTACCACTACTCAGTTTATTTATGTGCATGATGCTTAAATGCATAGGTCACATACTAAATATATCATTATTGTGGAGAACCACTCGGGATAATCATATCTATATATAAAATATGTACCAATAAACTAATAAGGACACCATATAGCTCTTTGACATATGTCTGTAGATAAATTTATAATAAATTTATATTGAACTTACCATGTCTCTATATATGTCATACATTATGTATACAAGATTGGTCTCTCATCCTTCATAATGTTTTTTTACCCCTTATATTTTCTTTTTATAAACAAACGAATAAATAAACAAACATTATTAAGATTTCTTTTATATGATTATTCATGTATACCCCGGTCTTTTATTGTTATTATTACTATTAATTTTTCCTTTTAATATTTTTCCCTCTGTTCTTATTTAATAATACGTTTCTTCCCCCTTTTTTTTCCTAATATAATCGTTATTATTGCTTTGTAATGTATTTATTTGCAAAAAACATTAAGCTCTCATCCTCTGTTGAATTGTAATGCCAACCAATACACACTATGTACTGGAACTTCCGCCATCCAAAGACGTCATTCCCGACGAACACTGATATAATGCCAACCAATACACAGTGTACTGGAACTTCCGCCATCCAAAGACGTCATCCCCGGCGAATATTGATGTAAAAACATCGCGTCATGAGACCCGCGATACCCCTGACTCTAATCAGAGCTATCCGGGCACTTCCGCCAACCATATGTAACTCGGCCAGCCGGAAGTACGGAAGCCAGACACCTCCACTGACCACGGAGGCTGAATCTGACTTCACTTAGGTACTTCCGCCAACCATACGCACTCACGCCAACCGGAAGTACGAGGGTCATATGCCTCTATGTACCACGGAGTGCGGAATATAAACACAATCCATTTGGCAAAACTTGCTCAATGGAAAGTGACCACATCCTTATATATAACGCTATCTATCTCTATATATAACACTATCTATCTTGCAGTATAACCCAATTAAGAATGAATACCAATATCACCCCTGGGACCATGTGACCAGTCCCGATCATGTGACTATGTCACATGACCATCAGACTGTTTTTTAAATCATCTTTTTTACCTTTGTTGTGTATAATATTAGTTCTTTGCACATTCCTCCTGTGCATTACTACCACATTGTCTATTCTGAATGTATTTGATGTATGTTTTTAATAGTATTTATTATAACGATTATCCCAGTTCCCACACCTGCAAACATGGGAACAATCAATTCAGGGTATAAATACAAGGTCCCTGGACAAGACCCCACACCCCAGCTCCTGATGAAGACGCGAGACAGCGTCGAAACGCGTTGAGCAGCCTCCAGCACTACTCCACTGCACCTTATTGCTCCTTTGCACCAGACCAGGACTGCACTAAGACCCTGCACTTTATTTCCGGACCAGTTTTTGAATTTATTCCAGGACATCCACTCTTCAGCAGCCATTTGCAACATCATGCTTGGTATATCCATACCATAAGGACTGCCTATTCAATTCCTTCTGTCACCTGGATTCCACTGGGCAATATTATCCGGATTGGGACATATCTCATGCAGTAATTTCACCCAGGAGACCGTCTACATCCTCTTGTCTCCCCCTGGTAACTATTAATGCGCTGGTGCATACACGGTGGAGTTTTATTCTCATCAGAGAGCCTCTGTCTTATCACTGTTTTTATTATATAATTTATTATCTATGTCTTTATGAGAGCTCTCATTTTATTATTAGTGTTTTTGTATAATAAATGGTTTAATCATGTACATGTGGTAGTGTACATTCCTTTCAGTAAAACCTAGCGCTGTACATCACTTTTTCTTTTTTGCATTATATTGGGAGACTTACACACTCCCTGTACAGCAGCTTTGGCTGTGTCTGTGGTTCCTTTCCTTCTCTTCTTTTCTACTTGGTATAGTGTAAATTGAACCCAGAACACAGCCATGAGTGGTTTTTCTGAACGTATGCACAGGAGGAAAATGTATTTTTCACAGTGGGGACAAGATCCACCCACTGAACAAAAATCTGATATAATTGATATGACTAAAGATTTATACCTTTTAGAAGATTTGCTTAAGGACGAATCTAGAAATTGGCTAGATAGCGTTAATCTGCAACATTATATTGATAGGAACATGGTCCCCAGAGGTTTAAGACTCACTAAACCATCAATATTTAATGACAACATGGATTTCCAAAAAGATTGGGATAAACTCTTAGATGATTGCTCCGCTGGGTTACTGAAATTGGTCATAAAATACAGAACCATGCGGACCAATCAACTAGAAAAAGAGATAGAAGCAGTAAAATCCCGACTTGACACCTTTTCAAGTAAAAAAGAGTTTAAAGAAAGGGATATTGCCATTAATGAACGCATAGAAAAATTTGAGAGAGAGCTTTTAGAAAATAAACAAAAGAAATTTAGGAGAGACCTAGAGGACTACCAAAATGACAAAGTAAGATCATATAGAGACAAAAATAGGAACAAAAGACCCAATCCCAGACCATATTCTAGACCTCAATTGAGATACCAAAACAACCAATATGATAGAGAATATGATTCCAGGTATGAATCTTTCCAACAGAAACGCAACCCTTCAAATAACAGAAGAGAAAAACGTTTCAACAGTAACACAGATTCCCCATATAGTTCCCGTTTCCATTCTACTAAAGATCAAGGTGCCAGGCCCAAAGAGAGATCAAATGGGCATAGAGGCCATAATAGATCACCCCAACGGGATTTTCGGGAGGCCCGACCCCGCCCCAATCATTGGGAGACCAGTTACCCCCCACTACAACAGGGGACACCAAAAAGACAGAGAGAAAGAAGTCTAGAGGAACCAGAGGAGGGGTACAATCAAAGAAAGACCACCAGAAAAGATTAGTTAAACAAAATAGAACATCAGACCGTGACAAATCAAAACATAAAAATGTTTTTAACATTTCCTCCAAACATCTCAGTGAGAATGAATTATCGTTATTGGCAAAGGGTTTGAAATACGTTCCATCTAGCAATCCTAACATCTTTGAATTATATGTGGAGCTAAATAGATATATTCGAACCCTTTGCCGAAAAAGATACTTCGCTAATAAAGATACGTCTAGAAACACAGATGCATCACTTCCAATTGTGCTAGATGCATCTGATGACCCTGTACTGGTGACTTTACAGGAACTATTACGAGAAAACCAATCTGAATCAGATGATGAATTGCCAATTAAAATATATGACACCAAATCCAAGGTTTTTAAACGGAAATCAGAATTCTTTCCCATTACCTCCAAGAGTGCCAATATAGAAACTTTTTATAAAGTAACATTGGAAGACTTTAAGAACCTTTGCAGACTGGAATCGGGGAAAGAAAATACCCACAATTCCAATCTGACCAGAGAAGAAAAAAGGGCCTTGAAAGCACTTACTAGGGACACATCAATCATTATAAAGGAGGCAGACAAAGGAGGGGGTCTGGTTGTCCAAGATAGGAAGGACTATGTTCAGGAGGCATTTTCCCAACTCAATAATCAAGACTTTTATAAAACACTAAAAACAGACCCCACTGATACTTTCCAAATAGAGTTAAAAAATAAATTAGATGAGGCTTTAGCCCAGAATATCATCACCAAAGA
The DNA here is from genome assembly GCF_055691185.1 of Crinia signifera. Classification (NCBI taxonomy): domain Eukaryota; kingdom Metazoa; phylum Chordata; class Amphibia; order Anura; family Myobatrachidae; genus Crinia; species Crinia signifera. The sequence goes on along the minus strand of NC_139222.1, from coordinate 192,905,507 downwards.
AACATGGCAATTTTTGTTTATTACCCACCCCATCACACCCACCTACTACCACCTCCCCAAAATTCACAAATCACTCACTTCACCCCCTGGCCGTCCTATAATTTCGGGTATTGGGTCCCTCACTTCCAATTTGTCACACTATGTGGACTTCTTCTTACAACCTCTTGTTCCTGTGCTCAGGTCGCATCTCAAGGACACTACTCATTTCCTTCAAAAAATTCAAACTATCACCTGGAAGGAGTCCTATGCTTTTATGACCCTGGATGTCAAGGCCTTATACACAAATATACCACACGATCTTGGCATTTTTCATCTTGCCAATAAATTAGAGAGGGATAGCGACCTGACACAGGAACAACAGTCTTTCATTATTTCATCAATTTTTTTCATTCTCACCCACAATTATTTTCTGTTTTCAAACACACATTATCTACAGGTGATGGGTACGGCCATGGGCACCAGGTTTGCGCCGAGCTATGCCAACCTATACATGGGCGAGTTCGAGGACACCCATGTGTGGGGCGGCGAGTTCGGTGCGAACCTGGTGTTCTATGGCCGATATATAGATGATCTCTTTATAATTTGGGATGGGGACTATCAAACAGCACAACTCTTCGTTACTTCACTCAATCACAACAAATTTAATTTATCTTTTACTTCACACTTTAATCCCACACACATTGAGTTTTTGGATATATCCCTGAGCATAGTCAATTCCATTATCACCACTTCAAATTATACCAAAACTGTAGATACGCATTCATATCTACACTTCAAAAGCTCCCACCATAAACCTTGGAAGACCAATATCCCCAAGGGACAATTAATGCGGATTCGCCGCAATTGTTCAACTATAGACTTGTTCAATGAACAAGCTATAGATATCATCACCTCTTTTAAAGAAAGAGGATACCCAGACCCCCTCCTACAAGAAGCCCTCAACGAGGTCCGTAAAATGAGAAGAGAAGACCTCCTAGTTCCTAGAATCAAAAAACAACAGGATCAACCTTATGAAATGGCATTCATCTGCAAATATAATACGGCACACTATAAAATTAGACAAATAATTAATAAGAACTATGATATATTGAAACATGATAGGATTCTGAAAGACCTTCTGCCAAATAAACCCACCATTATTTATAAAAAAAACAAGTCTTTAAAAACTATATTGGCTCCCAGCCATCTAAAGACAATAGGTGAAGAAAAAGTAAAAACAGAGAACCCTAACATTGATTCGTGGCTGATCTCGAGACCTGCGGGGTTCTATAAATGTGGTAAGAATCGCTGCACTACATGTGATTTTTGCGCTAATAGAACCCTACAGGTACCAACTGAAGATGAACCTATCCTAATAAGAAATTTTATCAATTGTGAGACCAAATTTACCATATATTTACTAATTTGCCCATGCAACTTGAAATATGTGGGGCGTACTACACGCCCACTAAAAAACCGCTTTATGGAGCATCGTCGCAATATTATCAAGGGCATAACCAATCACAGTCTCTCTAGACATTTTCTCCAGGCCCATAAAAGTAACCCTAAAGGTTTACAACTCATTGGCCTTGAACATATCCCCCCCTCTTTGAGGGGAGGGGATAGGTACAAGACCCTCTGTCGTCAAGAGGTCTTTTGGACCTTCAAACTAAATAGCCTTCATCCGGATGGCCTCAATGAGGCTCTGGAGTTAAATAGCGTAATATGACCATCATCTAGTCCCTCCACTTCTCGATACTCTTTTCTCTGCCCCATTTAATTTAATTTATTTTATCATTATTTCTCTTTCTGTAGGATCATATTCCCTCTGAATAAATGAACATTTTGTGCTATATAGGACGATTTATACCATCGCATTACTTAGGTTTCTTACCACTACTCAGTTTATTTATGTGCATGATGCTTAAATGCATAGGTCACATACTAAATATATCATTATTGTGGAGAACCACTCGGGATAATCATATCTATATATAAAATATGTACCAATAAACTAATAAGGACACCATATAGCTCTTTGACATATGTCTGTAGATAAATTTATAATAAATTTATATTGAACTTACCATGTCTCTATATATGTCATACATTATGTATACAAGATTGGTCTCTCATCCTTCATAATGTTTTTTTACCCCTTATATTTTCTTTTTATAAACAAACGAATAAATAAACAAACATTATTAAGATTTCTTTTATATGATTATTCATGTATACCCCGGTCTTTTATTGTTATTATTACTATTAATTTTTCCTTTTAATATTTTTCCCTCTGTTCTTATTTAATAATACGTTTCTTCCCCCTTTTTTTTCCTAATATAATCGTTATTATTGCTTTGTAATGTATTTATTTGCAAAAAACATTAAGCTCTCATCCTCTGTTGAATTGTAATGCCAACCAATACACACTATGTACTGGAACTTCCGCCATCCAAAGACGTCATTCCCGACGAACACTGATATAATGCCAACCAATACACAGTGTACTGGAACTTCCGCCATCCAAAGACGTCATCCCCGGCGAATATTGATGTAAAAACATCGCGTCATGAGACCCGCGATACCCCTGACTCTAATCAGAGCTATCCGGGCACTTCCGCCAACCATATGTAACTCGGCCAGCCAGAAGTACGGAAGCCAGACACCTCCACTGACCACGGAGGCTGAATCTGACTTCACTTAGGTACTTCCGCCAACCATACGCACTCACGCCAACCGGAAGTACGAGGGTCATATGCCTCTATGTACCACGGAGTGCGGAATATAAACACAATCCATTTGGCAAAACTTGCTCAATGGAAAGTGACCACATCCTTATATATAACGCTATCTATCTCTATATATAACACTATCTATCTTGCAGTATAACCCAATTAAGAATGAATACCAATATCACCCCTGGGACCATGTGACCAGTCCCGATCATGTGACTATGTCACATGACCATCAGACTGTTTTTTAAATCATCTTTTTTACCTTTGTTGTGTATAATATTAGTTCTTTGCACATTCCTCCTGTGCATTACTACCACATTGTCTATTCTGAATGTATTTGATGTATGTTTTTAATAGTATTTATTATAACGATTATCCCAGTTCCCACACCTGCAAACATGGGAACAATCAATTCAGGGTATAAATACAAGGTCCCTGGACAAGACCCCACACCCCAGCTCCTGATGAAGACGCGAGACAGCGTCGAAACGCGTTGAGCAGCCTCCAGCACTACTCCACTGCACCTTATTGCTCCTTTGCACCAGACCAGGACTGCACTAAGACCCTGCACTTTATTTCCGGACCAGTTTTTGAATTTATTCCAGGACATCCACTCTTCAGCAGCCATTTGCAACATCATGCTTGGTATATCCATACCATAAGGACTGCCTATTCAATTCCTTCTGTCACCTGGATTCCACTGGGCAATATTATCCGGATTGGGACATATCTCATGCAGTAATTTCACCCAGGAGACCGTCTACATCCTCTTGTCTCCCCCTGGTAACTATTAATGCGCTGGTGCATACACGGTGGAGTTTTATTCTCATCAGAGAGCCTCTGTCTTATCACTGTTTTTATTATATAATTTATTATCTATGTCTTTATGAGAGCTCTCATTTTATTATTAGTGTTTTTGTATAATAAATGGTTTAATCATGTACATGTGGTAGTGTACATTCCTTTCAGTAAAACCTAGCGCTGTACATCACTTTTTCTTTTTTGATATTTGGTTATGCCTAAAAACTGCTGGTGGAGGTTATATTACATGATGGTCACTGGTGCTGTGTAGCATATTGGTCATTGTGGTCTATAATACATGATGGTTATAGGCTGCATAATACATCAATGTGGATATAAGAACAAAGATGGGGAGGTACTTAATTTGTTTATTGTTTCCTTTAATAGAAAATAGTCTATAGACCTCCATACATTACTGCAACTTCTCCGAGGGGAGATGTCACAGCCGATCCCCCTTGAACCCGACCGGGAGCTTCCCAGCTAGCAGGATTGCATGCAATTTATCACATGTGGTCCTTTTGAGCGATACTGTATACCGCATGTTGTCCAATCCGACAGATCCACTTGCAATCTAGAGTCTCCGATTCCATGCGATTTGCCCGATTTCACACTACTGTTTGCCAAGCTTAACAACAGTCAGTGTTAGATAATAATTTGTATATATTATTTAAGGGCCTATTTATTACACATCTTTTTCATAAATATGCAAATTATACTCACCGATAATTCCTTTTCTTCCTAGAGATCCCATGGCAGCCATGACAGTGGGATATTCCCCTCCTCCTACCAGATTAGACAGGACTTTTTTCAGCGACCGCCCACCTTGGGTATAATAGCTCACACCTCCCTTCCCTCTGTGTCTTTCGAGTGTCTCCGCACCAACGTCCCTGAAAAAAATCTAACACAAAGGGTGGGAAACAAGTGGCTGCCATGGGATCTCTAGGAAGAAAAGGAATTATCGGTGAGTATAATTCGCATATTTCTTCTACGATCCCCATGGCAGCCATGACAGTGGGACATACCCAAGCTGTATAATAAATGGGAGGGAGCCAAATATGAATGCAATAGTAATTTATTCCAGAGACTTATCTTATGGACAAGGCCTCTTTGATTACATGATTCCCAAAGTGGGCTGTAGACACATTCAAGGCATAATAGTTAGTAAAGGTATGGCCTGATGACCAAGTAGCGGCTTGACAGATTTCAGATACTGATGCCTTGGCCCTTCTAGCCCACGATGTGGCGACTGCCCTGGTTGAATGTGCCTTGATGATTGGAGGTGGTATTTTGTCTTCATTCTTGTAAGCGAATACGATCACTTCTCGTATCCATCTTGAAATGGTTTGTTTTGTGGCCCTCGAGCCCTTTCTAGGTCCCTCAGGAATAATGAACAAGTGATCAGACCTTCTCCAATCCTTGGTACGATTCAGATACACTGAAACTGCTCTCACCAGATCCAGCGTATGATAGGCTTTCTGCTCTTCATCTATCGGATCAGGGAAAAAGCTAGGTAGAGATATCTCCTGATTCAAGTGGAACGCTGATATGACTTTCGGCATGAAGTCTGGATGAGTTCTTAGAACGACTCTGTCAGGGAAGATCACTAAATACGGTTCTTTAATCCAGAGAGCCTGAATCTCACTCACTCTCCTAGCCGATGTTACAGCTACCAGAAATAATACCTTCCATGTTAGGTATTTAACCGATGTATCTTCCAAGGGTTCAAACGGTTGTTGCATTATTGCCTTTAGCACTAAATTCAGATCCCAAGGAGCCACTAACGATTTTCTTGGAGACCGTACCCCCTTGATCGCTCTGCAGAACTTCTTCACTAGTTTCTCTTCAGCTAGCCTTCTGTCTAACAGTACACTGAGAGCAGAAATTTGTGACTTAATAGTAGCCACTGCAAGTCCCAATTTGAATCCTTCATACAGGAATTGTAAGACTTTGGCCGTAGGGATATCGGCAAACTCGCTCTCGAATTTCCCCCATGAAATGAATCTATTCCATGTTTTGTAATATATCAGGGAGGAACCTTCTTTCCTCGCTTTCAACAGTAATTCGGTCACTTGTTCAGACAAATTATGATGCCTTAGAGTCGCCCGCTCAATCGCCATACCCTTAGCGAGAAGCTCTCTGGCTCTGGATGACATATTGTCCCTGTTTTAACAGGTCTGGTGTCACCGGCAACACCCAAGGTGGTTGCACCGCCATTTTCATCACTGACGTAAACCAGGCTCTTCTCGGCCAAAATGGTAGGACTATCAGTACTTCCACTTGGTCCTCTCTGATCTTCTTGAGAACCCTGTTGATCATGGGGAATGGTGGGAAGACATACCCCAGAGTGAACTCCCATTTCACTGAGAATGTGTCCAGTGCCGCGGCTTGTGGATGAAAGGATTTCGAGCAGAATTTGCTCACCTTCTTGTTGGAGAACAATGCCATCAGGTCTATCTCCGGTTTGCCAAATTTGGCAATTATCCGACTGAAAATTTCCGTGTCCAACTCCCATTCTCCTGGTAGAATTATCTTGCGACTCAGGAAGTCTGCTACCGTATTCTCTGGACCCGGAATGTACACAGCCGAGATTGATTGCAGATTGCTCACTGCCCAAGACATGATCTTCTCCAACACTCTCAGTACTGGTAAACTCCTTGTACCCCCTTGGTGGTTTATATGTGCCACCACTGTCATATTGTCTGACATAATTCTCAGGTTGGCATTCTGGATTTTGTCTTGTAGGCAACAGATCGCCTCCCAAACAGCCAGTACCGACCAGAGGTAGCCCTGTTTAAAAGTAAAATAACGCCCTGCCTGTCCTATCTAGACGGAGACAGGAGAAAAAGACACAGAGGGAAGGGAGGTGTGAGCTATTATACCCAAGGTGGGCAGTCCCTGAAAAAAGTCCTGTCTAATCTGGTAGGAGGAGGGGAATATCCCACTGTCATGGCTGCCATGGGGATCGTAGAAGAAAATGATGTTGAAATTGCCATTTCTGCATAATATTATGAATTGCTGCTGTGTACAAATAGCATAATGCCGGAGATTTACCAGAAATCTGATTACCAGATCTCTGTACCCATTATTATAAAAGGGATCTACGGTATGATCTACCCCCATGCAGGGTTTAAAGTGAGGGGGAATGGGGTGGAACTGAGTTCCACCACCTTAAATGGTAGGGGGAACTGAGTTCCACCTCTACCACAACCCTGAACAGTAATTCCAACAGAAAAGCCTGTCCCAGCGGCAGCTTCTTCTGGCACGTCGTAGGTGATGTCATGCCATCACTGCCGCCTAAGTGAAGAAGCGCCACTCTAAGCCATGCTGAAGACAGGGTGAGAGGGGGCTGGAGGGACTCAGAGGTTGTGAAGCTGCTGAAGGGGCACAGGGTATGGAGCTGTTCAGGGACATGGAGAGTGGTCTGCTGGAATGACAGAGTCAGATGTGTATAAGCAGCACAACTGTGGACATTATGTGTATAAGGGGCACTAGCACTGGTCTAGGCTCTGCCTAGTGTGTGTGTGAGGTGGTGGTGGTGGTGGGGGGGGGGGGTCGGTATTAGGGGAAAGGCGTTCCACCACCTCTCCAGGACCACTTTAAGCCCTGCCCCCATGTAACAAATTCTGAAAAGCTATGCTTTTGCAAGCTTAATAGCAGGAGTGTGATCTTCTGACCCCTCTCCTGAAGCCCCTGTCTGGCTCCAGCTCCTATTCTACTGTGTGCATGGCAGAATACCCCACAGGAATCTTACACAAATGTAAACAAACTCCTCCAAAATGCTGGGGAAGTGAGTTGCAGTGAAATCAGTTATCACTTCCGTCTTACATAGTGGGAAGATTTTCATTACAAATGAAAATGCCGCAATTATCAATATATAGGCCCATTATGTTTAAACCCTTTGAGTGCCAACGTTGCTGTGCAAGATCCTCAAAATCTCCACTAAAAATGCCAGCGTCGCTCACAGCATTTTAATTTAGTGTAAATAAATACAAATAAAGCCAAGTTAATTAATTGCATTCCACAACAAGGTTCTCGCTAGTGATATCCTCCGTCATCCTGCATGTACAGACAATGGAGGACTTTGTGAACAACCTGTGGAAGCGAGCACCACTAACGATATAGGGGGTATTCATTATGGGATTCCGACTGTCGGAATGTCCCGACAGTCTGAATCCCGGGCCATTTTCTTATAATCGGATAGCAACTCGACAATCGGAATTCAATGTTCTGGCTGTCGGGTGTTGGAAAGTCCGTGGATCGCGGAAAAAGGATGCGGACAATCTGCTGCCAATCCGCTGCCATTTCCCAAAAAAAAAGTCGGATTTGACACTCTTCAATGCTATCTTTAATGGCAGCATTGAATAGGTGAGTGCTGATATTTCCCCTGTCGGGAAATATTGCGCAGATTGAATACCCCCATAGTGTGTACACATTAGACAATATACACAAAAGTATCATTGACAATGGTCTTTATCATGCATATCGTTCAATGTTCTGTGTTGTGTGTACTCAACTTAATGTTTTAACATACATATGCTATGTATATTTGCTCCAAGCTATTTTACAAAGTGTTTCACAGTTACATAACAAAACCTATGCAGACAATCTGCTCACTTTACCTGTGTGTTACATAAACAAGTAATAATAATACATATAATATAGCCAAACTGAAAATAAAGTAATAATAGTTAAAAAGTAATAATAGTTTAACATGTTACTCATTTGTGTGAGAAAGCCGCCTGTAGTCTAAAGCCCCGTACACACGGGGGAGATATATAGCTCAGTTTCTCCTTTTCATCAGCGACCAGAGATGGTCGCTGATGAAAAAGAAACTGCCGGGGGATCCTGGCAGTGGTAATCAGCTGGTCGCAGGAGCATGTTCCTGCGACCAGCGATCACTACAGGGGTAAAAACGGGAGAGCGCACCCGGCGATATATCGCCGGTGCACACTCCCATCGTGGGCAATATGATCGCTTAGCGACCATATTTCCCGCGATATTGTACAAAACCACCCCCGTGTGTACGCACCTTAAGAATCTCTAATTAGAACAAGTCAGGGTTGATGACTTTTAGAGTGAGACTTTCAGCAGCAGGTCGGGGGCGGGGCTTAAGTGTGTTGTCATTAAGCCATACCCCATGATGTAAAATAGCCGCAGTCACGGCTCTCTGTGGAGGGGGTGGGGCTAAAATGACGCGATGGAGACATTTTAGCTCCACCCCCTAGGTCGGGGGAAGACAACAGCGATCCGCACAGTGGGGGTCCCCTGAATCCAGGGGGGGGGGGGGGGGGGGGGTTCGAGGGACCCGGTTTTTGGGAGACTCTCAGCCATTCCGGGAGGGTAGGCAACCCTGGAACAAGTAGGTTTTACATTGCAGTAATAGTAAGGTGATATATTCTCCCAATGCAAGCTATTGGTAATCGCGGCAAAAAATATTTTTCCATTTGCATGACTGAATATCTGAATTTTGCCTTCACAGAAAATACTTTATGATTGTTATTGCCTTTGAGAATGAAACCTATAAACTAACACAGCTAAAATGGTCTTGGACAGCATCTCAGGAAAGTGTAAACTCTTGGCCAAAAATATTTTCAGGAAATGTTATGTTCCCAAATATACTCAGATTTGCTGAGCATGTGCAGTTTTTCTCAGATACCTCTCCAGTTACCAGCAGCCACAGAAAACCCAAAGACATGAGGTCATTGTACAATGACTCCAGGGAAAAAGGTTCTCACCAGTCTCATTCTAGCCAACACCAACCAAAATTCATCAGCAACAGAAATTAGAGCACCTCGTTACAATTCTCTATTTAACTTAAACAAAATATTGCATAATTTAGAAATGTTTAACAAATTGTAGAAGCCGTTCAGGTACTAGGGCTATTATATCAATTAAATTCCTCTACACTGGCGGAATATAAATGAGCTATTAAAGAAAAGTGCTGTTGTCTAGAAATTATTCCAAAACTGACAAACCGTTTTCCCATGCTTTAAAACCTGAAGTCACTAATCAGCCTGGGCTTTAATATTTGGTTCCAGAATTCCCAACCTAATTAGTGTCTAGAGGAAATCCCCCTATTAACACTGTCATCAGCAGCATTTAAGATAATGGATGAGGAACTTGGAATTGGCACAGCATTGTGAGGAGCCATTATTTAACAGTAATGGGAATGGCTAAGAGCTACGAAAACTTTTTTGTTTCAATCGCGAACTGTTGTGGGAAAATGCTTTATAACGTCAAGAAAAAATGATTGTCTTAGCCAGTGTTGCAGCATAAAACATAGTCCAATATTGTAATCAAATCAAATGAGAGGACTTTAGTAATATGAACAAACACACTTTATGAGTATGGATCTTATTACATAAATGTAGTATCCGTAATGCTATCACATTCTAGAATTACACCTGGTTATCAGGCATAGGTATCGAAACTTGGAGAGAGATAAAGTACCAATCAGCCCCCAACTGTCAGTTTACAGGCTATGTGGTATATTTATTGAGCTTTAGAGTGAGTTAAAGTACCAGCCAATCAGATCCTAACTGCCAGTTGATGGGCTATGGAGCATATTTACTAAGCCTTGGAGAGATAAAGTATCAACTAATTAAGTGGTTTTACAAACACAGCCTGCAACATGGCAGTTAGGAGCTGATTTGCTGGTACTTGTTTTATCTCTCTTTGCTGTATTAGTTCCCAAGGATAAGTACACATGCCCCAGTGTTTGAAACATGACAGAAGCTAATTGGATGACACATTAACTCTCTACAATACATTATCTCCAAGCATTGATACAGATGTCACTAAATCATTGGTCTGTTATGACAAATATTAACTGCACGACTGACTGTAACTGTAAATGCTATCATTCCATCAAACAGTGTGTGGGAGGATTACAGGTGACTAATAAGGTACTATTACAAATAGGAATCGCTTACCGTGGCTGTGATTGCTGCATGACTGCGATGGTAATAAGAGAATAATTGTCCTCTCAGAAAAGACAGCCTGGGATATAAGTAACAGGGAGGTTAGAGGTATGCAGATGGCAAAATTTAAGTAAAAGCTAACAGGTTGCCTTCCAATGCATGGACTGCACAGAAAAAAAGGATCAAGGAAGGTGCCACAAATGGGAAGTTAGCACTTAGCAGCACAGCAGACTGAGGAGTGGGGCAGGGGGTCAGACAGACTGGGATAACAGAAGTGTGAGACAGACTGGGGGAAGCACAAAGAGTACAGTGATACAGGAATAGGAGACATTCTGTGCAGGGCTGGGAAAGAGAATTTGTAGAGGAAATTAACTTACAACTACTGTATGAAGAAAGTAGAATAAAGAGAGAAGGGGGTTCCTCCCTCCCTACTGTGGAGCTTCTTGTCTCTTGCTCTCCCCACTTCAGTACTTAGGTACCCCTCTCTTCTGGTATTGTCTTCTTTAGCCGAGTACAGATGTGCAGAGAAGAGGCGGGATCCCTCTTACAGTTCTCTGCTCTCAGCTGCATACGCTCCTCCCAGGAACACCATCACTACTAGCATTAGGAGGAGGTAGGGGGGTTATCAGGGGAATGCAGCCTTGCACAGAGAACCAGACTCATAAACTCAGCTTTACTCTACAATCTTCATGATCATCACTTTATTTGTTCTCTTATTAGCTTCATAAAGCTCAGGCTGTGTTGAACACTACAATGCTATAGTTACATTGGAAAACATGACACCTAGCAACAGCTGATGAGTATAGGTAGCAAGCCTCAAGATTACCACTGAAGGTAGTGAGAGCCGAGGGAAAATACATTTTCACTCCCCTGCCATTATTACAAAGAAGCTGCACATACGTATTGCAGCAGGGCTAGTGGACTGGCAGGCCACATATGCAATTGTCAGTAGCGTATTTATAATTGGTGATTCCTTGTCACAGTAAGTATAAAAAAAATAGCACTGCACCTATTTTTTAAAATACTTACTGTGACAAGGAATCTTCCTCCCCAAACGTACTATGTCCACCTCCTCTCTCTTACAAGCCCTGCACTGGCTCCCCTTTCCCTTCAAAATACAATTCAAGCTCCTTATGGTGCCCATACACGCTACGATTATCGTATGCGTTTTGTACTTTTTAAGTACAAAACGCATCGCATATACGATAATCGCGGCGTGTTAAGTGTCTGCCGCGTTCAGGTCCGACGCGATGCGCGTCCCCGGGAGCCCGATATAGTAAAGTACAAAAAGGATGTGCAGGCACATCCTTTTTGTACTGTATCGCATGTAGTCAAAATCAAATCAAATCAAATAGGACCAAAAATGCGTAGCGTGTATGGGCACCATTACACTCACTCACAAAGCCATCACCCATTCTTCTCCCACCTACATATCTGACCTTGTTTCTCTTTACACTCCCACCCGCCCTCTCCGCTCCACAAATGTCCGTCGCCTCTCCAGCATACTGGTTACTTCCTCCCATTCCCGCCTCCAGGACTTTGGCCGTTGTGCACCGTATCTCTGGAATTCTCTACCCCTCCCTATTAGACTTGCCACCTCCTTACAAAACTTTAAACGTGCACTCAAGACCCACTTCTTCATTAAATCCAACCATCTCTCATCCTAACCCTATGTTTATGTTCGCTTCGATCCCTGCTGTGTCACCCAAGTTTGACTGCCCCGTACCTTTAGAATGTAAGCTCTAACGAGCAGGGCCCTCTCCTCATGTGCTTTTATTAGAATATATCTCTGCCACTGTTATAATTGTATCAGTGTCCGATGCTGCAACTGTCTTATTTACCATGTACTTGTCCTAATTTGCATATGTACTGTAAATCACAATATTTCTTGTATTGTTCTTTGCTCATCTATGTATTGTCAGGGGCTGCGGAACCCTTGTGGCTCCATATAAATAAACAATAATAATAATTATAAAAAGGAATCACATACACTGGATATAGATGAAGTCGCAGTAGTTGTAGCAGGTAAACAGCAAACCAGGTTAACAGATTGGCTCGGAAAGGTTACAGCACTGCAGGGTTTTCCAGAGATTTCACCGTCAGGGTACACCCAAAAGCACCTAACATAATATTACATTATCGGCCTATCACCCACCTACTTTCCAGCATTGGGAGCAAGACCTCCTGCCCTGGACACACATATAACAGGAAGCCACAGGTGCTGCTAATCAGCCAAACCTTGATCCCTTCCGTTTATGAAACCTGGACTGGATCTAATTTCTCTGCTGATGCTGCTCTAAAACCTGGATAGGATCTTCTACATCACCCTCATGTGGAAATATGTTGTCCCTGCCATACTCCTCCCCCATTAGCTTCAACCACCCTGGTAAAGCTAAGAAAGTTTCAGGTGAGATCTCTGCTTCGCCCACCTCTACTTATGTCATACACCTGGGTAAACAGCCCTTCTCCACTTTCCAAAGGTCACTCACCTCGCCCTCTTCCTTCTCCCCTAGCTTCAACATAGGGTTGCTTGGATGATTGGAACCAACAGACCTCCTGAAAAGAGCATACGCATTGAGGTTCTCTTTCCCCAGATGAAGCTGCACCTCAAACTTGAATATCTGTAAGGCCAAAACCCAATGGTTCACAAGAGCATTTACGTCGTTGAGCACCAGGGGCATAACTAGTACCTTCTGGGCCCTATAGCAAAGTCTTGAAAGGGCCCCCCACCACCTACAGAGGGGGAGGGGGTGACAGGCGTGTGTGTGTGTGTGTGGGGGGGGGGGGGGGGGGTAGAGATTAGATGGAGGGGGGGTGTAAAGGGGAGGGGGTAGCAGGAGGTACAGTGATACTGCCATATAATTCCAGTCCAGTGATACTGCCGTCTAATTCCAGTCCAGTGATACTGCCGTTAAAGTCCAGTGATACTGCTGTATAATTCCAGTCCAGTGATACTGCCATTGAAGTCCATTCCAGGGATACTGCTGTATAATTCCAGTCCAATGATACTGCTGTATAATTCCAGTCCAGTGATACTGCCATATAATTCCAGTCCAGTGATACTGCCATATAATTCCAGTCCAATGATACTGCTGTATAATTCCAGTCCAGTGATACTGCCGTATAATTCCTGTCCAGTAATACTGCCATTAAAGTCCAGTGATACTGCTGTATAATTCCAGTCCAGTGATACTTCTGTATAATTCCAGTCCAGTGATACTGCCATTAAAGTCCAGTCCAGTGATACTGCTGTATAATTCCAGTCCTGTGGGAGAGGGGTGCTGCTGTAAATTTAAAATTGTGTTACTGACGAGTGATGACCCACTGAGAGTTATCCGGGCACTGTGGGAGAGGGATGTGCTGTATTAGATATTAAATTGCAATGAATAGTAGACACACTGGAGTAAAACAAAGGTAGTTTGTGGAAGGCCCAACTGAAATATTGCATATTTTTTTCTGCCACTATATTACATGATTGTAAACTTGCAAGTGGGGCCCTCTTACCTTTATATTGGTCTGTTACTAGTACTACCCAGTTTGTTTTATCACTGTTGTTCCAATTGTAAAGTGCAACGGAATATACTGCACTATATAAGAAACTGTAAATAATAAATGGACTGTCTGACATGCCTAAACGGATACTCTCACTGAAGAAATTAATATAATCCTCCACCATTGTTTCAATGGAGACAGCATCATATGCAGTGACAGTAGACATGTCCGTCATCAAAGCGGGTGTGTTTTGAAAATGTAGTTTTCTCCGGAAGTTGCCATGTTGCCATGTCACGCTTGAGATAACCATTTTCTCACCAACAGCTCTATGTGCCTCTGCAGATTTGTGTCCATCAGAAACAAAGGGTTTAATAGACTTTATTCAGGTCCATTCGTATGCATATACATTCGCATGGGGGCGATGTTTAGCGTCTGTGCATGTACAGATGCATTTCTGCGCATGTGCAGACCCTGGGTGTGTGCGACCACGGCGAACAGACTGTTCGCTGAGTGCACGCACCCAACCTTGCGGCCAGTGGGGGGTGGGTGTGGGTCAGCAGCCAGGTGTACTCGCCCATCGTTTCATGGGTGTTCCCATGAAAACTCTGGGCATTCCTATGGTAACTGCCCGGTGACGTGAGCGCTGGGGGTGGGCAGCTGACATCACCAGATGTCAGCTGCCCGCCCATTTCATCGAGAACGCACACGCATATACAAGTGACCTGAGTCACTTTATATATGCGTGTGTGCACCACATCTTTCGATGGTTGGCGACCATCGAAACATGTGGGAGGTTCCCACTGTTATGCAAATGGATGTATAATAAAGTTAGCCTCCACTATCAAATAAATTGTGTGAGAAAAACATGGGAATTTTGGGAATTTGCAGTTATTTGTCTCACAACATAAATTATTCCTACAATTAATTTGTTTGCAGTTTCTGAGTGAGGACACCAATGACACTTTTTAAAAATGTCCCTTGTACAGTCTGAGAATTGCTTGTGTACTAAGTTCAATATACTGTGGAGTACGCACATAGTATGTCAATCAACTGTGGAAATCCCACTGCACTAATGGCAGATACTGGATGCACGTCTAACAGCACCATAGTTTCTTTGGCCTCAGTAGTAGTAGTACGTTTATTTATAAGGCGCCGCAAAGTTTCCGCAGCGCCGTACATAGCAAACAAAAAAAAAAAAAATTTGCATTGTGACTGGGTGACTGCTGTCATACTTCATCTTCCTTGTTCCTGGTAAAACTAAATAGTATTCCAAAACAGAATTATTTTCCCACCAGCCAAATGTAGTTACCGTACAGTATTGGTAGGTTCAGGCCTAGACATTGCAAACCAGGGACACACTTGGACTCTGCTTGAGGATTTTTGATATCTGAATGCACAGTTAGTTCCTGTGCTTTAACAAGCTTCATTTCTACAAAGAGAGTGAGGAGGGCTTACATCTACATGAGAAGCTGAACCACCAGTCATGAACATAGGTCAAGCCTTCCCTTGCCACTTCCTGTTGTAAATAGCATGTTACCAAGTTAGCAATTCTATGTACATAGTTAAAATTATTTTGGGGTTATTATTTATTATTACATTTAGGTCGTGGGATATTACATTGCCTCTATGACATTGTGCATCGGCCTGAGCAGACCATGTTGATGGACTTGCATATCAGTGTCATGACTGGAGCAAGTAGCTTCAGAGCTACTCGACTGACAGAGGTAGTGAAGAGGAAGTAGAGTCAGAGAAGCGAACACTGAAAGAGCATTCAGATAGGTAAGATTTGAACCAGGAAAGGGCTGTATCATTAAGACCTAGGGAGTATAATGTTTGTAAGAGAAGAGTGTGATCCACAATGTCAAACGCAGCAGAAAGATCTAGAAGAATAAGTAGTGAGTAATGGCCTTTAGACTTAGCAGTTACCAGATCATTCACCACTGTAGTCAGTGCTATCTCAGTGGAGTGTTGAGAGCGAAAGCCTGACTGAAGCAGGCATAATAAGGTGTGAGAGTTAAGAAAGTTTGTGAGGCGAGAGTAGACAAGTCTCTCCAGTAGCTTGGAGAGGCATGGGAGCTGAGAGATAGGACGATAGTTAGAGAGAGAGTTAGGGTCAGAATTGTGTTTTTTTTTCAGAATGGGAGTAATCACTGCACTTGAGAAGAAGGAAAAGTACCAGTAGCAAGAGAGAGAGATTGCAGATTTTAGTTAAGGTTGGAATAAGCACAGAAGATAGATTTTTAATGACTTGTTCAGGTATAGGATCAAGAGGCGAGTTAGCAGAGTAGGGGGATAAGAAGAGGGTGGATACTTCCTTTTTATTTGTGGGCTCAAATGATGAGAAAGTGCCAGAGGGTTCAGGTGGGGAAGACAGAGGGTTAGAGGTTGTGGAGCATACCATTTCATCTCGAATGTTATCAATCTTGTCCTTAAAGTAGGAGGCAAGTTCTTGTGCAGGGATGGTACAGAAGAGACTTAAATGTGTAAAAAAGTCACTTAGGGTTGGAGGCATGAGAAGAGATGAGAGATTGGTGGTATGTTTGTTTGGCAGTGTCCAAAGCATTGCAGTAGGAATGGCAGCTAGTCTTATATGTGAGGAAATCAGTCATACTACGAGATTTATGCCATTGGCGTTCTACTTTATGTGACTGATTTCGTAGTTGTCTTGTTGTTTTGGAGTGCCACGGTTGGCATGTAAGCCTACGTGGGGTGTAATGGGTAGCTGGAGCAACTTCATCAAGGGCTGTTTCAAGAGTCTGGTAGAGGTGGGAAACAGCAGAGTAAGGAGAGGTAAATGTAAAAATTAGTGAGAGCTGTTGTGGCAGGTAGGTGGAAAGTTGTGGAAAATTAATAGCATTAGTATTTATGCGGGTTAGGGTAGGCTTGCATTATTTCAGTGTCAGTGAGCTTTAGGTAATGGAGGAGAGCGTGAGGGTAATGAGATTGTGATCAGAGAGAGGGATGGGAGTGTTAGTAAAATCAGAGACTGAGCACAGCCTGGTGAAAACAAGGTCAAGGCAGTGGCCTTCCTCATGAGTAGAGGAGTCGGGCCACTGGGAGAGGCCGAAAGAGGAGGTTAGAAAGAGGAATTTGGAAGCATGCAAAGATGGTGGACTGTCAATAGCAATATTGAAGTCACCCAGGATGACAGTGGAGACGTCAGAGGATAAGAAATGGGGGAGCCAGGCAGAGAAATCTTTTAGAAATTGAGTTTTGGGAAGCCCAGGTGGGCGATAGATAGCAGCAACACGCAGAGAGAAAGGGGAAAAAACCCTAATAGAGTGAACTTCAAATGATGTAAATGTGAGTGAAGGAACTGGTGGTAGAACTGAGTATGTGAAGGCTTGTGACCTTAATATATCAACCCCACCTACTTTACAGTTACCAGGCCTGGGGGTATGAGTGAAGTGGAAACCACCATGTGACAGTGCTGTAGGCGAGACCATGTCTGATTGTGTGAGCCAGGTTTCTGTAATCGCCAGCAGGTAGAAGTTGTGAGAGATGAAGAGGTCATGGATGGATGTTATTTTAGTGCATTCAATAGGGCACATTTAAGTTGTTTGGTGTGTGGTGGGAGGCATATGATATTTATGAGGTTAGCTGAATTTCTAGGCTTACAACCAGTAATATCTGAGTGGGACAGGTGGTTGGGGCCTGGGTTTGGTGATATGTTACCAGCTAATAAGATTATAAAGGAGAGATAGATATAGGTGGATATTCGTGTTTTTTTTGTATTGGTGGTTGGATGTGGATGTGAAAGTACAAGTAAAGAAGTAAAGAGCTCATGAGTGTTTAGAAGAGGAAAGTGAATAATGGAAGAGGCAATGGGTGACATTCTATGGGATGCGATTTCCGTTTTTTGGCGTTATTTAGACCACAAAATGGCGATATCGCATTTTTCATTGAAATCGCAAATTTAATGTGATGCGTTAAGGGACAGAAATCGCATATTATGTGCGTAAAGGTATGCGGACCAAAAGCGCGAGATTAATTCGCACTTTTATCGCATCCAGATGTTTTCCAATACAAAAGTATACAAACCGCTTATTTAATGCTATGCGCATTCGCAAATCACACTTTTTAGGTGTCTAAATATCGCACTTATTTCAGACCTGGTTCTGTTTGGCGCATTTGCACAGAACTCATTTTGGCCAAGTGCACACATGGTTAATTTCAACACAGGTGCCCTCATTATCACTCACAAACACCCCTACATTAACCCCAACATCAGTAAGGACACCTGTGAGGGTTTATGATGTAGATTTTGATGACTATTTTCAAGTTGCTTATCTGTGATGTGTCCCATTTGGAGGAGCAACGCAGGAGGGAGGAAGCTGGCCAACAGATCCTGGTAGCCCCCCCACTACTGGGTACCCCACGTATGTATGGTGCTCGCCTGTACCTGGACTACCTGTCGGATCAACAGGTTGTGGGGATGGTTACGCTGAACCCCATTACCCTGTAGGAGTAATATGAGCAGGTGAGAGATGAATTGTACCATTTTGTAGGTGCCAACTATGCAGTGTCTGGCCAGCACAAATTAATGTGTGCCCTCTACTATTTTTCAACAGCCTCCACTCAGTGTGTGACCTCATGGGCCTTGGTGGTATCACAGGCCACTTTGTCTAAGCATTTTTCTCAACTGTTACTTGCTATAAAGAAGTTGTTGCGGACATACATCAGCAGCCGTAACTTTTCTGCTAAGCACATGTGCCCTGTACTCCAAAATGTACCAGTGTTGTAAGTGTACTCATTAACAAATTATTGACCAATACCATCTGTTTCCACCCACATTTAACCTAACACCAGTCCCCAACGGATGCACATGGTGGTGCTGACCTATCCCTTGCTGCTATCTACCTTCTAAGTACTGCTGATACATGTATGAATGAAGTTTGCAGTCAAACATGGCTCACTGGTGTTGTGGAACTACATGTGCCAGCATGCCCAGACACACTACAACCATTACAGTCCAAACCATGAGTGTCAGAGCCTGCTGGAATATGTAGATCCACAACCTTTGGCAGCCCAGGAGTTATACCACACTACTTTAGTGCAATCCCATAGTCATATACCATTACAATATGTTATAAATCACACATTAATTTATATTGAGAAAAAGACACAAACACAATGGTATGCGGTTAGCAATTTTTACTTTTTTTTTTTTTTGCTGAAGCATTCTGCATTTTGACATGTGGTAAATAACAACTGTGGGGCCATGTACAAAGATCTTTGGCATTTCAATGACTAAACACACTGATATAGCAGCTACCTTCTCCCTGCATCAGGCAGCCCTACACCACTTCTCGACCCTGCACTAAGCCCACCACGGGTCCTCACACTACGACGGGGTGGGGAAGTGGGGGAGCCACTTATTGGGGTGCTGGATACACTGCTGAGGGTTGATGCAGTGCCACCTCCCACATTGGCTTCCTGCTGCTGTATTTGGGCCTGCATAGCTAGTAGGGCATTGGTCTGCTCTGTGCATGTTTGGGTTAGTGCTGTTAGACTTTGCGCCAGGCTTCCAATATGCATGTTCTGCTCCCTTATTGCAGCAGTTAGTTCTGCAAAACGGGTGTTAATACTGTTGGCAATGCGCACTTGAGTGCCTACACCTACCCGTACACTACGTGCAATTTTGCGTAACTGAAGGAAGGTGTCACGCATGTACCCCTGTATATTACCTATTTGGAGGCTTTGGGAGGCCATGAATTCTAACTGTTTGTCCTTGAAATTAACCAAGGAGTTAGCTACTTGGGAAGCAGTAGCTGCTGTATGGGGTGGGTGGGTGGTTGGGGGTGGGTTGGGAGACACCCCACTTGGGGGAAGATCACTCTGTGACGAGGTCTGCATGTCTTCCTCTGCCGCAAAGGTGACGACCGGATCAAGAATGATGTCCATTTCGTCTAGCACCAGTATTGAAGAATCTGTTGTGTTGCTCCCTAGTTGTATAGCACCTGTGGATACAGATGAAGAGGTAAGTATTGATGCATATATAGGCCACACTGTCGTATACACTGTGTTACATAGGGCTATAGATGGCTGACGCACATACCTAGGGGTGTTATGGACTTACACATGTACCCCGATACAGCATGCAACATTGGCATTAAGAATATATCACATGCCTAGCTCAGATTACGTTCATTTCTGTAGCAATGTAGCAGCAGGAGCTGAATGTAGTTTGAGATCTTGTTGATGTAACATGGGTGTGTGTACTGTATGTGTAATGGGGTGTGGTTTGTTCATTTACCTGCTTCAGATTCAGCAGCAACGGCCCTTCTTCTCTTGGATGCCGCAGCACTTCGGGACGGACAATCTGTACAAGGAAAGATGGACAGGCATTATGGACATTGCTAAGGCTAAGCATTTTCTGAAAACATGCATTGAATTTACAATAATGGACAATACCCAATGGATAAGGACTGCATTATATCTTGAACACCTTTTTTTGGTTTATAGTCAATTATTTCATCTAAAGCTTAGTAGTAAACTAGTGTACACATGACAACTGTTGGTTAATCGGTGGTATGTAGGCATGGCAGCTAAACCACCAGTACACCACAGGGTTTTTCTACACATACATGTTAGTCTGCTAGAAAGAATGGTACACTGTTAATCAATATGAGTAGTTGTGGAACTACAGGGCCCAGCATTATCAGCAATTTCAAAGTAGGAGCAGATATTTTCTTGTGCATGACCTTGCTGGGCTATGTAGTTCCACAGCAGCACTTTGCAAAGCATAACAATACAAGTGCACATTACAGGTATAATACATTGGCATGTATGTTAAAGATTGCATGGGGTCACACTTACCAGCTCGCGGTGGCGTTTGTGGCCTGTCGGAATCCGCCACATGCATGCCAGGCAGGACCTCAGGTGGGATGATGCGCTTCAGCTTCACCTCATACGCATTGTAGCTGACAGTGGTGGGGCTTCCTCCTCCAGTCCTGGTGGCCTCCTCCATCTCCAGGGCCATTTTATGTTTTAACTGGCGTTTTATATCGTTAAAACGCTTTTTCACATTGCGGACCAGGCGCTTGTGATTACTGACAGCGTTCACCGCCTGGGTGATGTCCTTCCATATAGCCCGTTTGCGCTGGGCAGTGGTCTTGTAGTTGCTTTTTCCGAGCAGACGCTCGAACACTGGCATGATAGCCCGGACAAGTGCCACATTTTCTTCATAGGAAAATCTCACCATCCGGCCACTTTTGGTGCGATCAGCTACCACCTCCTCCTCCTCCTCCTCATTTTCACCACCAGCCATGTCGCCCTCCTCCTCCATGCCAGTGTCTTCCTCCTCCTCACCAGCATCTTCCTCCACCTCTGACATGTGGCCCTCCTGCAGCTGGTGTGGAGTATGGTCTAGGGCTTGGCTGTAGGATGGGGATGCCAGCAGATCCTCAACCTCCTCCTGCTGGGGCTGGACGGCCAGGGTGTGGGCTGAGGCTGGCCTTGCTGATGCCATGCTGCCTGCCACACTGCTGCCTCTCACACTTGACTGGCTGCTGCCACTGCTCCCTCTGCCACTGCTCCCTCTGCCACTCATCACTCTGCCACTGCTCCCTCTGCCACTCCTCACTCTGCCACCAACACCTCTTCCTGAACTCACGCTTCCACTGCTCCTCTCCATGCTCCTTACTTCCTATCAAAGAGTGAAATGGCGCCAATGCCCCTTTATATAGGGGGTGTGATGCATAATGGAGGGGACACAGGTGGGCCAATAGGTTGTGGGGTTCTTAGTGATGCGGAGACAGTTTTGTAAATCGCACTCCGGTTGGTCCAAAACTCGCACATGATCGGCGGAAGAAATAATCGTACTTTTTTGTTACTAAAATTCGCACCTCTTCGCCGCAAATCGCCCCTCTTCGCACTTTTCAGCCTCAAATGCGCATCACATTAAATAAGCGAATTTTGACTGAAAAGTGCGATTTAGAAAAATGCGATTTGCGGCGATGTGGTGCGCGAATAAAACATGCGCATTTAGCGCATCCCATAGAATCTCACCCAATGTGTACTGAGTGGTGAGTGTCATATGTTAAACTCTATACTTTGTAGCTATGTGTTTATACTTGCCTTCTTTATTTCCCCTGTACAACTACAATTATTTTACCTCATTTGTTAGACAAAGCAGAAAGGACTCATAAAAAGAGAGGATGTTTAATTATCAACCTTTCTGGACAAGATTATCACTGATCCTGTGTAATGTTCACAAAGATAACAATCTGAGCATGTCGCCAGTTATTGCAGTTTTATACAGTGTTACCCAAATAGAGAGACACTAGGTAGTAATGTTTATTGTAATAAGACATGTTCCATTTGAATGTGTTTGGATGTTGGGGCTATGGCGTTAGTGAGGGGATAAATAAATAACTGTGAAATACAAATGTACTTTACAGCTCTGTGTTAACCACTGGTCACAATCTGTCCCCTAACAGCAAACCAAATAATTCCCCTTTCACCATGAAAGTGCCTTGAGGGCCATGGTTTGAGTCCCGTCACAGATAGCTGCTTGACAACAGAGCTGCCCCCAACCTTTACTCAGCGCCTCCCCGCCACTGCGGGGTCTCTGGGGCTATTGCTAAGCCACTGCAGCTACTTCAAGTGTCCTTCCAGCCTGCTCTAGCTCTGTAGGCAGCTCCCCCCTCCCGTGCTGCTGTAAGAGGCACGGGGGCGGGGCCTGTGCCAACGCTTGCTGTGCGTACTCGCCTCGCGATCCTCCGTCTCTCACCTTTGGGCCGGCGATGGTCTCGGTACTTCCCTCGTGCTCCAATGTGGCGATACCTGCAGTCAAAATGGGGGTTGAGAATCCCACTAGGGGGGGAGGGGATGGTCATCACAGGCACTACTGGCCTCAGACTGGTTACACCACCTCTGATTGGTCGCCAGAGCGGCAGCAGTGATTGGCTCCCCTTTGGCACCAAATTAAAATGGCCGCAAACTCACCGCTGCCTCCACATGCTGAGTCACACCGTCGTTGGAGGGCCTGCCTCCAGCTCCATGGGGTGGCACCGCAGCAGGGCCAGTGTAACTCGGGGAGGAAAACGCTCCGGGGAGGGGATGGAGCAGAAACAACACAACAACAGATGCAACACAGACTATACTCACCAGCTTTCTACCGGTCCTTCGACTCGTCGAGGGTACTGGTGGAATGAAAATGAGTAACCTCCTGCTCCCTGGGGCAGGGCAATACACAAACTCACCTGTGGCTTAACACCCGTGAAACCTGTGGCCTGAAGCCGTCTTACGTAACCTGCAACCTAGCGCCGGATCCTCCAATGTGAGGGCATAGCATCACACAACCTGGCGTCTAATGCCTGCATAACCTGCGACCTTGAGTCACGCAACCTGGCGCCTAACGCCCACGCAACTTTGCATCACGCAACCTGGTGCCTAACGCCCACAAAACCTTGTGTCTTGCAACACAATTGCATGAACCAAAGTACAGCATACAATATACAGTGCCAAATAAAACAGTACAATGCAAGCAAGACAACACTGCACCAGCACACTAGTGACGGCTTACCACCAACTGGCTGCTCCCATCCGTACCACCATAGCCACTGTGGCAATAACTAAATCCACAGCCTGCTGCCGCAGACCTACTATCCCTACTGCGAGGCCTCAGACCAAGGAGGGTCTGGGCCTAGTACACAACAAGGGCCTAAAGGCCTAACTTACTTAAATGAGGGCCAGGAGGGCCCCATCGGTACTTGCCCACGCCTAACTGACCCGGCTGCTGCCTCACAGGCAAACAGGGCCTGAATGCACCACATGCATAATGCCCGAAACCTCATGGGCCTATTGCCTGACTATATGGGCCTAATGCCCAGCACATTAATCCTATGTGCTGATTTTAGTTCTACCAGCTAAACTGATGCTGATTTTAGTTCTACCAGCTATACCCCTATTTATGCTGTACTTTATCAATACACCATTTACGTTACCTTGTAATTTGTTTTTGTTTGCTATGTACGGTGCTGCGGACACCTTGTGGCGCCTTATAAATAAATGTACTACTACTACTACTACTAAGGGCCTAATGCCCAAACCCAAACCTAATATTCCCACTGGCCCAGCTCCCGACTATGGACCCACAGGCCTGGTGCCTGAATTGGGCCCACGGCCCGAACACCTGGTGGTCTAGGGAGGGGCCCGTCTTGGACTTTCCCATCATAGGGGCGGCTGCTGGACCAAGCCTGGTCCAGCCACGAGGGTGGCCCTGTCTTTGCCGGAGGTGGGATGTCTCCCATCACCTCCGGGCTTCCTGCAGTCTTCACCGGGGCAGCGGGGGCCAGGGCAGGCTCTTTTGCGTCGGACCCCACTGCGCCAGGGCTTCTGGTGTACTTCGTCCGGCAGGCAGCATCATATAGCAGTCCTGTGCACACAGCTGCCACTATCCGGGGCTTCCGGCGGCTGCTGCTCTCCCTCTCCGCTTGCTCCTTCCTCCTCTGTCCCGGCCGCCGAACTCCTCTCCCCTTCCCAGCGCTGGCCAGTTCAAACCAGGGCCAGGGGGCGGGGCTATGACGCGACGAGCCGGGATTGGCTCGCTGCTGCCACCTCTGATTGGTCGCCAGAGCGGGAGCCGTGATTGGCTCCCCTTTGGCACCAAATTAAAATGGCCACAAACTCACCGCTGCCTCCACACCCGCCGTCGTTGGAGGGCCTGCCTCCAGGTAAAGAAGCAAACGCCCACCAGCAGCAGGGCCAGTGACCGCACGAGTACACTGACCCGGGCTGCAGGGGGGCGGCGTCACCCGGTGGGGGCACCGCTCCCCCTGCTCCGGTGCAGGGGGACCCGTCCCTGCTGCACCGGGGCACATTCCTACACTGCCATCACACAGTTCTCACCTTGAGACTGCATCCACAACCACATCCTCCATGTGGACGCCTGGAGCCTCTCCTCATGCAATGTGATGTCAAGATATTACATTTCACATGAAGCAGAGGAGCATGCTCCTCCATGAAAGTAAAGTGTAAACCAAGTTGGTCTAAACCCCCCTCCCCACACACACACACACACAAAAAAAGGGGTCATGTTGACCATTTAAGTGTCGACCATGTCCATTTCGACCTTAAGCTTGTTTCGACTTTCTGTCAATGACGACATATGGTATATCAACCATTTTCAGGTGTTTGCCTAGTAACTGTCGACATTAGTGATTGACCTAGTGACTGTCGACCTAGACATTGTTGACCCAGGGACAGGATACCAATTACTGCATGCAGTGAGGAGTCGCTGGATAATGCAGGGAAATGGATTCCTCATTACTGTATTCTAATATGAATCTTTGCATGATCTACACCAGTGGCCAAAATTGTGGAAACCTTCTAAAAAATGTGTTTTCATGGTTTAATTGTGTAATTTTTGTGTATAACTGCATTATATTTAAAGAAACTCCTATGAAGGTATATATCACTGGAAAGATAAAATTTTATATAACCATCTGTGAAGGGCACCCAATGGTTGAGGTAAAAAAAGATGGGCTGCTATAAATGCCCGAAAGGGTGTACGACATGCAACTCCATGATGACTGGTGATTCAATCGCACATCCACATAGTGGACAACGGATTCATATCCGTCACAGACTAACATGTACAAGTGCGTTTGTAATTAATGTTCTAATCTGCCCCTGTGGGAAATATTATGTTGGTCTCACATCTAGACCCTTTCGTGAAAGAATGGCGAACCACAGGACTGATATTAAACAAGCGATCGCATCGGTAATGACAGACAAACTGGTTGCATGACATTGTATCCAATCTGGACACCAAGTTGCGTCCATCAGAAGCATACTGGTGGACCATGTAGTGAAACCTATACGTGGAGGTGATCGTGTCCTGGCTCTACGAAGATGTGAAGCGAGATGGACTTATAAACTAGACACTATCGCTCCTTGTGGGCTAAATGAAAATAACTAATTTTCTTGTTTCCTGTAATATCAATTACCCTGTGCTGGTCTATGGAAAAAAGTAGCCTTAGGTTCCTGTCCTACATCTCTTGTTCATTATAAGTAAAACAATTTTTGTTAGTTTCATTTTTGTTATATATGTATATTTATGTGGTATGGTTTGTTTTGTTTTTTACATAACTAGTGTGCTGTGATGTTATTAAAGCAATTCACTTATCGATGTTGCCTTAGGTCACTGACCCAGCCTGCGCACCTTTAAATAGTTAGAATATCCGTGAGTATTTGCTGTGCAATAGTTACAGTGGTACTTGTGTAGTTTCACGGCGCCAGCATGGCGCCGTGATACTTCCGAGTTCTATGCTCGCCACAAACTATGTTAAAAAAAGTAACTTAACTCCATGCCAACATGGATAGTTCATACCCCCACTATCCATGTTGGCATGGAGTTGATTTTAATTAGCGTGGCGAGCGTAGCGAGCCACCGAGCCCGCAAGTACCGTTACAGTTAATACTATGGACATTGCACTTTGATTGTTTACTGAGCCCGCTATGTAATATACTCCATACATAATACGCACTATGCACTTTGATTATGGTAGTAAGACTCCGATCTGGTTGACTTGGTGATTTCTAAACAGTATACTCCGGAGCATGCATTGGTGATGCACATCTGGTATGTGAAACGCATATAAGCATCATTTTCGGTGCTTTGAGACGCACGGCCATATTGGATCTGGTGCTCTGACACGGAAGTGTCATTGATACATGTGCAAACGACTCCCGGAACGGAGGTGAGTACTCCCATACCGGTATTATGTTAAGGTATTTACAATACTATTTAAGGGGGCGCCTGAGGCTTGCTTGGTTACCTCCTTGACTTGCTGCTATCTGGTTGAGGTGTTGTTGTCTTGATAAAGGCCGGGTCACGGCCGAAACGTTGACTTGGACTTTGGTCCTATAGACTGTGTGGTGATGTATTAAAAAATCTTCTACTACTTTATTGTCTGGTGAATGCCCTGATTGGACCCTGAGGCGCCCGTCATATACTATATTAAAGGAGCACATGTTGCTACTATAAAGGAGCACCCCTTATCTATCAACTGCAGGCTTGGAGTGCGGTTATATTGTGAATATATATATATATATATATATATATATATATATATAAATAATGCAGTACATTGCAATGAATTGTCTTTATTACATAAAAGTTATAGCTAAATAAAGATAAGGGGTCCAGATGTACTAAGTTTGAAAAGTGATAAAATGGAGAGTGATAAACCACCAGCCAATCAGGTACTAACTGCCAAGCCACAGGTTGTGTTTGAAAAATGACAGGTGCAGTAGAAGCTGATTGGTTGGTGGTTTATCACTCTCCATTTTATCACTTTTAAAAGCTTAGTAAATCTGGCCCATGGAGATTTCTTCAACCTAAAGCTGACCAATAGGAATGATTGTCCTGAGAGCCAATCAGGTGTTGCAATGCCACGAAATAAAACCAATAAGGTGTTAGCATGAGAAAGCTCACATTTGTTTTTACCAGAATTGATAGTAAAACATCTTATTTAGTTTTTGAATATTACTGTTTGTCGCTGGTTGTTATGCTATTTTTTATTACTTTAATCTCTTGAAGTAAGCTGTGTAACCTATTTAGCATGACAAGCAAAGTAAAAAGAGTTGACAGATTACTTATAAGGAAATACAAAATTAGTACTTTACGCATACCTCTCAACTGTCCCGCAAATTGTGGGAACGTCACGTTTTTTTTGGGACGTTCCTGCGTCCCTCCCGGGGCCGGCAGTGTCCCACAGCAGTTAGGAGTCCCCCCTGTCACCAGTGAATAGATGCTGTGCGCATACGCACAGTGTCTATTCCAGCAGCCAGAGGGGCTGGGGCATATCCAGCAGCTCACGGAGCTCATGGCACCAGTGAGCGTACAGATCACACCCCCTCCACGATAGACCACGCCCCCCAAATTTTGCTGCACACGCTCTGTCCCACTTGCAATACTTACAATGTTGGGAGGTATGCTTTCCGTGAAGAGGGTAACACAACTAAATGAAAAGAAAAGCAGGTGGTAACATAACTAAAAGGACAAATTTTGAAACTGTGGAATCAATAGACTCAGACGATTCAATCAAAACCAAACTGGTAAAGGTAGCAAAAGATCCCCAACACCATGCTGTGATAGAAGAATGAAAAAACTGTGCTTGGATGACAGAAGAAAATAATCTGAGAAAAATAAAGGTACTTATGTAGTATCTGGGCTGCCGATTTAGAAATCGGATCGGATCGCATCGCATCGTATCGCATCGCATGCGACCAAATCGTATGCGATGCGATGGTCAAGATTTTTCCATAGGATTCAATGTTAAAATGGTCTGAGTCCATTTTAACATAGAATTTAATGGGAAAAAGGGGTCCTTTTCCTTTCCCCACTATCCAAGTGGGCATGGAGTTGGATATAAACCTGTGGCGAGCGTAGCGAGCCACCGAGCCCGAAGCGTGGCGAGCGTAGCGAGCCCCGCGAGGGGACACAGAATACTTTTTAAGAAATATGCGCCCCCTCGCGGGGCTCGCTGCGCTCGCCATGCTATATAAAATCAACTCTATGCCCACTTGGATAGTGGGGAAATGAACAGGACCTTCTTAACATTGAATCCTATGCAAAATCGCATCGAATCGCATCGCATCGCATCTGATTGTATGCCTTAAGGTAAGGCATACAATCACAAAATCGGCAGCCCAGATACTACATAAGTACCAAAATAAAATGTAAAATGATTTATGTGAATGTGAAGCAAACATCAGAGCCAGGACTCTTCTTACATATTTTGGATTAAACACCAGAATTGCAAGAAAAAAAGATGCTTTCATCTCTCAAAGACATGAAAGATTAGAATGGCTAAAAGCATATTAATTAATCAATCAGAAGAGCAACGGAACAGTGCCATCTGGAGTGATTAAATCAAAAGATCCATTTTTGGCAGTGATGCAATGAAATATGTCTGCCGAAGAATTGGAGATTTGTTACCTACTGTGAAGCATCCACTTAGTGTTATGCTGTTCTGATGTATGACACCAAAAGGTGTTGGATCACTGTAGGTCCATACACGGGATACAGTCATTGGGTCTACAGCAAGTTGGTCGACAAGCATTGGGTCGACACCGTTAGGTCGACATGGGGATAGGTTGACATGGCTCTAGGTCGACATGGGTCAAGGTCGACATGGGTTTAGATCGACATGTCATGAGGTCGACACAAGCATTAGGTCGACAGTGTCTAGGTCGACAGTCAAAAGGACAACATTGGGGTTTTCCACTGTTTTTTGAGCCAACATGTGCCGACAGGCAGTATTTCATGCCCTACCATCCACTAGGGCATGGTGGGAGAATAAAATAGTGTTCCTCAAGCATAGCGAGCGGTGAAAGGGGATTCGGTGCACTGGAAACTGTGTTCATGTCGAGTGTGTCGACATTCAGGTAAAAAACAACTGAGAAAACCCCCATGTCGATCTTTTGACTGTCGACATAGGCACGGTCGACCTAATGCTTGTGTCGACCTATACCCATGTCGACCTAGAACCATGTTGACCGTTCTCCCTGGTCCCCATAGGCTCTGCTGCTACTACTCCTTGTTCCTGGAATATGGAGTGCTGGCTGCTTGTCTCCCCTCTTCGGACACTTTGGTGGGATGTACCTACAGGTGGAGGTGAAAACCTTCACCCAGCTACTGGCCAGTCCCAGCACACACACTTACCCCAGCATAGTGCCTGACATTTCAAATGGCGCTGGCTTGTGAGCCAATCAGACTTTGCGGTCCAGCAGCCAATCTCTAACAGTCAGTGCCGGTCTGCAAGCACTGATAGGCTGGTGGACAGAATTTGAAATGTGCAAAAATTGGTTCCAGGAAAATTATTTATTGCTAAAATGGCCAGCCAATAGCCAGTGGTGTTACAAGCTGGGTTTGAGGGGTGCTGCCCACACTCGAGTGGCACCATCAGGTGACACCAAAGTGCTGGCTCTCTTGCAGTGGCAGGATCCTGTCATAGAGTATTAGCCTGCACTAAGTGTCGACGTGGAGGAACCAGACCATGGCAGGTAAGCAAAATCTTCTACTGTTTCCATATCACACTGCTGTCATTGGTGAAGAGTGATCCTTCCCCATGTGGAATGCACAAGAACTCACTCCCCCCCTCCATATGTCACAGCCAGGGTGGGTTCTAGGATGTTCGGTGCCCCCCTGCAAGCTCTAAATTTATGGCCTATCTCATATACCCATGAAAAAGGATAAAGCGGGCCACATAATGCCACCCTTAATGCATATTATTCCCCACAGTGCAAAACAACCCAATACCTCCAAGAAACAGGATAGTGCTTGGCGGAGGCACACCACAAACATTTAGGGCATTGCTTTGTCGGACAGGGGATTATGAACACCACAATGCCCATTACGCCACATACAGTGATGCTCATTGCACAATATGCCACACATGGTAGTGCCCCTTTCATATTATGCCACATAAGTGCCGCTTACCTACATGCTCATTGCTAGGGTTTTCTTGCTCGATGCCAGGGATAACATGCTCAGTTCCAGGGGTTCTTGGTGGTTGCCAGAAATTTCTTGTTCGATGCCCGGGGTTTCATGCACAGTGCCACTGGTAACATGCACGGTGCCAGGGGTAACATGCACAGTGCCAGCGCTAACATGATCCGTGCCAGGGGTTAAATGCGCGTCACCAGGGGTTAAATGCATGGCGCCAGGGCTTACATGCATGGTGCTAGGGAGAAATATGTGTACTGCACTCACTGTGGGTTAAAGGAGACAGCAGGGCAGATAAGTGGAAACCCTGCTGTCTCTCTAAGAGCAGGTCCATCCGTCCACGACTCAGCGGCAACTCTGAGCAGGGCGTGTAATTTTAAATAGCAACACGTGGAGTCGTGGATGGATGGACAAGAGAGACAGTCAGGTTTCTATCGCCCTGTCCGACGGTCTAGCAAAGCTGGCAGGCACATAGCAACCAATCAGATTCTACTTATTTGTTTAGCACCTTCTAGAAGATAATAGATATAATCTTTGGTTGCCCATAGCAACATCCCATCTACAGTAGAACTCCCATCTTAGTAAATGTACCCTTAAGACTTCTTTAATAGTGAAAACGCTCTAACAAGCTTATAGAAAACATGTAGAAAGCCTACAAAACTTTTTGAATTTTGGTGCAGTTATAATACAAGTAAAGATTTAATATTTCCTTTACAACTACATTGTATGTCCTTTCATTTATGTTTACCTCTGGATTTTACTTTTTCCTACAATTCTAGGCTTATTTTATAAATGAAGAGGAGATTTTTCCCAGAATACATATAATTTTTTATTTTATCTATAAGAAAAAACATCAGATGATCCAAAATGCATAATAGGGGTGAAATTTAATAGGATGAGACGGAGATTCAGAAAGGTTTTTTTAAAGCGGCAATCATGTATACTTTAAAATCAGACTGCTTTTGCAGTGTAAATGATTGCCGCTTTAAAAAAACTGGAAATTTTCTACAAAATCTCTCACTTTCTGAATCTCTCATCCTATTAAATTTCAACCTAGAGATCTGTCGGATTCTAATAATGTTGAAAAGTGCAAAATATGGTGAGATGCCTCAGTCTTGCAGCCAAATTACTTTCTGCTTTTCCTTACTTCATAGTGAGAATTACACATACGTCTATATAATCCAAGAACACACATGTGTAAGAAATTGATGCATTGCTGGAATATGTCTGGAGCCAAAAGAAAGAAATAGATTTAAACAAAAGAGTGACGAGTGCGGTGTTCCATCCTATAAATATATACATTAAGGAACACTGAAAAATACAGTGTAGCGTGCTTCCTGATAATGGAATCTATCTAGGATGCAAACAAATGTTTTTATGTTAATTCAAACACATTCTAATACACATTTTGCGCACTTACACTTTAAACAAATGGGAGACTGAAACAGTGGTTATTACTACAAGTACTAATAAAATACATAATACTGTAAGGAGGGCACAGAAAGTTCACAAGAAAGGGAAATAACACTCTCTAGACCACGGGTGTCAAACACAAGGCCCGCGGGCCAAATCCGGCCCGCCAGACCTCGTCATGTGGCCCGCGCAGCCGCCGCCACCCACCCCCGCCTGGCACCGATTACATTACTGCGGGAAGTCATCACAGTGTGAGTATCACATCACATTCAGTGACACTCACATGACGACTCGAGACTGAGAGACATACCTAACAACGTGAGGAAGCCGGGTGACACAGTCACTCCGCCGCGGCGCTCACTGGGATGAGGAGGGAGGCAGGACAGTGGACACAGACTTGTTAGTGTCACTGTGTGACGTGCCCGACTCCTCCCCGGCTCCTCCTGTGGGCAGCGGCTACGGCGCTGCCATGTGTGACACACGCCCACCTGACAGCAGTGCCAGTGACACCTTGAACTGCATGCTGCTGCGGCTGCGGCTGCCTGTTGGATTTGGACACCGGCCCGGCGGTGAACTGCCTCCTGCCTGTGGTGCCGTGCTGCGCAGCAGTGGCATCAGTTGGTTCAGTATATTTACTGTAAGTGGGGCAGTGGGGTGGGCACAGTTGTGTTGTCTCTTGTTGTTCAGACCAGTCTGTCCAGTCCAGAGTCCGTGGCCGGGCAGGCAGAGAGCCAGGCCAGAAGCACACAGCCGCAGCCTGAGCCCACAAATCTGCAGTGCGGCTGCCTGTGTCCAGGGTCATTATCATTATCTGTCCCACTGTCACCACCAGTCCAGAACTCTAGCGAGAGTCCTGCGAACCCAGAGGCCCAGGTCACCTGCTGGGCGATCTGACGTCACGTCACTGTGCCCTGACCCAGGCCCCCAGCCAATCTCCCTGCTAGTTATTACTTACATTATTACAAAAAACAGTAATAATTGAATGCAGTGACAATAATTTATGATAATAAAGAGTGGACACATAGTCCTACAGTGACAACCGGCCCTTTGAGGGTGACCAAACTGCTGATGCGGCCCCCGATGAATTTGAGTTTGACACCCCTGCTCTAGACCATCTTTGTAGACATTTAAGACTAATCTGAAGCAAAACTGCAGCAATGACTTCATGACCTGCAATAGCAAAAATTGTGTATATTTAATTGAATGCATTTGCGGTCTACAATACATAGGCCGGATATCAAGAATGTTCCAAGAAAGGTGAGAAATACATTAAATGGTTTTGAGAATCATTCATTTTAAGCAGCATTATCAGAGTTCAATCATATATATTACTGACGTAATAGGAATCGAAAAAAAGTTGAAAGTTATTGTACAGTAGCAGGAATGGAGCTGAGAGCACTTAAGTGCAGAGTCAATAAGGATTATATACAAAAATAAAACCAAGATGCTTCAATAGTACTCACGGCTTCAATAGTAATTTTGAGAACAAAAAGTTTTAAGTAAAAATAATATTAATCTTTCTATTGTGACAAGGACTCACATACAGCGGTTAAGATGAAGCCTCAGTCTTTATTTTGTAGCAGGTAAACACCATACCAGGTAATCAGCATAAGCAAGGAAGGTTACAGCAAGGTTACAACAGACAGATGTCACAGTATAGTACAAACTCTTCAGTATGTTCCAGTTGTCCCTACCATAGCTATCACCTGGGCAGCTATTCCACCTTCAGGTGCA
The DNA here is from genome assembly GCF_055691185.1 of Crinia signifera. Lineage (NCBI taxonomy): Eukaryota > Metazoa > Chordata > Amphibia > Anura > Myobatrachidae > Crinia > Crinia signifera. Next base: position 192,871,974 of record NC_139222.1, on the reverse strand, counting down.
TTGACCTCCTGTCCTGGAAACACCTATATCAGAAAGACACACAGGTGCTGCTAATCTGCCCAACCTTGATCAGATCAGTTAGGAAATTTGGACTGGATATCACTTTCCTGCAACTGCTGCATACCCTCCAACATGACCCATTCCATTAGGTACAAAATGCTCTGTTCCTGGACTTCCCTGCCAGTGGCAGTTGCAGAGGTGGGGCTGCAGCACAGTCCAATATTCAAAGAGGGGAGCCACACCTACTGCCACCCCAAACATCACTGTCCTGGACTCACTGGCAGTTGATGTGACCCCCCTCTTTGAATTTTGGACTGTGCTGGAGTCCAACCTCTGTAATTGCCACTAGCAGGGAAGTCCAGAAACAGAGCATTTTGTACCTAATGGAATGGGTCATGTTGGAGGGTATGCTCTAAAACCTGGTCTGGATTTTCCATATTATACTTGTAACCCTTGGTTACTAAGTATATAGAAATATATATAGCGTTATGTATAGTGTCACCAGTATACTAGCTGACTTTATCGGTTTTATGTAATTTTATATATCTTAACGGTTTTTGTAATATAATACAATGCTTATTTCCTGTATGCTCTGTTAATGCTACAGTATATGTTTATGGATCCATTCATATATGGAAGGGCTCATGGGAAGGAGAAGACTGAGATTAAAAAGATGTAACAGCCCAGAATGTTGTATAGTGTTCATAGAGCTGGGACTAATAAAGCTTTGTATCCCCTTGGAAACAGAGCAGCCAGCTTCCCTGAGGCGAGAGTCTGAGGTAACTGTGAGCAAGGCTCACCATCGGCTCCAGAGTTGCCCCAAATAGTAGGTGCTGGTAAATGGATTGAGTCCCATCAGTATTACCTGGACAGGAGAGGAAGTGACACTGATCACAGCAGGAAGCCTGCCCCCATTCCCACAGCAGCCCCAGAGAAGCAGTTCAGGTGACAGCTAGCAGCTGGGGGAGAGGGCCTATGTGGGACTGCAGATCATCACCCATTCTGTGACACAGTACAAGTCCAGCTAGTGACACAATCTATGTAAATAAGACAGCAGGGAGTGACTGGAGGGGATTACAAGGAGGTAAAGGAACAGACTGATGATGCTGGGAAACATAAAGACTCCACCGATAACCCTTGTGAGTTTGACGAGTTCAATGACAGACTTCTTGTACAAAGGAGGCAGAATATACAGGTAGCATCCCAGTGTTCTACAAAGAAGCAGTTACTGACTGGAGCACTTAATGATTGTGTTTGTACATAAGAGTTATTAAAGGAATAAGTATGACAGGCATAAGATGCAAGAGCAACCTTCAGGTGACCATTCCATTATTAATGGCCTCAGCTTCTCAATGACATAATTTGTCCCCTCTATGTGAGTTTTGGTAAGCAGAACAGAACTTCTATGTGAACGCTGGTGGAAGTATTATAGCAGTGCAAATTACTAGTGCCACTGATTCTAGTGCTACTGAAATAGTTACATCAGTACCTACAAGTAACAGGAACCGGAGAAGCTTAGAGGATGTATATTCCTTAATTATATTTAGGGCGGTATTCAATGAGCCTGAATCGCTGGTCACAGCGATTCAGGTATCACATTCGCCAGTCAATCGCCGGTTTTTTGACGGCGATTCGCCACGCGTAGGGATTCGTCTGAAGTCGCCGGGACTAGCTGTGTCACCCTATTCAACGTGGCTGAGAATCGCCGCCCCCAACGGCGATTCTCAGCCAATCCAGCGTATCTGGTGACTGGGTGGAGGGCGGGTGTATATATTCCCGCTCTTCCATCTAATATATAAGTGACTTCCCTGCTGCGCAGCTCTGCTATTAGCTTTCAGCAGGGGTGGAGTGAGTTGCTGCAGCTAATAGTTCTCCCTGAACACGTGCAGAGAGCAGAGAGCAGAGCCTGGAGCCTGGAGCGTGGAGCGTGGAGTGGAGTGCATATTTTCTTTTGCAGGTGAGTATTGTGATGTGTTTGTACTGCAATGCTATGGGGCTTTGTTGTATGGGGTGGGTGAGTGTTTGTTTGTTTGCAGTATGTGTGCCCCCCGTTTTTTGGGGGGGTTTTAAACTTTTTTTTGCTTGAGTGTTTTTTTTTTTTTTTTTTTTACTGTGCTTGGTGCAATGTGCGGCCATGCTGCATGCTTGTTTGGGGTGCTGGAGTGTTGTGGTGGGTGCCCTTCATGCTTTGGGCGTGGTCGTGAGTCCCCATTTTAAAATGACTGCAGCCAAAAAAAAAGGAAAAAAAAAAAAAAAACCTGCAGCCATTTTAAAATGGGGGCCCTGGGTCACGAACATAGCATGTCGGGATCCCCCCCACTACACCCCAGCATCCCTGACAAGCATGCCTGCACCTTGCACCCCACTTGGGTTCGCCTCGCCCCTAAGTGTCATTTTCTCAAAATTGCCTGTTTGGGGTTTTTTTAAGTGTGGATCATGTGTGGGTGCCATGTGCGGCCATGCTGCATGCTTGTTTGGGGTGCTGGAGTGTTGTGGTGGGTGCCCTTCATGCTTTGGGCGTGGTCGTGAGTCCCCATTTTAAAATGACTGCAGCCAAAAAAAAAGGAAAAAAAAAAAAAAAACCTGCAGCCATTTTAAAATGGGGGCCCTGGGTCACGAACATAGCATGTCGGGATCCCCCCCACTACACCCCAGCATCCCTGACAAGCATGCCTGCACCTTGCACCCCACTTGGGTTCGCCTCGCCCCTAAGTGTCATTTTCACAAAATTGCCTGTTTGGGGTTTTTTTAAGTGTGGATCATGTGTGGGTGCCATGTGCGGCCATGCTGCATGCTTGTTTGGGGTGCTGGAGTGTTGTGGTGGGTGCCCTTCATGCTTTGGGCGTGGTCGTGAGTCCCCATTTTAAAATGACTGCAGCCAAAAAAAAAGGAAAAAAAAAAAAAAAACCTGCAGCCATTTTAAAATGGGGGCCCTGGGTCACGAACATAGCATGTCGGGATCCCCCCCACTACACCCCAGCATCCCTGACTAGCATGCCTGCACCTTGCACCCCACTTGGGTTCGCCTCGCCCCTAAGTGTCATTTTCACAAAATTGCCTGTTTGGGGGTTTTTTAAGTGTGGATCATGTGTGGGTGCCATGTGCGGCCATGCTGCATGCTTGTTTGGGGTGCTGGAGTGTTGTGGTGGGTGCCCTTCATGCTTTGGGCGTGGTCGTGAGTCCCCATTTTAAAATGACTGCAGCCAAAAAAAAAGGAAAAAAAAAAAAAAAACCTGCAGCCATTTTAAAATGGGGGCCCTGGGTCACGAACATAGCATGTCGGGATCCCCCCCACTACACCCCAGCATCCCTGACTAGCATGCCTGCACCTTGCACCCCACTTGGGTTCGCCTCGCCCCTAAGTGTCATTTTCACAAAATTGCCTGTTTGGGTTTTTTTTAAGTGTGGATCATGTGTGGGTGCCATGTGCGGCCATGCTGCATGCTTGTTTGGGGTGCTGGAGTGTTGTGGTGGGTGCCCTTCATGCTTTGGGCGTGGTCGTGAGTCCCCATTTTAAAATGACTGCAGCCAAAAAAAAAGGAAAAAAAAAAAAAAAACCTGCAGCCATTTTAAAATGGGGGCCCTGGGTCACGAACATAGCATGTCGGGATCCCCCCCACTACACCCCAGCATCCCTGACTAGCATGCCTGCACCTTGCACCCCACTTGGGTTCGCCTTGCCCCTAAGTGTCATTTTCTCAAAATTGCCTGTTTGGGGTTTTTTTAAGTGTGGATCATGTGTGGGTGCCATGTGCGGCCATGCTGCATGCTTGTTTGGGGTGCTGGAGTGTTGTGGTGGGTGCCCTTCATGCTTTGGGCGTGGTCGTGAGTCCCCATTTTAAAATGACTGCAGCCAAAAAAAAAGGAAAAAAAAAAAAAAAACCTGCAGCCATTTTAAAATGGGGGCCCTGGGTCACGAACATAGCATGTCGGGATCCCCCCCACTACACCCCAGCATCCCTGACTAGCATGCCTGCACCTTGCACCCCACTTGGGTTCGCCTCGCCCCTAAGTGTCATTTTCACAAAATTGCCTGTTTGGGTTTTTTTTAAGTGTGGATCATGTGTGGGTGCCATGTGCGGCCATGCTGCATGCTTGTTTGGGGTGCTGGAGTGTTGTGGTGGGTGCCCTTCATGCTTTGGGCGTGGTCGTGAGTCCCCATTTTAAAATGACTGCAGCCAAAAAAAAAAAAAAAAAAAAAAAAAACCTGCAGCCATTTTAAAATGGGGGCCCTGGGTCACGAACATAGCATGTCGGGATCCCCCCCACTACACCCCAGCATCCCTGACAAGCATGCCTGCACCTTGCACCCCACTTGGGTTCGCCTCGCCCCTAAGTGTCATTTTCACAAAATTTTCTTAAGGTAGGTTAATTGCACAGTAAAGGTAAAAAAATGTAAATTAATATTGTTATATCTGTGTTTATATTCCACAGGAATGTCTCATCGGACAAGGACCGTGGAACCCCTTTCCCCTCTTCTTTCTTTTTCAGGTGAGACGAGTCCAGTGGAGATGACTACAAGGGAGGAAGATGGTGATAGGATATCCACAAGTAACCCTGGCCGGCCGGTGCAGGACGACATGGAGCATGGAGATCGAGAAGGAACACCTCAATCAAGACAAACAACTAAAAGGAGAAGGACACAGGTAACTTCTTTAAAACTTGATGAATAGACAGGTTTCGCAACAACGCACTAGCGCGTATTTTACCCTAAAAGTGGGCGCCGGGACCCATTAAACAGTGGCCACCGGACGCCGATGACTGTAGGTTTTATATATTTTGCTGCTGCTGCGCATCACGAACCCTGCATGAGAGCAGGTTAACTTTTCAAACTCTGCATCCTAAGTCCACTCTGCTGTTGAGAGCAGTGGGGAGGGGTGGGGGGTGGGGACAGGATAGGATGCTGTAATAGCCGCTCTCAGCAGAGTAGATCTGCGCACTGTCAGGGTGGCGGGGTAAAGGATGATGCAAATGTGACTTAGATCAGCGTGTCAGCTGGTCCAGTCCCCCGCCGCGTTGATAGCCTGCTCACCTACTCTGCTGCCCCCCCCCCCCCCCCCCCCTTGGCAACCAGTGTGAAGATCCCGGGATCATGCAGCAGCGCAGCGCAACTTAAGCCTCACGCAGAGCCCCGGGGTCACTCCTAGTTCCAAAGATTGCACAGGAATAAACAATAGCAAAGATACCAAAGTATTACCTTTATTTTACACACGGGTTCTACATGTAAAATCAGCATTTAAAGTCTATATACATTATATACAGAAAGGTCATCAGTATTATTCACGTTATCAGAACCTTACCATGGCCCTTATTCTAATCGGCACGGTACGGCCCGCGTGCGGCCGTACCGCCGATGTTTTTGGTCTGCACATGCGCAGAGGTCATTCTGCGCATGTGCAGCCCCCTTCGCCGCAGACGTCTTTCGTCCGCCGCAAAGGGGGCGTATAGGGGCGTGAGAGGCATCATGCCCTCATTTCCCTATGTGTACGCCCCGCGTTTCATGGGCGTTCCCATGCAAACGCGGGGCGTATGCATGGTAATAAGGGCATGACGCCCTCATTACCATGACATGGGGGCGGAAAGCTGACGTCGCCGGATGTCAGCTTTCAGCCCCCATACAAGCTACCACACGGACGATTGTCCGTGTGGTCTCAGCTTGCGGGAGCTGCCGCGGCGTGCGGCCCTGCCTTCGATGGTCGACGACCATCGAATGCAGGGGGCAGCTCCCACCATGGTGGAGGCGTACGCCTCCGCCATTTTTGTGCGGATCGCCAGCCGTCCGTGTAAGGACGGCCGTGGCGATCCGTCTGGTGGGCGGCCCTTGGTTTGTGCGGTCGGAGCCCCGTGTGCGGCTCTGACCGCACCAACCAGAATAAGGGCCCATGTTATCCTTCAGATTAACATCAGATGGCCAGGACACGCTAGTCCACAACTCCCAGCGCTGACGCTCGGACACTTCTCTGCCTCTCTCTCCCTGCAAACACCCACTTAAATCCCAAAGGCACCCCTCTCCACCACCCTCTGGAATTTTTAACCCTTCCTATGCTGGGTGCGGTTGCATGATATATAAAGAGGCCCTTTGATCCCAGAACCAAAAAATATACACAAACTAAACAGATTCTAATCTAAGCTTTTGGTCGCTTCTAGCCGGACCATTTGACTCTAGATATACAGTTATATTCTTTAGGTATTAAGCATTCGGGAAAAATGCCATAATTAACTTCATTGTTGCAAATCCCTTATTCATGCTACCATCACAGTTTACTAACAACATAACCAGGAGGCAGTGACGTAACCACGGGCAACGCTTATCCTCCCAGTTTCTCTTGTGTTCATAAAACGCTCTTCTTGCCTTCATATGCATATGTAGCAGTATGGGATACAGTATACAAAGCTTAGGGAACATATTACAGCCATTTACATAACATGAGGGAATATTTCCCTCCAGTAGCACCCATACTCATCCTAATTGAATAACCTGTTTGGATTATTCAGTATAACATCCTATTATTGTCCGACATACAGCCCTGTGATGTCCCCTATATACAGCAGTCTGGGGAACCCAGCTCAGATATGAATACAGTCCGTGATAATTTCCGGTTATCGCCGGCATTTTGCAGTTCTCTTTGCTGAAACGCAGAAAGATGCAGGCGAACAACATATGACGGAAAGGGGCGTGGCCAAATACTTAATACATCATGAAGTTAATGTTTAATATATGCTAAATCTATGTGTAATTTTGCTGACACTGTTTGTTTTTTAAAGGCTACAGACAGAACACTGGACGAACAACCCAGTGGTTCTGGGGTCCAACCACCCGTAGCGAGAAAGAAACCTGGCAGGAAAAAAAAGGTTCCCCTAGACCAACTTGCCGAGGGAGAAGAAGAGAGCATCCCGTTCACTACTGCAGAAAGCAACGTGCTGGTTGAAATGGTCCACAAGTTCTATGACCAACTGTGTGGACAAAGAAGACAGGAAACGAGCAGTAGAGAGCGTAAAAGAATATGGGCCTCGATTGCAGAGAAGGTTCATTGCTTTATTTTTATTAAAGTAAATCCATTTAAATAAGTGCATTATTTGATTGTTTATAATGTGATGTTTTGCATCTTAGATTACAGCAGTGAGTGGCAACGTCAGGTCGATCGACAAATGCCACAAACGATACAATGATTGTCGACGGCACACAAAACGGAAGATGGGCCAAGTCAGGCAACATCTAATTGGGACTGGAGGCGGACCACCATTACAAGTTTCATGGCAGCCGTGGGAACGAGCCATCCAGGAACACATGAATCCAATCATGGTGGAAGGTGTTCCAGGCTCTGTGGAGTCCAATGTCCGCAGAGCAGAAGTGTTGAATGCTCTGGAAGCGCAAATTCCACCTGCGCAACGAAGAAGACGGAAGACAACACCTGCAGAAACAGCACCTTCGCAAACTCAGGAGCAGGGTAATTATTTGTACTACTTTGCTCTCTCTAAAATTATATTGCAATGTTCTAAAATGTATATTCTCATTTCAACAGTTGTCGTTGCTGAAGATCGGACAGAAGACACCCATGTAAGCCAACCGGCTGAAGAACCGTCAACACAGGAAGAGACCATCACCCTGGATCTGTACTCGATCAGTCAGTTTGAATCGTCCATTCAAACAGAAGACACCTCTCAAGGATTTGAAGACAGCAGCTTGCAAACCCCACTGGGTGAAGAAGGATCTACAGCAAGTGGAGGATTGGCCCATCAGCTTCCAAGTTATCATCATTCCATCCAGGACATCGAGGAAGCGTCTGAAGATGAGGAGGAGGTGGATCCCACCAGACCACCACTGATGGATTGTAAGCTTTTGCCATTTGTTTGTAACCTTGTGTTTTTTTTTTATTTTTTTAAAGATTACATTGTGTGGAATTGATAAAATTCAGCTCGTGGAGGACATCCAGAGAGAACAGGCTCCAACGCGCGTCCATAGAGTCCGGCAATTGGCATCTGAAATAGAAGATCATCAGAACCAGTACCGGATCATGATGGAGCAGAGGATGACAGCCATGGAGAAGCATCTTGAAACACTGGCCACAACGATGTCCGACATCGAGCGAAGACGCCAGGAGGATTGGGCCGAAATAGAGCGAAGACGGCATGAAGACTGGGTGGAATCCGAACGCAGACGTCGAGAGGATAACCAGGTGATGATGACCGGGATCTACAAGTTGGTTGAGAATGCAGCGTGTCAACAGGAGACCCTGAGACAAATTTCCACCTGCCAGACACAAATTGCGGCAAGCTGCATGATGATCGCCAGTTCCCTGCAGCAGAGATACAATCCGGACAACGTGGGACAACCAGCGAGAGCCACCCCTTCACCGTGGATGCCACCATCTTCATCAAGTCGGCATCAGGAGCCTGCGCATCTCCAAACATCGTGGGCTGGATCTTCTCAGGCATACCAAGGCTACGCTGGAATGTATCCACCTCCTCCACCCTCCAGCCAAAGACCAAGGACGCCACCACATCGCACATCTCCTGCTCGAGCTTCAACCGCCCAAAGGCCGGGACCGGCGGAGGAGGACCCTGCACAGTGAACACGGTCGTATATTTCCATTTATTTTACATGTTGTCGGTTTTTATGTTAATATACAAAGCTTTCTTTTCTCCTACTTTCAGTTTGTCTTTTCTTATGATTATTTAACCCTTGCAAATTTTTTCTACAGCTGTGTTCACTAAGGAGTTGGGCGTAACAGTTAGGCAATGCATGCGCGTGCATGCATTGATAATTGTTGGGAAATGATGAAAGCTCCTTACATATGGTGGATGTAATAATGGGCCATAAAAAGAGCAATCTGATCCCACATTTCTACCCTTGTAATGCAACCTTTAAACCATTTGTTAATATTTATCAAAATTACACCCAGTGCAAACACCTTTTTTTTTTTTTTTTCATTTTTTCAGGGTGCAGTGCATTGGAAATTGATTTTCAACTCCTAAAATCCAAAACGGGGAGAATGCCAAAGCTACATACCTATTGGTGAGTAATACCCAAGTGCACCCTCTAATCTATCTTGTCCCCAAATCTTGTCCCTTGTGCTAACGCCCAGACCAGGCGCATTTGAAGTGTGGCTGGCTTGTGCGTTACCACAACGCTTACTCTGCATCCGGTGCCCACATCCGGTGCCCACAACTTGCAAGTCACATCTTGTCCCTTGTGCTAACGCACAGACCAGGCGCATTTGAAGTGTGGCTGGCTTGTGCGTTACCACAACGCTTACTCTGCATCCGGTGCCCACAACTTGCAAGTCACATCTTGTCCCTTGTGCTAACGCACAGACCAGGCGCATTTGAAGTGTGGCTGGCTTGTGCGTTACCACAACGCTTACTCTGCATCCGGTGCCCACAACTTGCAAGTCACATCTTGTCCCTTGTGCTAACGCCCAGACCAGGCGCATTTGAAGTGTGGCTGGCTTGTGCGTTACCACAACGCTTACTCTGCATCCGGTGCCCACAACTTTCAAGTCACATCTTGTCCCTTGTGCTAACGCACAGACCAGGCGCATTTGAAGTGTGGCTGGCTTGTGCGTTACCACAACGCTTACTCTGCATCCGGTGCCCACAACTTGCAAGTCACATCTTGTCCCTTGTGCTAACGCACAGACCAGGCGCATTTGAAGTGTGGCTGGCTTGTGCGTTACCACAACGCTTACTCTGCATCCGGTGCCCACAACTTGCAAGTCACATCTTGTCCCTTGTGCTAACGCCCAGACCAGGCGCATTTGAAGTGTGGCTGGCTTGTGCGTTACCACAACGCTTACTCTGCATCCGGTGCCCACAACTTGCAAGTCACATCTTGTCCCTTGTGCTAACGCACAGACCAGGCGCATTTGAAGTGTGGCTGGCTTGTGCGTTACCACAACGCTTACTCTGCATCCGGTGCCCACATCCGGTGCCCACAACTTTCAAGTCACATCTTGTCCCTTGTGCTAACGCACAGACCAGGCGCATTTGAAGTGTGGCTGGCTTGTGCGTTACCACAACGCTTACTCTGCATCCGGTGCCCACAACTTGCAAGTCACATCTTGTCCCTTGTGCTAACGCACAGACCAGGCGCATTTGAAGTGTGGCTGGCTTGTGCGTTACCACAACGCTTACTCTGCATCCGGTGCCCACATCCGGTGCCCACAACTTGCAAGTCACATCTTGTCCCTTGTGCTAACGCACAGACCAGGCGCATTTGAAGTGTGGCTGGCTTGTGCGTTACCACAACGCTTACTCTGCATCCGGTGCCCACAACTTGCAAGTCACATCTTGTCCCTTGTGCTAACGCACAGACCAGGCGCATTTGAAGTGTGGCTGGCTTGTGCGTTACCACAACGCTTACTCTACATCCGGTGCCCACATCCGGTGCCCACAACTTGCAAGTCACATCTTGTCCCTTGTGCTAACGCACAGACCAGGCGCATTTGAAGTGTGGCTGGCTTGTGCGTTACCACAACGCTTACTCTGCATCCGGTGCCCACAACTTGCAAGTCACATCTTGTCCCTTGTGCTAACGCCCAGACCAGGCGCATTTGAAGTGTGGCTGGCTTGTGCGTTACCACAACGCTTACTCTGCATCCGGTGCCCACAACTTGCAAGTCACATCTTGTCCCTTGTGCTAACGCACAGACCAGGCGCATTTGAAGTGTGGCTGGCTTGTGCGTTACCACAACGCTTACTCTGCATCCGGTGCCCACATCCGGTGCCCACAACTTTCAAGTCACATCTTGTCCCTTGTGCTAACGCACAGACCAGGCGCATTTGAAGTGTGGCTGGCTTGTGCGTTACCACAACGCTTACTCTGCATCCGGTGCCCACAACTTGCAAGTCACATCTTGTCCCTTGTGCTAACGCACAGACCAGGCGCATTTGAAGTGTGGCTGGCTTGTGCGTTACCACAACGCTTACTCTGCATCCGGTGCCCACATCCGGTGCCCACAACTTGCAAGTCACATCTTGTCCCTTGTGCTAACGCACAGACCAGGCGCATTTGAAGTGTGGCTGGCTTGTGCGTTACCACAACGCTTACTCTGCATCCGGTGCCCACAACTTGCAAGTCACATCTTGTCCCTTGTGCTAACGCACAGACCAGGCGCATTTGAAGTGTGGCTGGCTTGTGCGTTACCACAACGCTTACTCTACATCCGGTGCCCACATCCGGTGCCCACAACTTGCAAGTCACATCTTGTCCCTTGTGCTAACGCACAGACCAGGCGCATTTGAAGTGTGGCTGGCTTGTGCGTTACCACAACGCTTACTCTGCATCCGGTGCCCACATCCGGTGCCCACAACTTGCAAGTCACATCTTGTCCCTTGTGCTAACGCACAGACCAGGCGCATTTGAAGTGTGGCTGGCTTGTGCGTTACCACAACGCTTACTCTGCATCCGGTGCCCACAACTTGCAAGTCACATCTTGTCCCTTGTGCTAACGCACAGACCAGGCGCATTTGAAGTGTGGCTGGCTTGTGCGTTACCACAACGCTTACTCTGCATCCGGTGCCCACAACTTGCAAGTCACATCTTGTCCCTTGTGCTAACGCCCAGACCAGGCGCATTTGAAGTGTGGCTGGCTTGTGCGTTACCACAACGCTTACTCTGCATCCGGTGCCCACAACTTGCAAGTCACATCTTGTCCCTTGTGCTAACGCACAGACCAGGCGCATTTGAAGTGTGGCTGGCTTGTGCGTTACCACAACGCTTACTCTGCATCCGGTGCCCACATCCGGTGCCCACAACTTTCAAGTCACATCTTGTCCCTTGTGCTAACGCACAGACCAGGCGCATTTGAAGTGTGGCTGGCTTGTGCGTTACCACAACGCTTACTCTGCATCCGGTGCCCACAACTTGCAAGTCACATCTTGTCCCTTGTGCTAACGCACAGACCAGGCGCATTTGAAGTGTGGCTGGCTTGTGCGTTACCACAACGCTTACTCTGCATCCGGTGCCCACATCCGGTGCCCACAACTTGCAAGTCACATCTTGTCCCTTGTGCTAACGCACAGACCAGGCGCATTTGAAGTGTGGCTGGCTTGTGCGTTACCACAACGCTTACTCTGCATCCGGTGCCCACAACTTGCAAGTCACATCTTGTCCCTTGTGCTAACGCACAGACCAGGCGCATTTGAAGTGTGGCTGGCTTGTGCGTTACCACAACGCTTACTCTACATCCGGTGCCCACATCCGGTGCCCACAACTTGCAAGTCACATCTTGTCCCTTGTGCTAACGCACAGACCAGGCGCATTTGAAGTGTGGCTGGCTTGTGCGTTACCACAACGCTTACTCTGCATCCGGTGCCCACAACTTGCAAGTCACATCTTGTCCCTTGTGCTAACGCACAGACCAGGCGCATTTGAAGTGTGGCTGGCTTGTGCGTTACCACAACGCTTACTCTGCATCCGGTGCCCACAACTTGCAAGTCACATCTTGTCCCTTGTGCTAACGCCCAGACCAGGCGCATTTGAAGTGTGGCTGGCTTGTGCGTTACCACAACGCTTACTCTGCATCCGGTGCCCACAACTTGCAAGTCACATCTTGTCCCTTGTGCTAACGCACAGACCAGGCGCATTTGAAGTGTGGCTGGCTTGTGCGTTACCACAACGCTTACTCTGCATCCGGTGCCCACAGCTTGCAACTCACATCTTTTCCCAAATAGGTTTTTGATACCAATTTCCAAACTTTGCTCTCCTTTTTTGCAGGTTATACCGACGGTAAGGATGAAGAATTGACACCGGGAAAGTCTTTACCATGGTATTAATTTATTTCGGAATTTAACATGTGAAAAAAATTTAAATAAAGTTTTTCAAATATATTGACTGCTTTCTTGCTTCTGAATGTTATTAAAAAGGTATCAGATGAGTATTATTCCATTTTTCAGTTGTGAACCATTTTCTTTTGAAACGACTGAAAAAAATGATAAAGGGTCAGTGTCAGATAAATATTAAGGTTTTTTTTTTATTTTACATGCATACAAGCTAGGAGTTTCCAGATTTGTGCCGGTTTACTCCAAGTACTTTTTGGGTTTATATTTCACTGATACTCCTATTTCTAAGCTTTTCCTTAAATATGTCATTCTTGCCAAATACACCTAAATAGATTTCTGAAGGTGTCTCAGTGAAATATTGGGAGCAATCCCCGCCATCTCATAACAGTAGTGATTGATCCAAAAAGCGAATTTCTGGGCCTATTACAGGGTGATAGTTTCAGAAGCAAATGATTTTGGGAGAGTGTTCCCATAGCTTAGATAACTTAGATTTGACCATATAATTGATTGATTTATCACTATTTTCATTAGTTTAAAAACTCTACCAAAATCAAACACAAACTCAAGCTAGGTATATTCCATTTGACATGAACTGGATTCATGGACGAGAGGTGAATAAACATGTAAAATTTGTTGATGAGAAACAACATTACTTAACACCTTGCACGCACATGACAGGTACAGCCTTTGGTCCTGCAGGTCTTTTTCACTTTAGGGGTTCACCCGCTGGAGACTTCCCCGTCCAGAGACCAGCAATAGAAACTGCAAAGAAGAAAGAAGGGGTTAATGATCGATGACTGTCTCCTATAGCCTCCCACCACCAGTCCCCCACGTAGTTCCATACTCACCCCAGATTTGGTTTTAATGAATGTGCTCGCACATGACAGGTACAGCCTTTGGTCCTGCAGGTCTTGTTCACTTTAGGGGTTCACCCGCTGGAGACTTCCCCGTCCAGAGACCAGCAATAGAAACTGCAAAGAAGAAAGAAGGGGTTAATGATCGATGACTGTCTCCTATAGCCTCCCACCACCAGTCCCCCACGTAGTTCCATACTCACCCCAGATTTGGTTTTAATGAATGTGCTCGCACATGACAGGTACAGCCTTTGGTCCTGCAGGTCTTGTTCACTTTAGGGGTTCACCCGCTGGAGACTTCCCCGTCCAGAGACCAGCAATAGAAACTGCAAAGAAGAAAGAAGGGGTTAATGATCGGTGACTGTCTCCTATAGCCTCCCACCACCAGTCCCCCACGTAGTTCCATACTCACCCCAGATTTGGTTTTAATGAATGTGCTCGCACATGACAGGTACAGCCTTTGGTCCTGCAGGTCTTGTTCACTTTAGGGGTTCACCCGCTGGAGACTTCCCCGTCCAGAGACCAGCAAAAGAAACTGCAAAGAAGAAAGAAGGGGTTAATGATCGGTGACTGTCTCCTATAGCCTCCCACCACCAGTCCCCCACGTAGTTCCATACTCACCCCAGATTTGGTTTTAATGAATGTGCTCGCACATGACAGGTACAGCCTTTGGTCCTGCAGGTCTTGTTCACTTTAGGGGTTCACCCGCTGGAGACTTCCCCGTCCAGAGACCAGCAAAAGAAACTGCAAAGAAGAAAGAAGGGGTTAATGATCGGTGACTGTCTCCTATAGCCTCCCACCACCAGTCCCCCACGTAGTTCCATACTCACCCCAGATTTGGTTTTAATGAATGTGCTCGCACATGACAGGTACAGCCTTTGGTCCTGCAGGTCTTGTTCACTTTAGGGGTTCACCCGCTGGAGACTTCCCCGTCCAGAGACCAGCAATAGAAACTGCAAAGAAGAAAGAAGGGGTTAATGATCGATGACTGTCTCCTATAGCCTCCCACCACCAGTCCCCCACGTAGTTCCATACTCACCCCAGATTTGGTTTTAATGAATGTGCTCGCACATGACAGGTACAGCCTTTGGTCCTGCAGGTCTTGTTCACTTTAGGGGTTCACCCGCTGGAGACTTCCCCGTCCAGAGACCAGCAATAGAAACTGCAAAGAAGAAAGAAGGGGTTAATGATCGATGACTGTCTCCTATAGCCTCCCACCACCAGTCCCCCACGTAGTTCCATACTCACCCCAGATTTGGTTTTAATGAATGTGCTCGCACATGACAGGTACAGCCTTTGGTCCTGCAGGTCTTGTTCACTTTAGGGGTTCACCCGCTGGAGACTTCCCCGTCCAGAGACCAGCAAAAGAAACTGCAAAGAAGAAAGAAGGGGTTAATGATCGGTGACTGTCTCCTATAGCCTCCCACCACCAGTCCCCCACGTAGTTCCATACTCACCCCAGATTTGGTTTTAATGAATGTGCTCGCACATGACAGGTACAGCCTTTGGTCCTGCAGGTCTTGTTCACTTTAGGGGTTCACCCGCTGGAGACTTCCACGTCCAGAGACCAGCAAAAGAAACTGCAAATCCCGCTGCTTATAGGTCCCTCCAGAAATTATCAAGCAGGAATAGGCTGCGGAAAATAAAAAGGGGTTAGTGACACCTCACAGGGCCCAAACCCTCCCCTCCTTCCCCCAGGGGGAGCGATACTCACCGGGTAACTGCACAGTAGCCCATGGGAAAGGCATCACGCACCCACACCTGCCAGCAGCCCTCACACATCAGGGGTTCATCCGCTGCACACAGGATCCAGCTGCTTGTAGGTCCCTCCAGAAATTATCAAGCAGGAAGAGGCTGCGGAAAATAAAAAGGGGTTAGTGACACCTCACAGGGCCCAAACCCTCCCCTCCTTCCCCCAGGGGGAGCGATACTCACCGGGTAACTGCACAGTAGCCCATGGGAAAGGCATCACGCACCCACACCTGCCAGCAGCCCTCACACATCAGGGGTTCATCCGCTGCACACAGGATCCAGCTGCTTGTAGGTCCCTCCAGAAATTATCAAGCAGGAAGAGGCTGCGGAAAATAAAAAGGGGTTAGTGACACCTCACAGGGCCCAAACCCTCCCCTCCTTCCCCCAGGGGGAGCGATACTCACCGGGTAACTGCACAGTAGCCCATGGGAAAGGCATCACGCACCCACACCTGCCAGCAGCCCTCACACATCAGGGGTTCATCCGCTGCACACAGGATCCAGCTGCTTGTAGGTCCCTCCAGAAATTATCAAGCAGGAAGAGGCTGCGGAAAATAAAAAGGGGTTAGTGACACCTCACAGGGCCCAAACCCTCCCCTCCTTCCCCCAGGGGGAGCGATACTCACCGGGTAACTGCACAGTAGCCCATGGGAAAGGCATCACGCACCCACACCTGCCAGCAGCCCTCACACATCAGGGGTTCATCCGCTGCACACAGGATCCAGCTGCTTGTAGGTCCCTCCAGAAATTATCAAGCAGGAAGAGGCTGCGGAAAATAAAAAGGGGTTAGTGACACCTCACAGGGCCCAAACCCTCCCCTCCTTCCCCCAGGGGGAGCGATACTCACCGGGTAACTGCACAGTAGCCCATGGGAAAGGCATCACGCACCCACACCTGCCAGCAGCCCTCACACATCAGGGGTTCATCCGCTGCACACAGGATCCAGCTGCTTGTAGGTCTCTCCAGAAATTATCAAGCAGGAAGAGGCTGCGGAAAATAAAAAGGGGTTAGTGACACCTCACAGGGCCCAAACCCTCCCCTCCTTCCCCCAGCTGGATCGATACTCACCGGGTAACTGCACAGTAGCCCATGGGAAAGGCATCACGCACCCACACCTGCCAGCAGCCCTCACACATCAGGGGTTCATCCGCTGCACACAGGATCCAGCTGCTTGTAGGGCCCTCCGGAAAGTATTAAGCAGGAATAGGCTGCGGAAAATAAAAAAAAGGGGTTAGTGACACCTCACAGGGCCCAAACCCTCCCCACCTTCCCCCAGGCGGAGCGATACTCACGGGATAACTGAAACGTAGCCTTGGGATAGCAGCCACGCAACAACAGCGGCAAACATCCACAACAGTGGAAAAGAACCGTAGAAAACCAAAGGAACAACGGCAACAGGCCATAACACTAACGTGCCCAAACCGAACTCTGGAAAACATAAATTAATGAAAAGTGTCAAATATCATATAACTATTCATACAAGCAACACACTTTGGACTACAAATACTCACATTGGGCAAAATATGACCGGATGAGTCGAGCTCTCGCATCCACTCGTTCATTCATACCGGCGAGCAAAGCTGTTGAAAGGTCCCCATGCCGGAAAACCGCAGCATCCACGGTCACCGGCAAACGGTTTGCAATGCAAATGTTGTGTAAAATACAACAAGCATTAATTATGCCGCAAACCTTTGCCGGTGAGTATAAAAGGGCTCCGCCGGTCATGTCTAAACATCTAAACCGGCTTTTAAGAACACCGAAGGTTCGCTCAATTACAGCCCTCGCTGTCGTGTGAGCCCTTTGGTACCTTTCAGCAGCTTCGCCCACAGGATCAGATAATGGGGTCAGGAGCCAGTCCTTATTGGGATAACCCGCATCACCTATGGAAACCAAAAAAAAAAATATTACATTATTAACAATGTCTGGATTTCAAGACAAATCAAAACCCCCCCCCCACCCAAAAAAAACATACTACTTACCTAACAGCCAGCCGTCCGGCATTCGGCCGTGCTCGAAATCGGCATACAGGGCGGACTGGCTTAAAATGAACGAGTCGTGGGTCGACCCAGGAAAACCCACAAGGAGGTTGGTTATTTTCATTTGGTGGTCGCAAACCACCTGAACGTTCATCGAGTGGAAGTGTTTTCGGTTCCGAAAACATTCCTCTGATGCACGCGGTGGTTTGAACGCCACATGGGTGCAGTCGATCGCGCCCAAAACACTGGGAAACTTCCATTTTGAGAAAAAGCCAAATTTGATCTCATTCCATTCGCTGTCTTGATCAGGAAATTTAATATACTGGGTCGTTAATTTGCGGAATGCCTTTATGACCTGTGCTATACAGCGGGAGAGGGTTGGCTGTGAATAACCGCATGTTTGGCTTAAAGTGGGCTGGAATGTGCCCGACGCAAAAAAATGCAACGCACCCAACAGTTTCTGGAAACCGGTGAGTGCGTGATTGCCCCGTTTCCGTGCTACCAGGTCTGGCTCCATGAGATCGTACAGCATATGGATTGCCGCAGACGAAAGGCGATAATTAGAAATCACCTCCGCCTCGGTGAGATCACCCAGTTCACGCCTAGTACGAAAGTGGCGTGGACGTGGGACTGAAACCCGCACCGACTCACCTAATGGAGCTATCACCGGAATACTAGTGTCATGTTCCATCATATCTACCTCCTCCTCCACACTGGCATTCAGCATGAAAACAACAATAGTATCCCTGAACAGCTCCATTACTGTAGTCAGTGTTAAAGAAATTGCAGTGAAATGCAAAAAAACGCAAATTACCCTACAAAAACGTTTCCAATACAGCAGACTGCAAAAGCTGTGTAATCTCCTCAAAGGCCAAACGAAGGAGTGAGGTGGGGAGGAGAATCATGGGTAATTGAGGTGCACCATGGGTAAGAACAGTGCGTTGTGGGAGAAAAAAAAAATACCAGAAAAAATTAAATATATATTTGTATAGCACTTCTACGACCATCACATCACAACAGGGCAGCAAATAATAATACATTACACTTGCAGAGTTAAATTGAACACTTAAAACCAATTATTTCACAGGTTCCTAAAAAAGTTCACCATAAAAAGATGACGAGGGACACTCGGTGAGGAACGGCGATATGAAACAAGAAATAAGAATCGCCAACTTCACATTGAATACACTTTTGGCGATTCATGGGTGATTCCCGTCGACTACCGGCGAATCCCCATGAAAATTCCTATAGACAAATACCGGCGATTTGTAGAGAATCACATTTGGCGATTGGTGCTTCATTCACCGGTCGTCAGCGGCGAATAGACGACGTTGAATAGGGTGATTCGCTTATACAGCTCATAAAATCGCCGGCACACATGAAAAAAACACAGAATCGCCATAAAACTTGGCGATTCTGGCTCATTGAATACCGCCCTTAATCTGTAGATGCAACTTTATGCAGTACCTTGATCACCTGAGAAGCTGAGCAACTACTTGTACAGCGAACCATAGTTATGTGTAATATAATAATGTTACACCAGTTCTAAGATCGGCAGAACTCACCAAAGATATACCTACTGCACGTCTTAGTGGAGACCAGATGGACTGTTTCTTAGTTTGAGAGTCTTCATTAAGCAAACATTAACAACTGCCCTAGGTAGTACAGCCGGGAACATTAAGCACTTTATTACTACATAACAGCAGAGATGGTACATCTTTGGAAGCATTGCTGAGAAAATAGGATACTTTCACTACTAAACTCTAGTATCAACAAGTGCACCACCATTTATGGCCTAATGCATGGACTATAAAGGGTAATTTGGGATATGTTTGAGTCACTGAACATTTAAAGCTTTAAAGTGTATTGTTGCCATATGTAATTTGTGATTACTTTTCTCATAAAAGGTTGGTGTGGTAAACGTATTTATTTTATTCTTTGTTTAGCTAAGAATTTAGTTTGGGTAAGCATCTGAAGGTGACAGTCTTTCGAACTTATATATATATTGTATATAACAGTGATTGTATAAATGTCTTAAATGCTTTCAGGTTAGAAATATTGTATATATATATATATATATATATATATATATATATATTGTTCAACTGGTAACCCCCCTATTTATTCTTTCAATGGATTTTCCCAAGTAGGCCCATGAGTATTTACCGATGCTTGGGTGGAGGCACTGACATTTGATAAGGTACATCCTTCAACAGGAGATAAAGGGTGGGTACCTTTTAGACATCAAGGTAATTGGTAACCTAGAGTCTCTCTATGGGTAACAAGGGGTTACATACTCATTTGGAAATATGCTGTAACTGCCACACTCCTTCCCCCTTAGCTTCTACCACCGAGGTGAAGCTAATCAATTTTCAGACGAGCTCTCTGCCTCACCCACCTCTAGTTGTGTCATTCACCTGGGTACACAGCCCTCCACCAATTTCCAGAGGTCATCCACCTCATCCTCTTTCTCCTCACCTAGCTTCACTATATGGTTGCTTGGAGGGTCAGGACCTACAAACCTCCTAAAAAGGGCATCCGCATTGAGGTGCTGTTTTCCTGGATAATGCTGCACCTCAAACTTAAATGGCTGTAAAGCCAAAAACCAACAGGTCACAAAAGCATTCACCTCTTTGTTTTTATGCATCCATTGTAAGGGCTCATGATCTGTGACTAACAAAAATTATTGTCCCAACAAATAATACTTTAAGGATTCAACTACCCACTTAATTGCTAAGCAGGGCCGATGCTAGGGTGTTCGGCGCTCTCCCAAGTTCGGCACAAGTGCCAGATGCTGAAAAAAGAAGCTATATAATGCCCATAGTGGTATTGCCACATCATGGGCCCAGTAGCAGCAGTGTAGTAACTATAAATTTTGGTGCCCTGTGCCAGAAAAGGAATTAGGTCCCCCCTCTCGCCACACAAACATACACACACACACACACACACACACACTGAAAATAGGGACTTTCTCAAGATTAAAAATTAAGGGTCTGGCTTTGTGGGGAAAGTGCGTGGCCACATAATAGAACCAATTCACCTTACACCATACAGTAGTGTTTGTTATCCACACATTAGTGCCACTTATACACATTGTGCCAGGTAGAGCCCCTTAGACACCCTGTGCTAGGAAGAACTTCTATAGAAATACCGCCCCAGCATTAAGCAAACCGTAATGCCCATTACACATTGTCACACACACCGTAATGCCCATTACACATTGGGGGAATGTAATGCCCACTACATATTATGCCTTTGACACTGTGGATCACCCTCTCCTCCTCCACACACTCCAAAACATTGGCCTCTCTGGCACAGTCTTCAACTGGTTTTCCTCTTACCTCTTCAACCGTTCCTTCTCAGTCTCTGCCTCTGGCTCTACCTCAACACCTTCTATCCTTCCTGTCGGGGTCCCTCAGGGTTCCATCCTTGGCCCCATTCTGTTCTCTTTGTACACCTCCTCTCTGGGTGCACTCATTAACTCCTTTGGCTTCCAATATCACCTCTATGCAGATGACACCCAAATCTACCTCTCCTCTCCTGATCTGTCCCCCACTGTTTTCTCTCAAGTTTCCAACTGCCTCTCTGCCATCTCTACCTGGATGTCTGAGCGATTTCTGAAGCTGAATATGGACAAAACCGAACTTATTATCTTTCCCCCACCCAGAGCTATGCCCCCTACTAATATCTCTATCACTGTTAACAACACCATCATCTCCCCTGTTCCCCAACTCCGCTGCCTGGGTGTCACTCTTGACTCCTCCCTCTCCTTTGCACCCCACATCCAAGCCCTGGCCCATTCTTGCCGGTTCCAGTTACGCAACATTGCTCGCATCAGGCCCTTTCTCTCACAGAGTGCAACTAAGCTGATCATCCACTCATTGGTCATCTCACGGCTTGACTACTGTAATGCTCTTCTCACCGGCCTCGCTCAATCCCAACTAGCTCCTCTCCAATCTGTCCTCAATGCTGCAGCCAGGCTTATCTTCCTCTTCCGCCGCTCTAATTCTGCCACTCCCCTTCAACAAAATCTGCACTGGCTTCCATTCCCCTACAGAATCCTCTTCAAACACCTCACACTCACATACAGGGCCATCTCTAATTCCATTGCTCCATATATCTCTAACCTCATCTCCATTCATACACCCTCCCGCCCTCTACGGTCAGCTGACGACTGTCGTCTCTCCTCCACCCTGATCACTGCTTCCCATGCTAGAGTACAGGACTTTGCCCGTGCTGCACCCCTTCAGTGGAACGCACTCCCTCGCTCCATTAGACTCTCCCCGACCTTGCAAAGCTTCAAACGGGCACTGAAAACTCACCTATTCATCAAAGCGTACCCTTCCACTGCATAAACCAGCTGGTTCTCCGACCCCTTGCCTGTTTAGATCCTGCTATCTAACCACCACTCCCTCGCTTGCACCTCTTGTAATCTGTCTGTCTACCCTTCCTACTAGATTGTAAGCTCCTCCGAGTAGGGCCCTCTTCCATCCTGTTGTCAAAGCCCACTTCTCTTCACATTTCACTCACAGCTCTCCTTTACTCCAACACTCAGTGACCATCTTCGTCTGCATACTCACCTCCATCATTGGCCTCAAGCCTCTAGTTGTATGTTGATTGAGTCCTCACTACTTACATTTAAGCTGTAATGTGTATTGAACTGTGGTGCTCTTTATTTGTACTGTATTTTTGTTATTTATTCAATGTTATGCCAAGTTTTGTCTTCCTGTATTGTTCCTTTGTACGGCGCTGCGAAACACTTGTGGCGCCTTATAAATAAAATTATAATAATAATTATAATAATATTATACCACACATTAATGCCCATTACAGATTATGCCACACACTGCAATGTCTATTATATACTATGCCACATAAATTCAGCTTACCTACATGCTGAATGCCAGGAGTTATATGCTCATTGCCAGGGGTTTCTTGCTCAATGCCAGGGATAAATTGCTCCTTGCCAGGATTTACATGCTCCTTTCCAGGTGCTTCATAATCACTGCCACAGGGGAGGGGGGTTAAATGCTCATTGCCCAGGGTGGATTACATGCTAGACTCGAGATGCAGGTACACAGCTTGCTAGCTAGGGTGGCCAATCGGCAGGATCCCAGGATTTTGGTCTAAAATCATCAGGATTTCAATCCCGGGATTGGACCTTCCGAAATGGGATTGCTGCACGCATGCGCATTTGGATAAAGAAGTCAGCTGTGCGCAGCGTGATGGCAGAGGTCACACTGCACAGTCCGATGGCAGACGGCAGCCCCAGGGCAGCCCAAGAGGCTCCACACTGCCTTGATGCCCGTGGTTTAGATGCCCGCTGCTGAGATGCCTTGATGCCTGCCTGTTCACCTGGATAACTGCCTGCCCGCCATGGTGACTGACTGCCCGCCCGCCAGCCTGCTGGGGATACACATGGAGGGAGCACCTATTACAGGCTGGTACGGGGAAGGGGGGGGGGAGAGGGAAAAGAACTGAGGGAGTTGGAAGGAGAGAAAAGTGGATGCTGCTGCCTGTCATTGCGGTCATTATATGGATTCCGGGATTGAGTGTTTTTCAATCCAGAATCCTGGGATTGAAAAAATGGCCCGGGATTGGCATCCCTAATGCCAGCACTGTCGGAATCAGTACTTCTTGGTAGCGTAGGCACAGAGGTGCAAGAGGCCCTCAAATGTCTATTTTCCTCTATTGTGGGGCCTGTGCTTGTTTATTTGGATGAGAGCACTCTGTCCAAAGGAAAGTCAGTTTTAATCACAGCAATGTTTCAATGCTCAGTGTAGCATTTCATATAGCGTTTCAAAAAAGACGTCACTCTGGGGCTTTTTCAGGTACAGAAAACTTGAAAAAATTGAAAAATTGAATGCAGCATTTTGGGCATATGTTATCTAAGTGACAGCTCTGCACAGCCTCTGTTATGCGTTCCTAACCGCTGAGTAGAAATTTAAGAGAGAGAGGGCAGGTTTGTCACAGTAGTGGTGCACCACAGTATAATTGGACAACTTAAAAAATAACTTTTAATAGTTAGTTTCATAAAAAAGCTGCCAAAATATGACAGTTTACATATAACATGAATAAAAAGACAAGTGAAGGATAGTGCAAGTTAAAAACTGGGCTCATGCGGCGTCCCTTAGCACTTTTATTCCCATTAACTTTAAATGAGTTGTCACGTCTCCTCCCTGAGTGTCGGCTATGTCGCCTGATTACCACTCTGGGGACGTGTTTTATACAGTTATAGGTCCCTGTCTGTGAACAATGTCTGTATTGGTTACACAGTTACAATATGAATAAACTCTATTCAATCTGAAGTTGTGTCAATATGTCTGATTAGATTGATGGCGGAAGGTGAAGCATGGGCCACGAGATACTGCAGTCTTTCATTCACATATGCATGGAAGAGTATTGTTGATACTATGCACTGTGTAGCGTACGGGTCCTGTTGGTGGCCAACACAGTGCTTGGAGATTGGACTCTGGGCAGTAGGCAAAAATTGCCTGGTGTGTACTGCTCCGTTTTACATTAATTAAGGCAATGGTTACTGCAAGTGGGCTTGGAATAAGTGTGTACCATCTAATATGGGCAGATATAAGCAGATATAAGCAATATCGGTGTGATGCAGCGTGCAGCTATAACCCTGTGTGTGCTGTGTAATGGATTGCGGGTAAGACCCTGTCAACCCTATGCACGGCTGAGCGGGTTGGCTGCAACAAGCTAGAACACCTTCTCTGTGCCGGCAGTGTATTCAAGTAACCAGTAAGATGGGGCGTGCAGCTGTGATCCTGTGCGTGCTATATACAGGCAATACAGGTAGGACCCTGTGAACCTGTTGCATGGCTGACAGGGGTGGCTGTGGTACGCTCTAACCACCTTCACTGTTCCGGCAGTGTGACCAAACAGACATGTAAATGAATTAAGCAAAACATTAGAGTCCTTAAAAGGACTGGATATAAACAGACGGGGGTAGGGAAGGCTGAGGGAGCGACCACACGGCGATGGAGGTCGGCGTACGCTTAGCAGTTCTTCTTCCCCCTTTTCAAGTATTCAAATTGAGATTACTGTCCTGTGCGATTGACCTACCAAACCGCTCTTACTTCCTAACCGCTGATCCTACTTCACTTCTTTTGTTTATACAGATCTCTATGGCAACCCGCTCCGGCTGACGCGGGACACGGCGCCGATGACGTCAGCCTGGTCACCGGGGATGGGACGCCAGAGTCTGCAACATGGGTGTATGTGGTGTAAGCTTATATAGGTAAGTGCACTTTTCTCTATCTGTGTTCTCTGACGAAGGAAATAAAACTTCCGAAACTGTTAGCCATCACTTAGTTGTTCACGGCTCCAGCTTATTTATTTCTATTACCAAGTCCCCTTTGGAGTGCCGTCAGCAGCCGTGCTTGGACTCCTGCATATCTACCATTGAAAGGCACCGGGGGCCGATGTCCGCTGTACTTGGGAGTGCCGGTTCTCCACTTTGTCTATATATATATATATATATAATTCCAGGGGTGCTGCCATATGTTGTATTTAATTCCAGAGGTGAGTTTTTCTGGGGCGCTGCTAAATTAGCCATAAAATTCTTTGGGTGAGCTAAGTGTGTCATATAATTTTTGGGGCAATCAAAGTGTGTCATATCATTTGTGGGGTGAAGCTAAAACTGAACTCAAGCGCTACCTGAAAACTCACCTCTTCAGGCAAGCCTATCATATTTAAGTTCCATACGCATAACCCTCTGAGGCACTTATGTATTATATAGTTTGCTATTACTTGTGCCTGTTCTTGTGTTTCCCTCCTATGTCCCTATAGATTTTAAGCTTGCAGCAGGGCCCTCTGACCTCCAAGTCTGTCTGTTGTTACCCAGTTTGTTTTATCTCTGTTTACAATTGTAAAGCGCAACGGAATCTGCTGCGCTATATAAGAAACTGTAAATAAATAAATATTGTGGCAGAGTCAGCATTCCCCCACATGATGGTAATGTGGAAGATCCAGACCAGGTTTTGGTAGCAAAGCAGAATCCCAGATGTGTAATCAGCAGCACCTGGGATTTCCTGATATAAGGATTTCCAGGGCAGAGTCACCTTGCTCTTGATGGTGGATTAGCTACCCAAGCCATAGGCCGGGGATGTTCTATTGTAGGGACCATTGGAGCCTTTCAAGAGTCTGTTATGCTGAGAGTGCCTGTATGCTACTTCCTAAAATACGTACTGCATATGGATTTAACCTGTTATGCTGTGACCTGCTGTTTAAAATAAACAAAAAAGTCTACACCTGATTTCCCCCCTGACTCTGGAGATCTAGCTTCTAAGCACAAAGCCACTGCATCTGGCAGGGCCGAGCTCCCCATACAGTCTAGAGATCTCTGTGAGGGAGAGATGCCCTGGGTACACCTTCTCACGCTCAACTGCGGATAAGCCCAACCCTGAGACCCTGGATGCAGCAGGGAGGAGGGGTAGATGAGAGGACAGAGGTAGCAGTAGGACCTGATACAGGGGAGCGGGGAGGAGGGAGGACCTGACATACAGTAGGGATGCGGAGAGGAGGGGAAGAAGAGAGGATGGAGGGAGCCGGAGGGAGCGACCTCACACAGGGGAGCCTAACTTCACTATGCCCATTCCAGCGCCACTAGCTGCCTTATAGCCTGTCAGCCACAGCAGGATAGCAAAAGCAGGGAGAGCGCCTCTCTAGACTCGCACCTCCCTGCTTTGCATCCTCTGCTGAGCGGGTAGCACCGGCCCTGTTGCTAAGCACTCCTGCTCTACAGTTGAGTATTTGCATTCTCTGGGCCATAATTTAAGGCTAAGGTAGAGGATAGGCTTCTCCTCTCCATCTAATTCTTGGGTAAGGACTGTCCATAATCCTGTTCCAGAGGCATCCATCTGTAAAACAAATTGTTAAAGTCAGGAGCTTGCAAGACAGGCTCTGTACAACAAAGCTCCTTGAATCCTGCAAAGAAGTTTCCCCTGGTCTAGACCACAATATATTGTATGAGGACTGTTTTTCAGACATTGGGTTAGTGGAGTTCGTGGCAAAATCTCATATGACCCTGCGGTAGTAACTCACCAGACCAAGAAACTTGTGTACCCGGAGATACTTTAATATGGCCTCCACCTTTGGTATGTGTGACCCCCATTTAGAGCTAAAGGTGAGCATATTCCTTGTGGTGCCACAGCAACTTGTTCATAGCTCTCTGGAAGGTTGCAGGGGCACCATGTAAACCAAATGGCAAAACTTTGTACTGAAATAAGACCTCTGGGCTGTTTTTGCCTTAGCAGCTTCTGTCAACGGAATCTGTCAATATCAGATTCAGGGTGGTAAGATACTGACTCTAGGCTAAATTTTCTACCAGCTCATCAACAAGGGGCATAGGGTACGAATCAAAGCGAGAAACTTGATTTAGCTTATGGAAGTCATTGCAAAATCTTAAAGCACCCGAAGGCTTAGGTATAAGACAATTGGATTATTCCACTCACTGATTGATTCCTCTATGACCTCTAGGTGTAGCATCTCTTCCACCTCTTGCTTTACCGCTGCCTGGTTTGGGTATGCAATATCTTTGTTTTGTTACCAGACCGGGTGGAGTCACAACATTATGATGAATGATTTGTGTCTTCCCCGGAATGGCAGAAAACAACTCTTGGTACTGCGCCACCAAATTCACCACTTCCTGTTTCTGACCCGGAATAAGTGTGACGTCAACCTGGCATTCTAGAGCCTTTTTTTGCTACCAATGAAGGCTAGCACCTTGTCTTCCGTTTTAAAGGTCCGGTTGACCGAGGTAACATCAAAACTTTAGTTCTGATGTTGTTGAACCCTTTCCATGTGTTCCTTCAAGAGTGGCGCAATCTGCCTTGGACTGCAATTCGGGCACAAACTGAACAATGCAAGGGGCCCGAAAGGGTTGTTTTTCCCACCCTTTTTTAATAGATCCAAAATCCCTCTGGGTTGTCTCCCATAGAGGATCTAAAAAAGACTAAACCCTGTAGAGGATTGGGGTACCTATTTGTCCGCGAACATCAAATAAACTGGGAGCAAATACCAGTCTTGTTTTTCTTGAGACACTGCCATCTTTATCATTTGTTTAAGGGTTTGATTAAACCTTTCTACCAGTCTATCTTGAATGGTACCGAGGGGATTTAGAAGGGGGACATGCTAGGCAGCGAATGTAGCGAAAGTTGTGTCAAAATAGGATGAAGCAGATACAGAATAGGACAAAAGCACAGTTCAGGCTGCTTACTGTGAACTACTGTATGTTTAATGAATAAACATGTAGTGGCAGAGTCGTGCTGTGGGGGGGGGGGGGGGGGAGAGACATGCGGAGGGGTTAGACGGACTGGGGGTGGTACCGGTACCACTGATGTAACAGGTAATCCAGCAAAAGTAAAATTTGACAGTTAGAAGTGTGCGGTTACGCTGAGCACTGTGTGATTGTTGAAAGATAATACACAATCATGTGATCTAATGTGTCCAATCTAGTTACTGAGTTTTCCTTCATTATACTATGCCATTTCAAACAAACATGTATCGACATATTCACACACATATTTCCAAATATTATTTCTATCTTGTTTCTTTACAGCAACTTGTGTTTTTTTCTGTAGATTCCCAGGTGCTTGGTGAGAAAGTTAAGTCTGGATTTACTTATAGCACGTTGTCTGGAGCCTTACATATTAATTACAATACACACTTACACCACAGGCGGTAATTAGCCTCAGTGGCAAAGTGTCAAGTAGCACCACCTCTTATTGTCAGAAATCACTCATTTACATCCTTACAACCAGGAGTAATATATGCTCTGCAATTAAGGCTGAAATAGCAAGTGATCAATTATGTACCAAGCCATAGGTTTGTCCCATCAATGTAACTACTGTACATTTCAACCACTGAGCATTGCAGATTTGCATATAGGACATTTGTAAAAAAGTGCACAGGATTGTGTTAATGTGATCACAATACAGCGTAGAGTACAGCCGCTTACACTTTCTATATACAGCTGTCTTCCCTTTAAACATGTATAGTATTTTGTTTTAGACTTGTCTCCTCTTTATGTTTGCTCTCTGTAGACTGGCTACATAACTGCAGGTCTGTGTAGCCGGAAACACGTGTAAACACTGACATTGACAACAACAGAGCATAGACATAAACATGATCATTATACTTGTTCCTTAAGTTAGTACAGATTCTATGTGGATCTACAGATGTGTTCTCATACACCATTACTCAAGAAGCGCCAAATAGCATTTCTCCACGCAATGAGTCCCGAGCGTCTCACCCAAGCCGAACAGCTTCTTGTTCTGAATGTGAGCCCTATATGCAGAAATAAAAGCACTGGAAGCTAATCAGCTGTTCTGCTAGTGATGCAGACCACTGTAATTTGCAACATTTGTTGCTATTGAATTGATTTAAAAATGTATCTTATGCAAATAGCTTCTGCGTGCGGAAGTGCGCTGTTCTGCTGTTTGGAGTGTGCTGTTCTGCTGGCGGGAGTGCGCTGCTCTGCTGTTGGGAGTGCTTTGTCTGGCTGATGAGGGTGTGCTGTTCTGCTGGTGGGAGTGCACTATACTAGGACAATTCTGCACTACTCATCACTGCCCAAATTGTCCCTCAGAGCATTTATAGAATGGGTGCCGAATGGTGGCCTGACAGGGGCTATTCTCCCTCGTGGGGAGGGGGGGGGGAGGAGAGGGGGCGAATGATCACCATAGATGGATAATAAAACTTGTGGTAAGCGCAGCAATCCTGCAAGGGGCTTCTTTGCACTTGCCCCCTGTTGGAATACCGGCGGTCAGGATTCCAATGTTGGTATTCTGACCGGTGGAATTCCAACTTGCATGCCACCATACCACACCCTATAGAATCCTGGCATTTTGCAAGTTAACATTCAAACCTAATATAGAGCGTGTGTACTTGTGCAAGCTCGAGTGCTTGTTAATGTATTGTTCAACTGATCATTGGGTATTTAAATAGCCAAGGCAGCAGCATCAATGGATGCCAGATGGACGTGACATACTTTACAGCTTTAGTTCAGTTGCAGTATGTTCTAACCAAACTAGTAGTGTTCCTTTACAATTGACCCATTTATATATAAGTCCAAAATATTTGACAGGTGTAGCCAGCATGATTCTACTGGTTTCTTCCCTATTATACTTGTTTGTACAAATACTTCCAATGAAATGAGTGCATTGCAGTGCCATCAAGGCAGTAAACTGCCTTTGAGTTTAGAGTGATTCCAATATAGTGAAGCGGATTCAGATTTGCATTCAAGTTCAACACGTTTCCACTTGCCTTTTGTGCTCAGAACTGATTCAGATCTGGTCGATCATATCCAAAAACCGCAGATAAATATTTTTGGAGATCGCGGAGTAGGACCTGGCTAACAGGAGAGCCTTGTCCAGTGCTGGGTAGCCACCCCGCAGACTACCGCCGCCAGTTATACTTTTGGGAAATTTCGCAAGAGTAGAACAGAGTCTAAATTTGGCCCTAAATGTGCAACATAACAAACCGTATACACATGCTTGGATTCATATCTGTCATAACTGTCAGCTCGCTCAGCACACAGTGCTGCTAAGCACACACACACAGCGATGTGTAGAGCTGCGTGCTGAGCGAGCTGTCATTTCCCGGGTTCTCCGGTGAGATATATCGCTGGTGCACACTCCCATCGCGGGCAATAAGGTCGCTCAGCGACCATATTGCCCGCGATATTAACAAAAATCGCCCCCGTGTGTACACACCATAAGTGATCTAGTCAGATCGCTTAGAAAATGACTAATAATCCCTATGTGTGTAGGGGCCATTATACCTGCCATATACTAGATGCAAGAGATCTGTATGAAATCAGCCGCATCTCTGCAAATCGTTATAGAGCACACAAAGTAGTTATCACTGAGCATCCGTTTAAAAATTGAGGACAGTCTTTAATTGCAGCTTAAGATGTTTTAATACAAAAAAATGTGATTGTTTAATTGAGCGGACTTGCTCAATTAAACAAAGTATTTCTTTGGGTTGAAGGAGAAAATTTATGTTCTATACTTGTAAACCAAATACACATTTCATTATCTTCTCTAATCCTTATGGACAAACACAAAGAAGTGGCCCAGACGTAGGTGTAACACTTACTTAGTTTTCAATAGGCTTAGACAGAACGGCCTGATAATAGACTTGTGAATATGCGTAAGTCATTCAAGTGAAGGCCAATAAAAGCTGGGCACACTCTACACTGTCAGAGAAGCAACACACACAGACACACATACACACACGTACACTCACATTCACAATGTCTGTCCTTTTACATTGTTATCTACTGCTCCTCATACCTGGAGCAACAAGCTACACGATAAAAAGCTATTTTGGACTCAAACCTAATAATGTACAAGAGTATGCTAACAGGACTAACACATCAGTGGACAAGAACCTGGCCTCACGCAGCTTGCCCAACTTCATGATGAGTCTCTACCAAAGTTTTCATCGCCTAGAAAACAGACATGGAATAGAACTTGAACCAGTAGCACTGCACGGGGTTCCTTCCAGTCCACAAGCTGATATCATCAGGAGCCTGACTGCAAGAAGTAAGGACATCTACTCATATTATATATGTTTTTTTATTCACAATCAATGCACTAGATTTTTTTTAAACCACTGGAAACACCACATCCACATTGTCGGGTGGATTTCCTTTCATCCCAGACTATTTCTGCTTGTTCATACACATTTAACTGTCCTTCATTAATATGCACATGTATGCATGTATGTATGTATGTATGTATGTATGTATGTATGTATGTATGTATGTATATATGAGGGAGCACACAAAAGTGCATACACAATATGCACAATGGGGGAAATGTAATAGAATGAGAGATTCAGAAAGTAAGAGATTTGCTAATAAATCTCCAAGTTTTTTAAAGCGGCAATCATTTACACTGCAAAACCAGTTTGCTTTTTCAATGTAAATGATTGCCGCTTTAAAAAAATGAACATTTCTTGCCAAATCTCTCACTTTCTGGATCTCTCATCCTATTACATTTCACCCAATTTATCAATTTTAAGCTATAGTGTTATCCACATTATGGTGATCAATTATTTGCTGACACACAATACAGTAAAGTCAGCTTGTTCTTCTCATAATTGTATTTAAATTGTTATTTTGATTAAACTTTGCTTTGTACATTTAGAGAACTTGTTAGATACATTTCAATAATATTTCATAAATACCTTATTACAATTCTGCAAATGTAAATCGATAGAACAGTGTTCACAGGTCTTCTTTCATATTCAATAAAGAATGGAAAGCTTTATTGATAATGATTGATTATTAGTAAATAGTTTTCTAAATTATTGAATAATAAAAGACCTGTTATGGTGTTCCATTGTTTTAAGCAATTCAATGAAAGCTTAGTTCAGTGCCGCATTGTTTAGTCCAAATTATACCACAATATTTCAGAGCTGTTTTGAGACTCAGGTATATTTACTTAATTGTGGATTTTTAGAAGGTAAGATGTTGCCCATAGCAACCAATTAGATTCTAGCAATTATCTTCCCAAAGGTTTCAGATAAATCATAAGTAGAATCTGATTGGTTGCTATGGGGAACAAATCCACTTCTTAAAACCCGCACTTTAGTAAATATACCCCTCAACTAAAACAGGGTACCAATGACCTGTACTTGTTTCAAGCCTACAAGCAGGATAAGGGGCCCATATATAACATAATATTTGCGGCTAATTCTCCAAAACACCTGTTTTCAGGGGTTAGCTGCAAATATTAAGTATCCCCTAAATGTAACAGGATGCTGCCCGACCTGAGATTCCTGCTGCGATCCCTCCTGCCCCCCCCCCCCCCCCCCCCCCACAAGCAGCATCCCCCATTGGTTTCTATGGGGGATGCAATGCTGCCTGATGTATCAATATTGGGCAGCATCACAGTGGGTCTCAGGGCTACTGCTATTCTAAGACAGCGATAGCCCTTTGTAGACTATGGGGTACAGAGTGCACTGCTGGCGGGGCAGTGTGGTCAGCAGGGTCGGCTGGGGGTCAAAGCTAATCGTGCATGCACAGACCCCAGGCACTCAGCGCGTCTGCAGGGAGATACAAACAGGAGTAAGTATATTGTAATCATGGGTGGTAAATCTCGCCCAGATCGCATTGCATATGCGATCCAGTAGTAGATGGGCCCCTTAATGACAAACCCGAGCCTATAAAGGAATGCTGCTAGTTGGTCAACCCAACTAGCAGCATTCCTCTATAGGCTTCTATTAATTAGAAACAATGGAGTGTCTGACAAATGTACTAGGTGATAATGGATTAAGTAGTAGCATTTACATTGTGTGATAACAGTTGTGTGATGCTGCTACTGTATGTGATGATAAACTAGTGGGTGTATATGTAATGTCATTGGCTGTCAGAAAGCAAAGCTATCCCCACTAACGTACTGAAAATGGACGAGGGCTGGTGTAGCTACTCATGTATAAATGTCCCAGTCAGACACACTTTAAGAAAATCCTTACACAAAGCAGTAATACACATCCTTTTCTTGGACATGTCTGAATGAGTCCTCATCAGAAGACTCCTGCCAACCTTCAGCTTCTTAGGCAGCCTCACTAGTATTGTTCTCTAGCAGGCTTATGGATAGTGGATTGAGGCAATGTGTCTGATAGCCCTATAGAAATCCCACAAGACCCACATCCACATCCAGTGCATTAAGCTCATAAAGACCTCACAGGGTTCCTTTACTGACCTTCTCATAAAATAGGGCTTCATAATGAATATTTTTTGTTTTATTTCTAAAAAGTAAGTTATAAATCTTTATAATCACTTTAACCCCTTCAGTGGTGTTTTTTTTTTTTTTTGGGGGGGGGGAGCCCTCCCCACTGGGTGAGTTTTTTATGGGGAGCGCTCCCTTAAAAAAAAAACACCACTGCCTCCCTGGGTCCGGGCAGCGCCGATAAACTGTCAATCAGCCGCTGCCCGGACCTACACCCCGGCACCTCGTCCCCGGCAGCCGGCTTGTCATAAGCAGGCACCGGAGACTTCAATACAAAAGCCGGAGGGGAGGGGGGAGGAGGAGGCGCGGCGGACGTAAACAATGTGTGCTGTACAGCCTGCGGGGGGGATGTTCTAACATCCGCACCCCAGCTCCGCCCCCCTTCACATTCATGGCAAAGGACAGCTCTTGCATTAAGAGCTGTCCTTTGCGGTGAGAGTCGGCGGGTCCCATCGGGTCCCGGCGGCTCCCCTCTCCCTCCCTTACCCGGCGCTGCTCTGCTGGGCTCTCCTCCTCCCTGTACCCGGAAGAGGATCATAGTGCAGGGAGGAGGAGATCACAGGTCTGGCAGCACTGCTCTGTGCTGCCTGGACACAGGTGAGGGGCGGTTGGTGCAGCGGTGGGTCAGGTTAGAAGCCCATAGGCTTCTATGGGGCATCGCCAGATTTTTCTAGCGATGCCCCCCCCCCACCGTCACGATAACCCTGCGGAGGATGCTTAGAGCATCCCAAAATGCGGTAAAAACCCGATAACAGGGTTTTTACTGCATTTATAGTTTAGAGAATCTCCCCCTATGTGAGATGTCTGTGAACTACAGCATCCACAGATATATTGATTGTACACATCTGCCGACCCACTAGAGATATATTTGCCGTTTAGTGGAACAGCTAATATAGTGCCCAGGGTGTACCCAGTTTAAGAAGTAAATGATAGGTTACACTCTAACTTTACTTCCTGGTATCGACCTGGGTGCATGTTTGACCATCGAGCTACAGATGTGCCAGTACGGCAGGAATTATGGCATTAACTTGTGTGGGCTAATACCTTCTGAAGATGGCGTTAGCTGTCAGGGCCTAGATCTAAAAAGTTAAGCTTCAAAAGGAAAAAATCCATTATTGTAGTCCCCATAGACAGCTACAGAGACTACTTTTGTGAATGATAGAAGACGTAACACATTTTTGGCATCTGCTGTACCTTCAGAATAAATAAACTGTGTCCGGTGATGTCAGCTGCCTCCCCCCGCACCTGCGTCACCGGGTCATTACCATGGGAATGCTCAGTGTTTTCATGGGAACGCCCATAAAATCCTGGGCTGTGTCCCCTGCCCGCACTGCATACGCAGATGCTACAAATCGGTCCCCCATGCGAACACGCGGTGTGCAGTGGGGTGAGGCACAGCCTTTCCTGTCATACTGATGTATATGCCGCAGTTTTGAATTGATAAAGTATGTCAAAAATACAAATAATACAATTTTTTTTTTATATTTTTATTATTCTATTCATTTTAATAGTCAAAACATTGGAGTGAAAAGTCTACAGCAGGTGAGGCAGTGCCTCACCTGGCTACCTTTTTGCACATCTCTTATCAAACTTCAGTGAATCTCCAGCAGTGTATACTGCTGCACATGTGTATAATGCTGGCATGTACCCTATGGCTCATATATTGTGTGCAAACCTGTCTCTGGCACTTGCCGGGGACTCCTCAGCCATTTACCTCACCGCACGTGAGGTAAATTAGAATAACCCCCTTTTTTCACAGATATACTGTAGATTAATACTGAAGTAGCCTTTACATTTCCCAAAATTGAGTAGTGAGTGGTGTGAAAATCTAGATTTACTGAATCTTCTGCAAGGATTACTTAAGTGATCACCACTTAGTAGGTTATTTAAGCCTTGTTTACCACCTCTTTACAATTGTAAAAATAAAGGAAGCGACAAGGCAGCCTGTACAGTAGGGGTGGGCAGCACTACAGGCATAAATTTACACCTCGTCTAAGTGAGATGAGAAAACCAGGTCCCCCCCACCACTAAATACAAATGAGGCTGACAAGGGAAAATAAAATGCAGAATGATATTTGAACTGGGTAAGAAAATAGGACCCATATTAGAATTTCTGCTATATTATATACCTTAATCTCTTGATCTAGACAATGCTATGTGGGACAATATACTGAGGAACGATACTTAAAAAGTTTGGATAACCAGATCAAAACAGAGGTCTCATGATAAAAAAGTCAACATAATAAATTGTATTCAGTCAAGAATGTTATATATTCTATATTTTGATGTTACTGCTCTATCTATTCATTCACACACATTGGGCATGATGACTTGTGTGCTAATGCAATTGCGATTTTCTAGGCTACTAAGTGAAGTTGACGAGCAGAAATGAAAAGAGGCGCCCACTGGAGCCATCACAACTTGTTTGTAATTGCATGCACATTAGGGTCCAATTCGCAATGACGGGGAACATTGACTGCTTGAGTAGGTCTACAGCTAAGCATGGATGTGGCAGTAACAGCACAGGTGCCATATTTATCTGTGTACATGATTGCAGCTGACACACCCCAAAAATGGACAGGACAGGCCCGTGTTTTTCAGCCACTCCGTTTCACCCCCCACAAACATTTTCCTGTCAATCACTGTGCAATTATATTCTCATATGCCGGGGTCCCTCAGACTGTCATGATTTTTCTCCCGGGTCCAGCCCTCTCCGGGCACTGGGTGGCTCCTCAACGGTAGCAGGAAAGACCGACACACAGCCATGACGCCGCTGTCATGACCAGAGGAGGACTGGGGGAGCTGGGGCTATGGTAGCCGGAAGGTGCACACTAATTAGAGGTGTCTGCTCGCCACATCTATGTGGGAGGTGCAGCAGTGAAGAGAGAGCACACTGGGGCCAGGCAAAGAGGACAGGCACAGCCGGGAACATCACTGCTTCCCCACCTCGTCACTGGCCGTTACCATGGTAGCTGGCTGCTGGTTGGCTGAGAGACAGTCATTCTCAGCCAACTAGCAGCCTGTTACGCCATGGTTACTAATGTTAACGTTTTTAATGCAGCTGTGGGATCAGCGGTATGGCGTACCGGCTGGCAATCTATAATCGGTACGCTGTAGGGATGGGACATCGAAAGAAAACATCGGTCAAATGATGTTTTTCAACATTGGTTGCAAAACATCATTTAGACCTAAACATTGGTACTGTGAACCCGATGTTAACCGATGTTTCGATATTTTTTTAAATAAACTGGTTACCAAGCATATAATACACTAATAAGCTTCTGAAATGATAAATAATCCCTCTATTAAGTTTATCTTGTTGGAGGCTTACAGTTTATACACACACAATGGATATATGATTCTTGTTTTGGGGTAAATCAAATTTGTTACGGAAGGAAAAAAACATGAAGCGTTAACTATCAAACCTTTATTGCAACAACTCACAATCTGCTATTTGTACCTGGATTTTTAACTGTAGCAACAGGCTAATAACTTATGTTGATCATAGAAAATAGCAAAAAAACTGTACACACAGTGCAACATAGAACATACTATATTGTTTCTTAGAGTAACCATCAGAACAAAGACGCTGGAGCCAGTGCAACTGCAAATTAAGGTTTGAAACACGTCTGCATTTGACAAACCAGCCCCCATCCCCTCCCTCAAATAGAAACTACTGTACCTGTCACTCAGTATCTGCGTCCGCTGTAAGTCACTGCACGTGTGCAGTGTGACTGACATTGCATTTCAAAGAAATAAACTGTGCAAATGTCTGCATCCACAACTGAATCAGGCCCTTTGTAAGGTGTTGTGATATGCTTGCTGCATAATAATAAATCAATTGATAGATTGTAAGCTTGCGAGCAGGGCCCTCATACCTTTGACTGACTGTAAATACCCAGTTTGTTGTATCACTGTCTCCTTTGTAAAGCGCAAGTGAATATGCTGCGCTATATAAGAAACTATTAATAAATAAATATGAAGGGAGTTCACCACAATGTCACTACTAGTGACTATCGTATTATACTGTTCATTCTAGCACCCGCTATCTTTGAAAACCCATGCAGTTCCTCTTCCCTGCCTGGAGAGTCAATGTCTGCTGTAGTGCTTCTAGCACAGTGTGGTCTGTATATCAACACTGATATGCAAACCAGACCTGTACGACAGTGACTCACTAACAGCACCAGTTGCAGTGAGGCAGGGGTGGGGCTGTCCTGTGTGCTGCTGCTGAATGGCTGGCCAGACTGTCTTTCACTGTCAGCTACCAGTCACAGCAGCAGCCACACACACACACATATGAAAGCCCAGCCAGCAGTGATACTGTCATGTTTGTTAATGGTTTTTTTTATCAGTCTCTTAAGTTTTAAATGAATATAAATCAAGGAGAGAGAGAGCTGGCTGCAAAGCATTGAAAGCAGCACACATTGACACACAAAAGAAAAAACATTGGAAGATTGAGAAAAACATCGGGGGAGAAATCTAGCGATGTTGATGAAACATTGGATCCTCAACATAGCAGGGTTAAACATCGAACATTGGAACCATAAATCCGATGTTACCGATGAAACATCATATGATTACCCATCCCTAGTACGCTGTACCGGCCCGTACCACCATACTTTCACCTCTGCAGCTAGCAAGCTGCAAACATCAGTTTCGCAGTTTATCACTTGTTTATCCTGTTGAAAAGTTGTTATAATTGAACCTTTTATCAAGTTTGATAAAATTAAAAAGTTTGCAAAACAGTCCAAACACATGACTCATATATTGGTAAATTGCTAATTTACTTAACTTTCTTGAGATAGGAAATAGATATAGCTCCAGAAACCCTGTAATTTCCTTTGTCCTTGGTATATTGGTCACATTAAAACTCCTGGCTGCATGAAATATCATTTTTGCATATTGATATGTATGGAAATGTACTGGCTTTATTTAAAATTTCTAATGTTATACATGCTACGCCGAGAATGTTTTACTTTAACACAGCCTTATACACACTAAGGGGCTGATTCAGGATCGCTCATAGCCATCCAAATTCTGCTCCAGCCCTAATGGTCAGGGTTTGTGCATGCACATTTCTAAGCTTGTGCAAACCCAACAG
The DNA here is from genome assembly GCF_055691185.1 of Crinia signifera. Lineage (NCBI taxonomy): Eukaryota > Metazoa > Chordata > Amphibia > Anura > Myobatrachidae > Crinia > Crinia signifera. Next base: position 192,833,754 of record NC_139222.1, on the reverse strand, counting down.
CAAACGACTTTGGAGAGTTACAAACTCACCGGGACGTTTGCTGTGGGGAGGGCAGACAGGGGCGGACACAGGGCCGGACCAGGGAAACACCAAGCGTTTTATGGGCATCCCCTATTAAAATGCTGGGCGTTCCCCTGGGAACACGGGCTGGCTGATGCCTGCTGGGCATCAGCTGCCCACCCCATCTTCGTCCTAGCACTCGGAAATAAAAGTCAGTTCAGGACTTTTTGCACACTTCTTCTCACCAACGCAGTTCAACCTCCACCATGGCCCTTCTCTACCACCCACATGAATAGATAAATATAGGCGGTGCTTTTGTCACTGAAAAGTGCAGCCACCTACCCCTACCTCAGGTCCTGATAGCTCCATGGTTCTCCACCTGCAGCCAAGCATTTTTCCCCTCCTCAAGTGCAAGCATCTTCCTTTTCTGGCACTTTGTGGCCCTTATTCAGGTTGGCTCAGTGAGCTGCAAACATTGGATGTATTTAAGGTGTTATACTTTGTAGTGTAATGTGAATAAGGGGCACTACATTGTGTTGTTATGAGAATAAGTGGCACTACTATGTGGCGTACAGTAATATGGCTCATGATCACTACATGCAGTGTAGTGTGAATAAAAGTAATTTGAATTGGAGGTACTATTGTGTGACCACATCCCTTTCACATGAGGCCAAAGTATGGGAAGTAGGGAACACATTTATAGTTGCAGGGGAGTGGGGGGGCAAAAACCTTAGCACTAACCCTGTTTCTGCCTAATGGTGGTTATGTGGTTGCGAAAATTAGTTCCACCACCTCTCCAAGACTACTATAAGCCCTGAGTTTTGTTCATCATGCCAGATGTACACATAGTCAGTGTCGGACTGGAGCATAAAGAGCCCATCTGGGGAATAAAGTGGTAGGAGTCCATGCTCAAGGGGTGTGGCCAGTTAACATGGGGATGTGGTCAACTCCGCCAGAGGCAATTAGTAACCATGTAAATGACCCTCTAATAGAGTAACTATGTATGGATGGATGATCATTGTGTGTGATTTCTCTTGCTCAGTATAATGTATTTGTTGTGTTTTCCATACGTAACTATTGTAATGCTCCTATGTTGCCAGGGTCATCTTTCACTGTATTACGCGATGTTTACCTCAAGAGTGTAAAGCTCTTGGGGTACATTTACTAAGTGAGGAGTTCTATTGAAGATGGGTATTGCCCATATTGCCAATCAGATTCGACTTTTTATTTATTTAGCAACTTCTAGAAGAAAATAGATATAATCTGATTGGTTGTTATGTGCAACATCCCATCTTCAGCAGAACCTCCCATCTCAGTAAATTTACCCCTTGAGTACAATTGGAGAAAAGCACTATATAAATAACATTTCTCCTTATCACCCTTGCATTTATCTCTTGTTAAGGCTTTATACATCTGCCCCATTATTACATCTATTTAACATGGCAATAGGGTATTTTTTTTTCAATTCATAATTTGTATTTAACTGTTTTCTTCTTTTCCTTTTTTCTTTTTATATCAGAATTCAAACAAGTGGGACAAAGACACATCCTGGTGTTTGATTTTTCTTCTCTCAGCCGATATGAAGTGCTTCAGTTCGCAGAGGTTCGATTTAGGCAAAGTGTATTTGCAAAATCATCTAGCGATGGGGTGCATGTGATGATGGATGTTTTTCATGAAGACTCAACATGCCAAAAACCTCATGAGTTATGCCAAAATAATCTTCATTTGGGTGTATTTAACAGTTCTTCTCAATCTCGAGATTCTGAAAGTTGGGTAGTGCTAGAAGCTACAGAGATAGTCCAAAAGTGGTTTGAAAAGACTGGTACAGTTGGTGTCCACACTCCTGTTCATTGGAAACTGAGAGAAAAGCTTTTAGAAGAGAATGCAAAAAGAAGATATAAGGAAAACACAGAACAGCAGGTACTCATGTTTGTATATTCCAATTCTTACAAGAAGGAGAGGTCCTCAGTGACTGCTACGCTTCTGTTAGATGCATCGCAATCCAAATTCCTTACCCCACTTTCGGTCTTCAAAAACAATACTGTATCACTAAGACGTAAAAGAAGAAGCCACATGATCAGAGATCGCGTTCAGGGCATAAAGCAAGCCATACATGCTGACAGCACGAGCAATCTTTGCAGAAGAGTGGACTTTATTGTGGATTTCCGGATGATCGGCTGGGCTACCTGGATCATTCATCCCAAAAAATACAATGCTTATAGGTGTGAAGGCACCTGTCCAAGTCCAGTGAACGAGAGTGTCAAACCAAACAATCATTCATACCTTCAGGTACAAACACATGTGCTAATATAGCTAAAATGTAAAAAAATATATTTTTAAAATATATTATTTATTTATTAACAGTTTCTTATATAGCGCATACATATTCCACAGTGCTTTACAGAGAATATTTGGTACTTATGTAGTATCTGGGCTGCCGATTTCTAAATCGGGTCGGATCGGGAGATCGCATCGCATCGCATGCGACCATGCGATTCGATGCGATGCGATGCGATGCGATGACCCGATTTTTCCATAGGAATCAATGTTAAAATGGACTGAGTCCATTTTAACATGGAATTCAATGGGAAAAATGGGTCCTTTTCATACCCCTACTATCCAAGTGGGCATGGAGTTGGATATAAACCTGTGGCGAGCGTAGCGAGCCACCGAGCCCGAAGCGTGGCGAGCGAAGCGAGCCCCGCGAGGGGACGAATACCGTCCCCTCGCGGGGCTCGCTTCGCTCGCCACGCTTCGGGCTCGGTGGCTCGCTACGCTCGCCACAGGTTTATATCCAACTCCATGCCCACTTGGATAGTAGGGGTATGAAAAGGACCCCTTTTTCCATAGGAATCATTTTAACATTGATTCCTATGGAAAAATCGGGTCATCGCATCCGATATCGGATGCGATGCGATGCGATGCGATGCGATATCGCATCGCATCGCATCTGATTGTATGCCTTAACTTAAGGCATACAATCAAAAAATCGGCAGCCCAGATACTACATAAGTACCGAATATTTGAACATTTACATCATTCCCTGCCCCAGTGGAGCTTACAATCTATATTCCCTACCACATATACACGCACACACAGACATTCAAGGGTTAATTTTTGTGTTGGGAGCCAATTAGCCTACCAGTATAGTTTTGGATTGTGGGAGGAAACCGTAGTACCCGGAGGAAACCCACGCAAGTATGGGGAGAATATACAAACTCTGCACAGTTGGGTAGGGCCATGTTGGGAATTGAACCCATGACCTCAGTGCTGTGAGGCAGTAATGCTAACCATTACACCATACGTACTGCCCAAGTATATATATATATATATATATATATATATATATATATCAACCAGTAATATGAGACAATTCAAGTTTTTGCATGGAGAAAGTTATTGATAGAGATTAGAGGTAGAGCTGTAGCAAACTTTGAACATATAGTAAATCCCAATATAAAGGCACTTAAGGTCTATACACACTGGCCGATTTTGCCCAGCGTGTATGGACAGCAATGATCGTTTTCAGCGCTGGGGGGAAAGCCGCTCGGTGCATACACACTGAGCTGCTTTCCCCTGCCCAGCGCCGACAGTGGGGGGAGGACGGCTTTGCATAGCACAGAGCTATGCAAAGCCGTCCTTAAAGCCGCTCATCAGCTGGTAATACCAGCAGATGAACGGCTTTTCCGGCGATGAAGCGGGAGCGCGCAGCAGCGCTCACCACTTATCGCCGGGGCATACACACTGAGTGTTGAAAGCCGTTCAAGCATGCTGTTTTGAGCAACTTTCAGCTCAAACTCGCCCAGTGTGTATGGGCCTTTGGAATGAGATTTAGCAAACCATGGATATAGATAAATGACAGTATGCACTAAGCTCAAAAATACGGTCAAACCTCCAACATCCGCAGTTTTTGAATGATTGCCACAATTCCCATATGCTTTAAAATGAATACCACAGACACAGCATTCCCAACACAGAATGTTCCGAAGAACATATATGTTGGTAAACAAAGCTTTCCCAAGCTTGTGCCCGATAGGTATGCCATCTATAAATGGAAGGGCCTATAGAAGTTTATAGACTTCTTTTTGCAGAATTCCAATGATAGAGATCCAAAAGATCCCTCTATGTACCTTCGCAGCGTACATATGCCCTGGCCAGCATTCGGGTCATAAACCCAGAAGTCACCTCTTTGCAAGGGACAGTTCTTATTGAAAGAGCTATCCCTTATGTGATTATTCAGGCATACAATGTTAATAAACACCAGTATGCATGTGGTAAGGCGAGGTATTTATTACATAAAATATTCAATACATTATACATCCTGCCCAAAGTACCAACCAACCAGCTTTTAGATGCCCTGTTTTAAAAATGACAGTAAGAAGCTTATTGGTTGGTACTTCATCTATCGCTCAAGGTTTTTGACATCTCCCCCAGAATCTCAAACTTGAGAGGTTTTCAGTAAGGGTACAGGGTGATCTGGCAGGATTATTGTGATACAGGTGGAGTATCCCTTATCTGAAATGCTCGGGACCACAGATAAGGGATTTTTACGGTTTTTGGATTTTTTTAAAAACATACTTACCTGGTCCTCCCGATGGTACCACGGCGTCCACGGCGGCCTTCAGGATCTTCTTCAGCGGTCCAAGTGGTGCATTGCAAGTGCAGTTTTGCAAGTGCGCCTGTAACGTCACTGGCGCGTCCGCACACCCGCGTAATGCACTCCTGGGACTGCTGAAAATGCTGCAGGAGATCCTGAAGGCTGCCATGGACATCAGGGGACTTGGTAAGTATGAAAAAAGGGGTGGGGGGGGACCCCCAAAAAATTCTAAAAAACCCACGGTTTATGGAATATTTTGGATGAGATCTCCGGATACGGGAGACTCTACCTGTATTGTATGTAGCCTTACAAGTACATACACATTATGGATGTCAGATGTATAAAAGACCATCCACAGCACAGATAGTGAGATGTTGCCCTACTTGAACAAAGTAATTGACTAGTGACAGTACACCTTGGTATGAGCAACTTAAAATTGTGCTCAGTAATTTGTGAGAATATTTACAGAACTTGAACGTAGCTACAGCTTATATTCGTGAACCAGTATAGGTACATAATATCCAGCTTCACACACACTGTCCACACAAATCCACACATCCAGTCACTCAATTTTGAATTTATCTGCTTCTCGCATCCTTGACCACTTGCTGTGAGGAAAAGTGAGATAAGCTCACATTCTCACACTCCCTGAGACAATCAGCAGGAAGTCCTGTTCGATTAGCATATGGCAAGCTTCTTGTTTAAAAGAAACAGATTAATAGCATCCTTTAGCAAAGTTTACAAATACCCCTAGACATGCAAATGCTTATTTAAATAGCGAAGTAACCCTAGTCAAGTTCAAAATAAGAGTAATCAACATATACAATTATAAATGTATATATTTATTTATTAATAGTTTCTTAGGTACTTATGTAATATCTGGACTCCCGTTTTTCTTATGAGACCGCGTCCGCTCGCCACGCTTCGGGCACGGTGGCTCGCTGCGCTCGCCACACTATATAAAATCAACTCCATGCGTAGTTGGATAGTAGGGGTATGAAAAAATGGGGTGCATTTAACATGGGAGCCCAGATAATACATAAGTACCGTTTCTTATATAGCGCAGCCAGAGGTGAATTTGGACCTCATGGGGCCCTAGGTAAGACACCGTTTTGGGGCCCTCCTCCCTCCAACAATCCATAGTACCAGGGCCAGAGCTGAAATTGTTTAAGGACCTATTATGAGAAGTGGAGTAAGTGAGGTAAATGGCATGAGGGCATGTATATCCCATACACTATAAGCCCCATTGTCTCCCCAAACATTTTACATATGTGTGGAAAATAGATATACAATTTTAATACTTATGATTTATGGCCAACCATGTGGTCAGCTGGTGATCATAATTATGTCATAATGATTTGCCTATATTTATGTAGAGGCCTGGAGCAGCAGAAAGCATCGATAGAGTACCTTGGTGTGTGTTGGGAGGATTTGGTCTACAGCATTATGGTCGACAGTCATTAGGTCGACACCATTAGGGTCTAGGTCGACATGTGAAAAGGTCGACAGGTCATTAGTTCGACATTGTTTAGGTCGACAGTCAAAAGGTCGGCATCCAGTTTTTCACTGTTTTTTTACCTGAATGTCAGCACAGTCAAAATGGACAGTTTAAAGTGCACCGCTTCTCCTCGCATCGCTCGCGATGCGTCGGGCACGGTGCCTCGCTACGCTCGGCACACTATTTTATTCTCCTACCACGCCCTAGTGACTGGTAGGGCATGAAATACCGCCTGTCGGCACATGTTGGCTAAAAAAAAACATTGGAAAAACTCCATGTCGACCTAGACAATGTCGAACTAATGACCCGTCGAACTAATGACCTTTCGACCTAGAACCATGTCAACCTAGACTCATGTCGACCTTTTCCCATGTCTACCTAATGACTGTCGACCATAATGCTGTAGATTACAGGTCTCAAAGCCAAAGTAAGAAAATAACATCTAATTTTCCTTTACATAATTTGCAGTGGGTTACACCTTAACATAAAAAAAAAGATAGAGAATATGCAGTATACACCCTTTCGGCATAAGCCGGAAATCATGACAGAAGACCATGAAGTTGTATACACAGTTATCATAGCCATAGAGGTGGATGATGGCAGGGTTTTCTATGCATTATAACATGTTTGGGTACATAATCTATTAATGTACGTAATAGTTTGCAGTGCTAGAATCCAGGGTAGGTGGAGAGTTCCGGTTTGGAATGGGGGGATACAGTAAATACAAACTCTTTCCTGCTGTAGAAAAAGAGGGATATTATAAGTGTGCACTCAGCACTGGAGGTTATCAGTGTCTCACCTAGACCTGGTTATTTATTTATATAGAGCATGCAGCATTTTACAGAGAGAATATTTAATCGTTCACATCAGTCTCTGCCCCCAGTGGCGTTTACAATCTATTTTATATATTTATTATTTATTACCATTTTCTTTAGATAGCGCACACATATTCCACAGCACTTTACAGAGCATATTTTCAACATTCACATCTGTCCCTGCCCCAGTACAGCTTACAATCTATAGTCCATACATTCTAGGGTTAATTTTGTTGAGAGCCAATTAAACAACCAGTATATTTTTGGAATGTGGGAGGAAACCGAAGTACCCAGAGTAAACCCACACAAGCGCAGGTAGAATATAGAAACTATACACAGTTGGAATGGGATGCAGTTAAAATCCCGGCGGTCGGGATCCCGGCGTTCAGAATCCCGATGCCGGAATCCCGACCGCCGAAATACTGACACATTCTCCCTCCTGGGGTGTCCACGACACCCCTGGAGGGAGAATAAATTAGCGTGCCGAGCATAGCGAGGCACCGGGCCCGCTGCGTGGCGAGCGCAGCGAGCCCACAAGGGGGGGCGATCCACGTCCCCCCCTTGTCGGCATTTCGGCTGTCGGGATTCTGAACGCCGGGATCCCGACTGCCGGGATTCAATACTGAATCCGTTCGAATTACACCGTCTGTGTTCTTGACATGTGTATAGACAGTAGGGTTCATTCAATCAAAAGTCAATTAACTAACCAGTAACTGTTTGGTCGCATGGGAGGAAAGTGGAGCATAAATGTATGTTCATTTCCTGCAAAATGGGGACAATATAGAAGAGAAACAAGTTCTGCAAATCAGCAGTTATCACTAGTTATTTACTGCATTGAGGGGTATTCAATGCCGCAGCGAGCGGCCAGCGAGGGGGTTAAACAGCGAGGATTGCTGAAAACCAGCGATCCTCGCTGTTTAACCCCCGCGCCGGCCGCTCGCTCTATTCAACGTTGTGGGGAAATCCTTGCCGTCACAGGACGGCGAGAATTCCCCAAAGCAGCGAGACCTGCGGCTGCTGCAGAAAACTCACAGTTTTTAGCCACGGGTCTCACTGATTCTGGAGCCGCATCCGCCAATTCCCCCTTGCTCAAAAAACGGAGCGAGGGGGAATTGGCGGATGCGGAGGCTGCGTTGAATGCTGTCAGGGTGAGTGGTGACAGCGAGCAGGAAGCCCTGCTCGCTGTCACCACTCGCAAACAGCATTGTATACAAATCAGCACCAGCCAATGGGAAGTAGAAATAAAATATTTAACTGTACAAACATCATGTATATTCCAAAACTGCACCATTACTCATATTGCAAGAAAAAAGTATAACTGCTCTAAGTTAACTGCTTGTTTGTCTTTCATTGCAGAGCTTAGTAAACTTGTATGATAAAGAAAAAGCTCCAGAAGTGTGCTGCGTTCCCATCAAGATGAGCTCTCTCAGCATGGCTTACTACGATCATATGGACGTCACTTTCCAGAAGCATGAAGCCATGATTGTAGAGGAGTGTGGATGCCAGTGATGTTCTGTCTAGGGCACAAAGAGTCCCTTAATTCCAATATATTACCTGTGGCTTACTTACACCAAACCTGATTGGCAGCATAAAAATGGAGCCTTGAAGAGTATTGTTCATTAGAGACAGCCATGATGGAACTTGTGGACATCTTGGTCATCTTTCGATGATTCTGTTAAACATCATACTCTAGGTACACCATAGTATTACGCCGGGGAAATGTAATTCTCCATGATAGCCATAGAGGTGCAAAGGACAATTCGAGAGGTTTGGCTTTCATCATATACAGTGTTGTGGCTTCAAACATTGTAGTAGGACAATGTCACGTATTGAAATTTCCCATAAGAATAACAGAATAGTAGCAATTACTGTAATTATGTATAAATGTATATATGTATTTTTTCAATCTAGTTTATACAATATTTAAAATAAAACAATGTTTAACAGTACAAAAAATTTGAATTTTAGAGTTTTAAAATGACTGCAAAATCTGCGTAAAGCCCTAAACATATATTTTTATATCTTCAGTCATATACAAAAGCATAATGTTAATACAGTATATAAAGTTTGCTTAGGCTGAGTAGCACACCAGACAGACAGGACCTTTGTTGCGCCAACACAATGGATGATAGGTACACACTTAATGATCAGTCGCTCAGTGTGGTGGTCCTCTTATCCAGCTGGGCAGGCATTTAAATTGACCTACCCAACTATGACATCAGCCCTAGCAGCCAGTGTATGGCAGATCGCCTGTACTCACAGTCCGATACACTCAGCCCGATACACCGATATATCTTTGGATATATAGGCAATGGGTTGTGCTGCACAACTGACACAATGACCCTTATTCTGGTTCACTCGCAAAGGCAAATTTCTTCTCAAATGGACAAAACCATGTGCACTGCAGGGGGGGGGGGGGGTGTTCAGATGTAACATGTGCAGAGATAGTTAGATTTGGGTGAGGTATTTTCTTTCTGTGCAGAGAAAATACTGACTGCTTTATTTTTACACTGCAATATAGATCTCACTTTGAAGTAAAACCCCACCCAAATCTAATTATCTCTATACAAGTTACATCTGCCCAACCTGCAGTGCACATGGTTTTGTCCATTTAAAAAGGAATTTGCCTTTGCGGGTGAGCCAGAATAAGGGCCTATGGGCTAGATTCTCTAAGCTTCAAAAGTGATAAAATGGAGAGTGATAAACAGCCAGCCAATCAGCTCCTACCTGCCATGTCACATACTGTGTTTGAATAATGTCAGGCAGGAGTTGATTGGCTGGCTGTTTATCACTCTACATGTTATTACTTTTGAAGCTTAGAGAATCTGGCCCTATATGTTTATGTTCACAAACATGTCCTCAGTCCTCAGCCATGTTTCTGGAGACCAGTTGTAGACTGGTCAGCCGTGGCTGCAGCCTAAGAACAAAGGCTGCCCTCACACATATTGATTGAGTGGCCCGGGGGGCACATGGCAGCACGGATGTGTAATGGTTAGCATTACTGCCTCACAGCAATGAGGTCATGGGTTTGATACCCACCATGGCCCTAACTGTGCGGAGTTTGTATATTCTCCCTGTGCTTGCGTGGGTTTACTCCGGGTACTCCGGTTTCCTCTCACATTCCAAAAATATACTGGTAGGTTAATTGGCTTCCAACAACAAAAATGAACCCTAGTATGGCTGTGTTTGTGTGTACATGTGGTAGGGAATATAGATTGTAAGATCCACTGGGGCAGGGACTGATGTGAATGTTCAAATATTCTCAGTAAAGCGCTGCGGAATATGTATGCGCTATATAAGACACTGTTATTAAATAAATAAATATTTCCACTGCATTGCAGCCTTCTCACGAATAGATCAGCTGACATCATGTCAGTGATTCACTTATTAACACAGGCAAGCTTGCTAATTGAGTTAGAATAACAGACTGAAAGCTATTAAAGAATGGTGATGCTTAAAATTATTGTTCTTCCGGGCACCTAAGGGCCAGGACCATGACACTGGTGCAGAGCTTTCTCAGGAATGGCAGCAGGCAAGTGTTAGTGCATTTGCACTCACAATGGGCCTTATTTTGGTTCATTCTTTCTGACAAAATCCTTCTTAGATGGACAAAACCATGTGCACTGCAGGGGGGGCAGATGTAACATGTGCAGAGAGAATTAGATTTGGGTGAGTAATTTTGTTTCTGTGCAGGGAAAATACTGACTGCTTTATTTTTACACTGCAATATAGATCTCACTTTGAAGTAAAACCCCACCCAAATCTAATTCTCTCTGCACATGTTACATCTGCCCCACCTGCAGTGCACATGGTTTTGCCCATCTAAGAAGGATTTTGTCAGAAAGAATGAACCAAAATAAGGCCCTATGAGACAAAGGGCCAGATTCTCTAAGCTTCAAAAGTGATAAAATGGAGAGTGATAAACAGCCAGCCAATCAGCTCCTACCTGCCATGTCACAGACTTAGTTTGAAAAATGTCAGGCAGGAGCTGATTGGCTGGCTGTTTATCACTCTCCATTTTATCACTTTTGAAGATTAGAGACTCTGGCCCAAAGACTTTTAGAGGATGATAAGTCAAAAATGGGCAGCCATAAGTGAGTACATGGCCCAGAATTTGATTGGCAGCATGTCAGGGTGAATTGCAGAGGACTTGAAAGAGTGATGCCCATTGGGGAGAAAAGCCGGAAAAACAGTCACCACGCCATTTTCCCGGATATCTGCGCACGTGCAGTAGAATCTAGCACCATGCTAAAGTTTATCAGCAAATTAAAAGACATGATAACTGGGATCATCTGGGACTGGGATTAAGCGTGTGGCACTGCTGTTCTTAAAAGTCATCTGGTCTTTTTTAATGATATAAATGGTCGTTGTATAGTGCTGCACAGGCTTGTTTTGTTTGTGTGTATATCAGTAGAAATTGAGTCTAATGAGAAAGTGTTGTTAAAAACAATTATTTATTTATTGGACAGACTGTTGATAAGTCACAGAACTCTCCTGTTCATCGATCTCAAAAAGGTCAGAGCAGTGTCACACCATGGGGACTTGCTTTTTGAGTTGTTAGGAGATCTTTTAGGGATTCCTAGAACCCTGTCCCTAATCTTGAGACTTTTGTTCCCCGGGTGATTGCAGGTGAGCTTGCTGTAGGTCTCCAAATGTACAATAATGTGGATAGCGGCGTCCCATTGGGAGTGTGTAGTCCTCCCTCTGTAGTGCTTGTACAGAGAGTCCAGCTGGTGTTATTTATGCAGAATTTTGGCCACTTCGTAGCGGGATCTGCCGAGGTGTCACGGTCCCCCATTGGAGTAGTCAGCCCTGTGCAGTGCTGTAGCCGGCACCATTCCTTTTTCATGGTCATGTGATTACCCGTGATCTCGCAATGAGCGGAATTCGGTCTTTCAGATAGGGAGCTAATGGAGCTGCAGTGCTGGAGTATATTATTGTTGTTCTTGTGCTGTAGGTGTCCAATATTTTTTGGGCACAGTGTGCGTTTCTGAACATGTTTCCAGTGTTAAAAATACAAGATGGCTACGCCTTATTGTCCTAGTGGGAAATCCGGCACTGGCCCCGGTTAAAAACTGCACATAGGCCCTCTCCTCTCTCAAATTAATACGCTCCTAACTAGAACACATTTTAAAATCTGTACAAGAAGGTGGTGGTGATTTTTCATAATTAAAAAGGAACATTAATATTAGTATATGTTTTATTTTAAAACCCATCAATAACTATTACTGATAACCAAATTGCAAATATTTTATGGATGACACTGAAATTTCAATACACTTATATGCAGAACAGCCCCAAAAAAGATTTTCTTATACACTATTCCATGGGAACACAGTAAGGGAATCTACCAATGCTTTTTTTCCAGCATAGTCTGCATTTCATCACTTTATTACTGTAATTCTGTAGTGACATTTCACAGTGCAGGCCCGGAACCAGAGTTTTAAAACAGAACAGAAAATACAATGATGAATGCTTTAGTTCCCCTAATCTAAACCCAGTATGTAATGTGCAGAGACAAAAGTAAAATTAGAAAATGTGGACAATGATGATCCATTATTCATGATACATAAAAGTGAATGCTGCGCTACATAAGAGTAAGTGGAATTATACTAATGATCACATGGCCGTGTTAGTGAATAATAAATGATAATAATAAACTATAATCTCTATCCCAATTTCTCTTGTACATTTTTTACTGGAGGTTAGGAATATTGCTCTTAAACATTTGAGTGCCAACATCTCTTAGGGCAGTATTCAATGAGAAAAATTCTCCGTGTTTTATGGCGAGTTTTTGCTTTTCTCGCGTTGGACGGAGACTTTTGCTCTCAAAAAGTGAGCAACCATATTCAACGTGCACTTCTCCCCGTCTTTCTAAGTGATTTTCGCTGTGTCTCTCCGTGTAGCAATTCTCCATCTTTTCATGGAGAAGTGGAATATGAACTTTTACAATAAAAGGTTTTGGTACTTGTTTCCTAGCACGGCCACAATCGTAACTAATCGTGTCCCTTAATTAAGGGACACGATTAGCCCGATGGACCCGATTTCTTTTGAAATCAGGTCCATTTTGCCGGCTAGGAAACAAAAATCGGGGGCATCGCGTCGGTCGGGACCATTAACATTGGTCCCGACGCGACCGACGCGATGCCCCCGATATTTGCATTGACTTCAATGTTAAAAAAATTTTTAACATTGAAATCTTGTCGGGAACTGTAAAATATCGGGGGCATCGCGTCGGTCGGGACCATTAACATTGGTCCCGACGCGATGCACCCGATTTTTACATAGGATTCAATGTTAAAAAAAATTTTAACATTGAAATGGTGTAAAAATGTTAAAAAATGTGAAATGGGTCAATATGACCCATTTCACATTAAAAATGTCCCCGTCGTCGCCCCACGATAGACGGCAACCCGAAGCGTGGCGAGCGCAGCGAGCCCGCGAGGGGCGGCGGTACGCGTCCTCCGACCTTTTCATGCCCTACTATCCACTAGGGCGTGGAGTGAGAATAGAATAGTGTGGCGAGCGCAGCGAGCCACCGAGCCCGAAGCGTGGCGAGCGCAGCGAGCCCCGCGAGGGGACGCGGATACCTTCACAGGTAAACGCGTCCCTTCGCGGGCTTCACAGGTGTCCGTGGCGACGCCGACACCTGTGAAGCCCGCGAAGGGACGCGATTACCTGTGAAGGTATCCTCGGTGGCTCGCTGCGCTCGCCACACTATTCTATTCTCACTCCACGCCCTAGTGGATAGTAGGGCATGAAAAGGTCGGAGGACGCGTACCGCCGCCCCTCGCGGGCTCGCTGCGCTCGCCACGCTTCGGGTTGCCGTCTATCGTGGGGCGCTGTGTACGCGCTTCAATTTGGGGGGGTTTGGAATTTTTTTCATTCAATCCAATGTAAAATTGGGTCCCAGGGACCCAATTTACATTGGATTTAATGAAAAAATCGGGTCAAAAATCGGTCGGATCGGTCGATCGCATCGCATGCGACCAAATCGCATGCGATGCGATCGACCGATTTTTTTCAGCACGACCACCCCGATCTTAATCGGTGTGGCCGTGCTAGGAAACAAGTACCAAGGTTTTTTGTTTTAATTTTGGTGTAAAAAAATCAGGAATTTTAATCTGTGAAAGGGCATGCTATTTTTATTCATGTGCTTATAGCACATGAATATATATCTAATTAAAAAATATATATATATTTTTTACACATAGCAGCCAGCAGGGGGCCGGGATTCGAGCCGCTCATTAGATAATCATATATTCACTGCACCCGCTCATTACATATGCATGATCGGGAGCAGTGAATACACGGTCCCCTGTTGGCTATCCCGGGGGGGCAGCCTGTGCTGCCTGGCTCCCGTGGAGCCCACCTCCCCCCCACATACATTCTGGGGCAGGCAGGGAGACTTCCATCTCCCTGCCTGCCGCCGTCCTCAGGCTCCCTGCAGCGTCACCTCTGGCTGAGACTTGCCGCGAGGGGTGGCGAGTCTCAGTCACATTGAATACTATCTAAAGTGCCATGGCGGAGAATCTCCAAACATGGAGAATCTCCGCAAAAACACGGCGAGTGCATGGCGAGCGAAAAAAACGCTCGCCATGCATGGAGAATATTTTCATTGAATACTGCCCTTAGAGTTGTGCAGAATATCCACTAAAAATGCCAGTGTCGCTCACATTTGTTATATAAATTCAAAGAAAAAATATTGTGTAAAAAAGATATTTCATATATAAGGTAAACATTGCAGGTCATTATGATGAATAAAAATGCTTGCTTGCCAATTTTAACACCTATTTTGACAAATTAATTTGGCACTCAAAGGGTTAATTGATCAGAATTTAGCAAATTTATTTAGCATAAAACACTGTGGTGCAAATTTGCGGAAGCTTCTAAAAATAGAAAGAGGTCATATTGCCCATAGCAACCAATCAGATTCAGTCTAACCTTTCTCTATTGCATCCTAGAAAATGAAAGACAACATCACCTCTTTTATATTTATAGAAGCTTCCGTAAATTTACCCCTGTGTTCTCAGACAGGCGGTGCCAGTCATATATAGGATTATGTGTGTTTTTTAACACTTGACTGAAGGTAGTGGTAAATTCACACCTATTACCTATAACACTACACACATAAAGTTGCATAATGAACAGTTGACCATTTGCATTTGTAGAATAATGATGTTTTTAAATAGGTAGCGGATTGTTTTGTACATTTCCTTCACTATAGAAATGCAAATTGGTGCAAACTAAAGATAACTGAATATCCATAGTGGTTTTCTTCAGGATATATCCAGCACTTCACACTCTGACATTGATGAGAATGGTGCATATGGATCATCAACAGTAGATGAATGTTAAAAATTTCAGGTAATTTATTTTAGGTTGTATTGATCATTTTAATGAGAATATGCTAACTCTTCCACCCCTACATGTGTCATTGTTGCCAGGAAAAGTAACCAAAAGTGGTTTCCACTGTGATTTCACAACTTAAGGTGCATACACACTGTACAATTTTTTTGACCAATTTCGTTCATTTCGGCCCTTCTGAATGATGATGCGCATACCCGCCAGTTGTTCATCAAGATTGTTTGTCAACTGTGCATGCAGCTCAATTTGGATATCTTTAAAAAAAAAAAAGCCTATAAACTGTAACTAGATCATTCGTCTTTCATCAACATCTTTCGTCCAGGACACTGGCTTCAAGGGAAATTGGTCATCAATGTCTTTCAACGAAATTGGTCAAAAAAATTGTACAGTGTGTATGTGTAAGCCAGAAATGTAATCAATTATTTTGATTAAATTCCTGTGTGTGTGACCATATGAAAATGTAATTGCCCTTCCTATGCTTTACTTCCACGGAAAAGTAGAACAGTAGTCATCAGACTTAGATAAAGCTGTCTGCATCACAATTCTGTTCTACCAGCAAATAGGAACATAGATATGGATGTTGTCTATGGCATCATATGGATGATGACTGTAATGTGTAGAATGTGCTAATACCCAGAGCAGAGTTGCAGGCTTAGTTTATTGGTAGTTTTCACCAGGCCTTTGCCAGTAAACTGAGCAGAGGCATACTCAGGAGTGGGCATCAGAAATAGGGCAGGACCAGGCAGGCAATATGGTACCAAGGGACAAGCAGAATCAGGTCAGAAGAAAGCCAAAGTCAGAACAAGTAATCATTTAAGGCTGGCACCCATCTATATCCATTGTTACATGTGTTAAAGGAACAGGAGTAAGTGTAAGCTGGGGGTGTAACAATTTCTGGTCTCCATTGGAGAGGGGTGGAGAGTTTTGTGATATTCAGGGTATAATGCAGGGCTGGGCAACACCGGCCCTCCAGATGTTAGTGAACTACACATCCCAGGATGCTTTGCATTAGTTTTGCTATGTGGCCATGCTGAAACTGATGCAAGGCATGCTGGGATGTGTAGTTCATCAACATCTGGAGGGCCGGTGTTGCCCAGCCCTGGATGGTTATGAGCTGTTTGTCTGCTTGATGGAATCTGTGTTATGTCTCAATGGGGTGAAGTATTATTTCAAATGTTTGTGGTTTGTCACAGCAGCTTAAAGGTCTGGAGCCCACTAGATTGTAAAGCATATTTAATCCAATGGCCTCCACACGGGTGTAGTGATGTATTAATCCCATCTATTTTGGTGTTGTTTCTGCCTACATTTGATTTGGTGCCGCCCACATGAGGCCACTTCTAGAAATGTTTCCATGGTCACTTAGGTCCCAATCTGCCCCTGGATGGACCTATCAGAACACAGGAAACTATGCAGGGTGTTCAAACAGGAACAGAAGCTGGAGATCAGGTAGTGAGCCTAATACTCTGGCACATAATAGTGTACAGAGACATACCTAAATAGCAGGAAACTTTGAATTTGCTGGAAAAAATGACATCACTTTTGGGACACCTGACTCTTTAAATTACAGTAGACAGTACTCACTATGGGCCAGATTATCTAAGCTTCAAAAGTGATAAAATGGAGAGTGATAAACAGCCAGCCAATCAGCTCCTACCTGCCATGTCACAGACTATGTTTGAAACATGTCAGGCAGGAGCTGATTGTCTGGCTGCTTATCACTCTCTATTTTATCACTTTTGAAGATTAGAGAATCTGGCCCTATCAGAGAAGCAACTGTCTGAAATCAAAGCAGCACTTAAGCAGGACATGGAGGAGATGCTGGTGGGTCTCACAGAAGCCTTGGAAGAAGGACCACTAATCAGCAAGGATGATATTTCACTACAGTGGGTGCTGACCCAATTTGCACCCAATGTTCAATTTGTGAACATTTTACTCATGTCAAATCCTAGCAAAAGAAAGTGCACTGCAAGTCATTTTCATAGCCACAGAAGCCAGACTGCACCATGCAGAGAGTTTTACATCAACAGGAAATTAGGAGGTGAATGTACAATGACACATGCTTGGAAAAATGTTTTACAGACAATGCATAAGTTGTGGCCATGCTGAGAACCAACTTTAGAGTTGTGGCGTATAGGAGATTGAGACACAAATTCACTCATTAATTCTACTAACCTTGCTATTAAACAACAAAACAACACAAAACAGCATTAAGACCTGAAACAATGTAAACCGAGATCCTATTTATTTTCTCTTTAAAGGAAAATCATTGTAAAGAGCACGCAATAAGAACATAAAGTAGTGCAGTATTTTAATCAAAACATTTTTGGGATTTATCTGGATGTAACTGTTGCTCCCCCACATTCCTGAAACCAGCTGTGTCAAGAGCAGGGCAGGACCATTGAAAAATAAAAGGCAAGCCTGCTTGGCATTTACTCTTGAAATAACTTGCTATATAAACCCATAAAGGGTCTGATTCAGAATTGCACATCGAAGCGCATGCAGGAGTGCCTGTGGGTGCGCATCTACCTACAAGTTTATTCAGATGCTGCTACAAACTCCTTGCTTTGTAGGAGTGTACAAGGGTATTTGTGCAGCCAAATTTACTAGGCCAGAGACCCTCACTTTTGCCATCCATGTACGCTTTTACCAATTGGCGCATCCAGAAGTCACCATCGGTTACATCAGCAAAACTCGCAATAGCCCTTTGGCAATTTCTCAGCCTCTTATGCAGCTGCACAGCCCATAACACTCCTATATATGCCCACTGAACATGCACAACAACCCACCTCGCAGTCAACACCCAACACTTTGCCACAACATTTCTTACACTGTCTAATACTCTACTAATGATCTATACAGCGTGAACATCTGCATTATGTCCAACTCAGAATGTATAATGTTGTTTATAAATTGTGGTTAAATCATTCTATAATGTTGCCATGTCAGTTTTTTAGACACCACTTAATTCCTGAACATGTCCTCCAATTAAAATACAATTACTGGAGAGTATAAAGACAGGACTGCCAGCGTAGACTTCATATGGTGAAACACCTTTCTGATCACTTAACCTCTTCAAAACAGGTGATGCATAATACATTAAGAGGGAAGTCCAGGAGCAGTGCATTATGTCCCTCCAGGAGATGGTCGTGTCAGGAGGTATACTGTATTTTATATTTAGGCACTCTACACTTGTTATTTGATTGTGTTGATCATGGTAACCAAGGTTACACGACTATTACAAGGTCCTGATGGAATAGTGGCCGGGACGGCAGGATGTTACTTACGACCGATGTGGCGAGGCTTCGAACCGAATGGGGGATGCCCGCAGCTCGCCAGAATGGACACTGACAGAAGGGCAGGCAATTGGTAAGCTTATATATTGTTACACTTTTGTTATCCTGATGACTGAGCCCCAAAACATTAGTGTTCCAATCATTTCACCAAGCCAACTGACTGAGTGCCGCCTGATTTCTGGATATACAGCAGTGTGGAATCTTCCCTCACCTAGAAAGGCACCGGAGCAAGTTATTGCTGCATACAGTGGGATCTCAGTTGGAGAACCAGTGTAGGAACAGAGCAGTGAAAAAGGTTATTCCGGGATTTGCCAGCAGTGTGCCCACTCCAAATATGCTGCCTAGCTCCCGAAAAGCTGATCCAATCAGCAAAAGGAGAGCCAGGGTTTGCCTCAGTGTGCCTGGACATAACATAATTGGCTGCCCGGCTTCCGAATGCTGATTCCACAAGTGAGGGGAGGCAGGATTTGCCAGCATTGTGCACTCCCCCTCACACTGGTTGTCCGGCTCCCAAACAGTGAAGAAATGAACCAACCATTCTTTCTTCTCTTTTGCTAGTATCCAGGAGAGATAGTGGGGAGTAACTCGTGAGAGGACTGGAGAAGAATGTGCGGGAGGGGTGACTGTGTGTGCGCATTTTCTTTAGTTTTATATTATTATAAGAATGGCCAGGCAAGTGCTCACATTCTGCTAGACAAAAAAAAAAAATCAAGATTGATAAAGTTGATGCACTTATTGCATCATAGGATGCCAGTGATCAGTATACTGATGGCAAAATCGCAACTACCTTCTGAAATCCAACACTGGATCAGGAGCCAGAAAACTGTCATCCCGATACGAGAGTATGCAGGGCTGGATAAGGTCAGGCTCGGGAAGGGGGTTAGATTTAGGCACAGATGGAGGGATTTAGGGTTAGGTTTCAGCATTTAGAAGGGGGATTAGGGCTCAGCTGCAAGGCACAGGGATTAAGTTTAGGCACTACTGGGAAGGGTTGGAATTAGGTTGCTGGGAGAGTTAGGTAGTCAGGGTAATTATACTTACCTGAGCCCTGTCGGGATTCCTGAAATGCTGGCATTGATATTCTGACAGCCGGTCATCCATATGTATCTTGTATATAGTACATCTTAAATAGATTACATATCGTAATGCTACATTTATAGAATATATTTTTATAATGTAATTAGTCTTATTGCTAATGAATGCTCAAATAACCGCTACTTTCAATTCTTATGGTGCATGTGTAGTACTTCTTTTGCACTATAACACTGTTACGCATGTATAAATGTGTGTAAGTGCGTGGTTATGTGTATATATCATCCATGCTTGTGCACTGATGATATAATCAAACCGACTGTGGTATTTAGGTCACCTGTGCTTAAGCATGCTTCAAACCTGCAATGTTAAGGTGCCTTGAGAATTAAAGTTTGGGAAACCACATAAATATTGACTGCTCTGTGTAATATGTAATTAAAGCATTAGCTCTCGAAAGACCTGTCCACACTAATAAAGGCAGACAATATGCACAATAGTGTTACCAATGTTATCATGCATATGGTTCAGTGTATACGAACGATAAGTGCTCCCGTGGGTCGTTATTTACCTCCTTTATCACCTGTACATGCCATGTAAATTTTATGTTGTTTATGTCTAGATGCAGATCGTGTGTATGAGCCATAAAGATACATTTTTCATAAAACATTATTGTCAGCGGAAAATCAGATTCTGTTTCTTTAGAAATTGTTTAGTGTGTATGCTCTAGATCAGTGTTTTTCAAGTATGTAGGAACACGCTATGTGTGTAGGATATCCACAACAGTTTAGAGCCAGTTAAACGGTTGTTCACTGATCTCTTCCTACTCCAATCCTGTCTCTGTATCAGTAGGTCCTGATCCGGCTGGTGGTCCCTCCTCCTCCTCTTGTCATCCGCAAATCATAATTGGTTGGAGGTAGTTGTTGTTACTCCCTCTCTCACACTGATGGTGTCAGTCCAGGTTCAAAGGCTTGTTGCTTAAGCCGATCTACGGCAACTGTATAGGACAGTGATGGCGAACATTGACACTGCAGCTGTTGTTGAACTACACATCCCAGCATGCCCTGCATCAGTTTTAGCATGACCAAATAGTAAAACTGTTGCAAGGCATGCTGTGATGTGTAGTACAACAGCTGGAGTGTCATGGTTAGCCATCACTGGTATAGGACATGAATCGGATTTAGAGAAAACTAGTCACAGGGAGTTAGGTGAGGAGCTGCTCAGGCATCCTGCTTTTATACTCTCCTGGCTAGCTTCCTAAGATAACATAATGGCAACAAGGTAGTGACATGTAAGATGTGCACATAAAAGCATTTTAACTTTACTTCCTGGGGCACTACACGCTGAAAAAAAATTTGATATCGGCATAAGGTTGCTTCTGTGTTATGCAAGCTGATAAGTCAGGCTGTGTTCATCTGGGGAGCAATGTATTTCTTTTTGTGTTCTAAGGGGACACTGATTTTTGTTTTTGGTTACCAATGTGATATTTGTTTTCATGTGAGAGACAACTGTAATTTACACATGAATTGCAGAAACCAGTTGCAGAAGCATACACACTTCTATTATGAGACCAGATGCACGAAGCTTCAAAAGTGGTAAAATGGAGAGTGATAACCAGTCAGCTTCTACCTGTCATGTCACAGACTATGGGGCGGATGAATTTAGCCTTAACAAGAGATAAATGCAAGGGTCATAAAGAGAGATAAAAGTCCAGCCAATCACCTCCTTACTGACTTTTTTCAAACACAGCCTGTATCATGGCAGTTAGTAGGTGATTGGCTGGACATCTCTTTATCACTCTTTCATTCATCTCTTCTTAAGGCTGAATACATCTGCCCCTATGTTTGAAAAATGTAATGTAGGAGCTGATTGGTTGCTTGGTTATCACTCTTGAAGCTTAGTGCATCTGGCCCATAGTCTGGCGATTAAGGGGGGTATGCAATGTGGGACCACGGCTGTTGATAACCGCCTATAGTCATGGTTCAGGCCCATTTGCGGTCAGATCGACCACATAACGACAGACAGGATTCAATGTCCCGCATACCGATCGGCGCAACGGGGGTTCGCCGTGAAAACAGCCGTGGATTGTCGATCTGCAGCCTGAATAACGACAATCCACGACGGTGATCGGCAGAACAGGCCCGACAGCTTCTGAAGTCGGGCCCGTTCTGCCGTGATCCCACATCAATGCTAGTGTTAATGACAGCATTGAACAGGGAGCCGCCGCTGCTATTTCCCACGTCGGAAATAGCGGCGGCAGATTGCATACCCCAGAGTCTTCTGAATTTTCGGAGTTGGGGTATTCGGATGTTGCGCTTTGGACCAATCTAGTAAGGTGGCTGCGGAGTGTATAGGTACACTACAATACCTAAAACTTACATCAATAGGATTAGGGGTTCACCGGGAAAAAAGGTATCACTCCGCGCTCACGTATCACTATAGTATATATATGTATCTAAGCGGACTTCCAATGAAGATCTTAATTCAAATATTTTATAAACACATACACACATACGTTTGTCTTCCTGTTCCCCACCTACCTTATTTTTTGTGTGTACCGGTACTAGTGGTAAATAATTTGTTTAATACAGATTTGTATATACTCTCAAATGTATACCTGCAATTGAATGATTATTTTATTCATGCAAATTATATTAAAATATCTTAAGTGATTTATTATTATTATACACACATATATATATATTTTTTTATGTGCATCATAAACCAAACTATGTTTTACAAACAATTTTTATGATTTTTTTTTTATAGAGATGCACTCTTTTTACCTCTTTGACCGATTTATAAAATATTTTAAATCAAGATCTTCATTGGAAGTCCGCTTTTATACATATACTCTTCTGAATTTTCATCAGACTTAAAAATCTCTTGACAGGCCAAACCGACCAGGACTGTATGAAACCCAAGGTCTTGTAAGCGTACATGATCTGTCAGTAACTGACAGGTCGGAAATTAGATTGGATGAGATTTAAGCCTTGTACACATGGTGAGATTAAGCGATTTTGTCTAATGATAGCCTATGATCTAGTCAAAATCACCTTGCTGTCACAGTGCATCTATGCTAGGAGATATAGACTTAAGGGGTGTACACACGGGCTAGAGGCTGGGCGATTTTGCTTAGTCAAAATTGTAAGGTCGCTGCCAGGGATAAGCTGGCGGCCATCCTCAGCAGCAGCCCGCGTGTACAGCTGAATAGACACTGCAGTGTCCAGTCAAAATATTCTTGCCTGCAGTGTCTATTTGGCCAGGTAATCGTGATACAGTGTAGACAGGGGGCGAGTCAGGCAAATCTAATCTATATTTACAATGTAGTCAAAATCGCTTTGAAGAATAACCTTGTGTGTACACCCCTTTAGCATCAGTATCTAATAAGTAGAAAAACTGGGAGATTTTGGCTAACCTTCTAAGCAATTTTGACTATCTAGTCAAAATCTCACTGTGTGTACACCCCTTTAGACAAATGTGTACCCGGCTTTAGTGTGTACCAAGGACTTTATTAAGGGAGGACTGCTGCTTGCAGAGCCCCCAGTGATCTTATGGAGTGGTGGAAGCATTTAATACCCATGATAAACCCTTTATAGAGGTGCATTGGTAAAACAAAAGATAAAAACGCTTTATGAATTAATAGTGTAAAGAAGTGTTCCCCAGCTTCAGTCCCCAGGGACTACTAACCATGCATGTTTTACAGATTATCTTGGTATTGCAAATTAAATAATTAGCTCCACCTGTAGATATTTTAAACTATGTCTTAATAATGGATAGAACTCTGCACCAACTGGGTTATCTGCAACATATGCACTTTTGGTGGTTCTGGGACACACTGGTGTCAAATAAATCACATTAATACACATGGTTTAAAGACCCCTGAGAACACACCTTTTTATAAATACAGACCTCACTACAAAAGAAAAGGAGGAGATGGGGGGAAAAAAATAAGTTGAAGTCCGTGGCAAACAGATTTGAAATAAAAAGACAAACCCGTTTCAGAACAATTGAAATTTTAATTTACAAGGTTTGTGGTAAAGGTCAATTTTGCAAAGTGCTCACTAGCTCGTCATACAAAGAAACTCCTTATATCCACTTGCTGACCCCTGCAGGCTACGTCACCAACAGCAATAATCCACAACCTTGCGCCATAAACAGTGTACCATTACATTACTTGTTTGCACAGAATATTTCCACTTCTCCTATTCAATGGATTGGTACATTCCCACAAACAGCTTCCACTCACAAAATGGTTGCCTTCACCATGTCTTGTCGATAGGCGCACTTTTAACGAGATCTCACTTTTAGAAGATTTGTTTTCATGAAATATAAAAATGACCAGACAGTAACATTGGTCAGCATTTCATTTTAAGGCGTTAATGCCCCTCAAATAATATGTCTGGCGCCTTACAGACTTCTAATGACCTGTAAATAGGAGAAGTATTGGCTAGAATTGTGTGTGCAGACCAGGACTGTTACGGATGATGTTAATATGACTGGGATGCGCCTTTTCTCTTGTGGAAGTCGCCTCAAGTCTGTGCAGCCAGTTCATTTTGACATTAACCACAGATACTGTAAGTTACCTTAAGGCCCTTAAAATATCATTTGAAAACAAGTAAGTCCTCAAAATGAAATCAATGAAAAAAAAAAAAAAAAAAAGATTGTCTGGACAGATTTATAATCGATTAAACCAGTGTTACCAAAGTGAAGGTTTCCTTTAAATTGTTCACAAATGAGAATGGTGAATCGTGTAAAGAACACTCAAAAAAAGGTTTCAGAACTTTACAGAAGGGTGTAAAATTCTATACACTGTATAACAGAATACAGCAGCTATGTACAAGAAATGTATACTAGTCTGGCTGATCTGGGTGAACAAGGCTTTTCTCTTTATACCTGAGTTATACAAACAAAGCTGCATTGGGTCATAAACAGCCATTGCAGCCTATGTATTGTGCAGCCCTTAGCAGGACTGTGGAAAGGGCCACAAAGAGGAGTTTAAAAGCATAGTCACACAATACAGAAGTGTAATGGTGAAATTATCTACAATGGTGTAGTTTGGTCAGATTTGTGCCCCCAGCACCTTCTCATATTGTAGACATGTTATTTTTGTTACTCACAGACCTTTAGGGTGAAATGTAATTGTATTAGAGAATCAGAAAGTGAGAAATTTGGTAAGAAATGTCCAGTTTTTCTAAAGTAGCAATCATTAACACTTCAAAATCAAACCGGTTTTAAAGTGTAAATGATTGCTGCTTTAAAAAAACAAACAAAAAAAACCTAGAGATTTCTTACCAAATCGCTCACTTTCCGATTCTCTCATCTTATTACATTTCACTCCCGGTCTTTTATATTAGTGATCTATACTTTAGAAATTCTCACTTACCATACATTTTTATTGTATTGTCTATGTCTAAAGTGATTTTTAGAACATTTTTCCAATTTTAAGAGCTGGAATATTTTTTGTTTTCCAATTCAAAAGCAGGACTGGATAGAGTGTGTCCTCCTGCACCGTAAGGCGGGGAGGGGGGTTGGGAAATTGAAAAATTCAATTGGGTTTGCCAACCTCCCCCCCCCCCCCCCCCTAAAGAAAAATAACAAAAAAAATAAAGACTTTTCCCCCAAAAAAGGTTGCCTTGAAAAAAATTGCAAAAATGCAATCATGAAAAGCAGCACTTAGTCTAATTTATACTGCATCTAGGCAGGCAAAAAAATACAATAATTGCAGATAATGTTGGCTGTCAGCAGAAACTGAATCCGCACAGGGGGATCAATTAGTCAGGGTAATTTACTGTGGCCAATTCAATTTCTCCCTGAAAGAACCCCCCAGCAACACTGTGCAGAATGCTGAAGATTCACCTCAATTTAAAAAAAAATATTATTGCATTTTTTCATTTTTACATTGAACTGGGTACTGCATTGTATCCTATCCCTCTATCCGAAAAAATGTGTTTTTATTTGGAAAATATGTGTGTGTTTTCTCTATTGTCGGTTTGGGCTTTTATGTCCATGCAATAATATCACTGGAAAAAAAAAAATATAAGGCTAACTGTCCATTGCGATGTGTTCAAAAACGATATTTAGATCGGGTTTGAGTGATCGGTAGCATACATCTTCTAGATTAAAGCATATACAATAGTAAAAAACCCACCACACATGTATGCATAAAGTCTTAACTGCAGCATTCTGTTTGTATTTCAAGTGCTTAACATATCCTTGGGTAGAAAAGTTGCACCCACTAGAAAATTCTACAATACTCAAGATTCCTTGTTCCATCAAATGTGTGACATTTGTTGTTGAAAACTTAACTCTAGTTGTAGTTTTCCTTCTAACTTTACTTAAGCGGAACAAAAGTGCTGATGCCAGACTTGCGTTTCCCGGACATGTATGATGTGTACCCAAAGAAAATGAAGACTATGCCAAATTAAGAAATACCAATAGAGGGGACAGAAAGTGAACTTAGTAGAAATAACCCAAGCCTTTACCTCATGCATATTATGTGGTTTTGCATACATATGTATACAAATACATATTTTAGTGAGAACTTTCTGTTTTACAGCAGTGTAGAGTTTTTTCACATTTGTTTCTGTTTAAAAAAAAAAAAAAAAAAACTGCTACATTTCAAAGCATATTATAGAAATAAATCCGATTTGTACATTCATCAAAAAGCAATCCAGCCTAAATACACCAGGTTTTTGGTTGCATTCGTATTCTTTTTTAGAAAAATGTCCAGTTTAAAAACATCCTGCGGAAAGGCTTGCTCCAAAATGAGGAAAATACTTTAGAGTACTAAAAAATTATAACTGGGGCAGTCTATATATGTTAGAAGTCATCTGGTCCATGCACCACATTCTATTTTGTAAACTACCCCATACAATTCTGCTCAAGCACAACAGACCCTTTAAATTAGGACATACAAATGTAACAAAGATTGTCCACCATTTGGATTGCATTATGTTGAAGGTGGGATGGAGGAAAAAAAAAAATATTATATATATATATATATATATATATATATATATATATATATATATATATATATATATATATATATATATATATATATATATATATATATATATAATCTATCAATAAACATTTTTTCACATTAACATTTGGTGGAAATTTCTAAGCACCGAATGATCATTTTAGCCCACGAACGACTAAAATTTGATCATGTTTGGCCAATGCATTTGCTTTAATGTAAGCTGTACATAGATTTTCTTATTATTTTTAAAAAGTTGGACACTTTGGTGATCAGTTTAGAACAGGCATGTCCAATCTTGGCCCTCCAGTTGTTGTGAACTATAAATCACTGCATTCCTTGCAATAGTTTTAGCATTCCCTAATAGCTAAGCTGTGGCAAGGCATGATGGGACTTGTAGTTTCACAACAGCTGGAGGGACAAGGTTGGACATGCTTGGTTTAGAAAATAGGGGTTAGGGTTATGCCAAACATGTAATGTAATAAACTTACATATAGATCAAATACAAAAATTGTCAAAATGTTCTCTTCCACATTTTACTAGCTTGATTTTAATGTTTTTTTTTTTCTCAATACATGTCGTGACCCATTCAGTAACACCACTTTTCCTTTACACAGGTAAATTCAGAATTTGAAAAGTGCCATGCCAGAAAGAGATAATCTAGAAGTACATGGATTTAAAACGGCATCACCGGATAGAAAAAAAAAAATACCCATCATTCCAACAACTAATTCTGTTGCTTAGAAGGCAGAAAGGTTTTAAAATAACCTTCCCTTGAAGTCCATACATTGATTGATAGTATTTAAACAAAACTTTTTTTTTTTGGTGAGGAAATAAAGCGGAAATCTTATTTGATTGATATAAACTCAGTCCCTACTAAATCAAATATGGACACTGATTGATTTAACCTACAAAAAGCCATCAGTCCAAAGAAATGCATTTTTACAACAGGCAGCATACATCCACTGCATTGGATAGGGGTCTAGTATAAGACTGTGAACAGCTGGCATCTCCAGAGGGCCTAGAACAGAAAGCAAGTGCTAACCAGAGCAAAAGCGAAAAGACACTGGGGTTCATTATGCACCAAAAGACTATTCTTTTTGTTTTTGAAGAGATCCAGGAGTATTGTACAGGGATTCAAGCCAAAAGATTTCAAATGATCATACCAACTATGGTCTGAGCACCATCTCCAATATTTAGTGGGATTTCTACTTAAAATGGAAAGGAGGAAAAAAAAGTACAAGTAATTAAGTTGTACAATGTCTACCACCCATCGTTCATATGTATTTCCAAAGTTACGGTACAAATTGGCAAACTGCTCCCACTTGCCAATATCAAGCTATTGAAAATCAGTCTCCAGTTCCATCACCACCCCCACAATTTAACGTAGTCGGGGTGGTATTAACCAGGGGGAAGAAAACAGGAAGAAAAAACCCCACAAAAAAACAGAAGCCTAGTTGCGTTGACCTTTGGCACCTGGAAAGACAGGTTTCTATAGGCAAGTTTGCGCCACTTGTCAGATGTCAGTAAATGCTCCCACTGGCCAAGTCATGTACACGCAGATTTTGTGAGCGCTTGCCGAGTGTGCTGAGGATTAGATGTCCATTTCAAATTGAGCATCATCACCTGGGAAAAACAAAATACAGATATATATTATTTCAAATGAACGTGAAATAAGGCAAATACCTGACTTTAAAATTATGGTAGAAAATTAAAACTATGCGTGAATGAGGTAGATTTATTCCCAAAACCAACACTGCCCCAGGTCCCGACTCGTATCATGCAACCTTACACTTTGTTTATCTGTAATTTCCAGAAGCTGTACTCACAGACCACAACTTACTGAAAGCCAATCTCACCAAAAGTGAAAGACCACAATTTTCCAAAACCCACAACTACAGACATAATGGATTCACATTAGAAGGGTTTTCCATCCTCAGATGACTAGTTAAATGCATCTCAATCTTACACTTTCCATGCATCATTCAGCAGGAATGGGTTGGCCAAACAAGTATAGTCTCAAAGAATCTGCTTTACTCGACACACTGCTGCCAATCCAGCAGACAGAATGTTAGCTGCAGCTGCCAGGGGTGTAGCACATTGAGGAACCAGTCATGTATACTTAGAATCCTCCTAAGCCCCATACAAACTGGGAAATTTTAGTATGAAATGCTGGGGATATGGTCGCTGAGGTTAAACTCTATGGACTAACGTCTTTTTTCAGCCTTAATTACTATGTTACTCTTTCCCCGTGTGTATGGAGAAGTTATCGTTGCGACCAGCGGCTTGCCCCTGCAGAGTGTTGTCATTGCTGGTCGCAGAGCATATCAGCGAGCATATTGCCCCGTGTGTACGGGGATTTAGAGTCAATCTTCCATTGCCTGGTTTCAAGATATTTATTTATGCCGGAAATCAACACTTTTCAACACATTTATGTTCATTTTTTTGTGTGAAATCTACACCAGAGACCTTCCAGATTATATAACCCTGCACAATTAAAGGGGAGAAAGCATTTAACATGCACCTTGAGAAAAAAATTTTGAGATTCGACAACAAAAAATCTAGGGATCCACTTTATTGTTGTGGAGAAACAATGGGGAGTTACCCACCAACCCCCGCTGGCGACCATATTGCCAGTGATGGGAGTGTGCCCCGGCGATAAATTGCCGGGTGCACTCTCCCGTCCTCAGCCCCTTTCTAATCGCTGGTCGCAGGAGCTTGCTCCTGTGACCAGCTGATTACCTCTGCGGCACCGCCAGCAGAGGTTCCCATTCATCAGCGACCATCTCTGGTCCCTGATGAAAAGGAGAAACTGAGCAATATATCTCCCCCATGTGTACACACCTTAAGCCTCTTGTTAGCACCATTTCTATGTTCCCTACCCATTATTCATCACTTGTGGAGGCCCAAAGATCATCTATGGAGGACTAAATCACTGTTATCACTTAACAGAAACAACAGAATATTTAGCTGGGAGCAGTCTTATACATTATCACCAACTCTTGGTCTGGAGCCTATGATTATAATGATATTTACAGCGTTTTAAAAGAAAAACAATCCTCATTTTTTTTAGTGCTTACTACCTTGTGCACCAGTGTTTTAAGTTTGGGAAATATCTTCTGTATTGGCTGGTACAAGTGTGGTTGGAACTGGTGCGTGCACACTGAAGCTTCTGTATCCACAAATTCTATTTTATTTATTGAATGTTCACTCAGCAAATCATACTTCACAACTTTAAGGAAATGGGGATCGGGACTGCTGAAATGGGGTGTGACCTCATGTAAAGGGTGCTTGGCTTCACAGAACTGTCCGTGATCCCATTTGAAGCTTGGTGCCATGGCTAGCACTTTGAGATCAGAGCCATGCCCCCTGTCCCTTCCGCCCCCCCTCCCCCTTTGCTGGATGCGGAACAGTCACAAAAAATTGGACAGTTAGGCGGTATGGAAATACACATCTCCATATTCTTCATTGTTGCAATGAATTTTTGGTACAATAAAATTTCATCCTGAATTTTAATTGAACAATATGAGAAGGATTAAAAAAATGTAATGTTATCTTTTCATGCTTATTGTGACGTAGTTGTAGATGGAGTTTGCAATATGGAGCCACTTGTACAAGTTATCTTTTTGGAACACCAATTGCTTCGGATATTACAGCCAATTCAAAATAATCGTACTCTAATCAAATTTCCAATTATACCATGTTGATGTACAGTAAGTCTACAGTATTATTAAACCCCAACCACAGCCTAAACCTAACCCTCAATATGTTCCCAATGTTGATGTAAACGTTAAATACTGTTCTGATATCTAGGTTTCTACTGAAAACCGTACATTAAAAGTTAGTTAATTAGAATAGCTCACATTACAAATACAATAAAAGGAAAATATAGAGTGTAAACCAGCATTTCTGCCAATGAGCCAGTACGCATAGTCCCCATCCAATGAGTTGTAGAGAATGGACCCTCGACTGAATACATTAGGCCAGATACAAATGTTTATTTGTGTCCACTCTCCCATCTAAAAGGGACTAGAGATCGAAGGGCAATATTAAAATGCCAGTTTTTATTGCGCTTTATCATAGTGGCTAAATCATACTAAATAAATGTTGCAACACAAAAAGTCTTGTTTGAGCACTCAAAGGGCTGACTTTGGGTCTGGTGAGCTGAAATGCGCAAAGGGGTGCCAGCTGAAATGACTGCGGCAGAAGGCCATATGTGCCCGAACACAGCTACATTTGCATAGCTCATTGGGTGCCCTCTATTGGCTTCTGACACGTGATCATTTGAATCCACCATTGTCTCTAGCCTACTACTTTCTCATTTGTGGCTTAGTATTATCAGACAGATATTTATATGTCACAGCTATAAAATTATATTCACTGAACAGAAGGAAGTGCAAGCAAGAAAGCAAAGATTTTGGGAGAAATTGTGTAAGGTGAAAAAAGCATTAACCCCCCCCCCCCAAAACATAAAAAAACACCTCAGTAAGAGCTATTATACACCATCAAACACTACTTTCTAAGTTACTTTTATTGTTCATCACCAAACATCTCCCCAGTCTATGTTCCATAACTTATTTACTCTGCTTCTACTCAACCCTTTGTTACCCTCTAAGACAGTGGATACTAAAACTCCAGGAAAATGATAAAAAAAATAAAGAGAAATGTGGTACATCTTACCAAGAGCTGTCTTCCTGTCATGGTTGTTCAAATTGTTTGTTTCTACTTTAGACTCTTCTACAACTGTACTAGGGCTGGTCACCCCAGGGATGTCTGGCAGGCGGCGGGGAGGAGTCTGAGCCAGGGGGGAGTTGCGACGGTCCAACAGAAACTTACGATCATAAATGATCCGGGTACCTAAAGGATAAAAAAAAATGCTTGTTTACATCAGATATTGGTCGATCCCATTAAGCTGTAGTGCTTGCAGGCTACCAGTTTACTTGGATGGTAAGACACTTATTTTAAGTGAATAGAAAAGCAATGCATGAGAGATTCAACAAATCCATTGCATTCAGCCACATTTGCTTGTCCCTTAATTATGTACATGTAAAATAAGGCTAGACAAATGTACTTGTACAGCATTATTTCCTCATTGGGCATTTGCAGAAAGAGTTTATATCACGAAACGCCCAAAGAAATCTACGCACACCTCTAAGAGGTGACATTCAATTTGAAGCATCAAAATGGTGTGACTTGAAGGAAGTTTGTGTGACTTCTCCACAATTAGTGACCTGGGAGAAAGGCATGAAAAAGTGAGCAAACCATCCTGGACCCCAAAATATTGTTAAGGAACATCAAGGGCCAGATGCACTAAGATTCAAAAGTGATAAAATGGAGAGTGATAAACAGCCAGCAAATCCGTTCCTACCTGCCATGTCACAGACTGTGTTTGCAAAACGTCAGGCAGGAGCTGGTTGTTTATCACTCTCCATTTTATCACTTTTGTAGCTTAGTGCATCTGGCCCCAAAGCTGCTCATGCCCATAAGGAAAGTACTGGAGGTGTCAAATGGCTTCAGTTATGCTTTTTTACATTATATTAATGGTGGAAAATTTATAGCGAGCGTTAAACATTTTGAGGTACAATAAAATGTCTGCGGTTTAAGATTTAGCAACAAACTGGAAAAATGCTTTATACATCTCATCCGCATGTTCTAAGAGCCCTCTCCCATAAATACACCACCTCTACATACACCTCCATCATCATTTAAATGAAATGGGATCATTGGGTCGACAGGTGCTTAGGTCGACAAGCATATGGTCTAGGTGGATGGTAGGGCATGAAATACCGCCTGTCTGCACACGTTGGCTCAAAAACCTGTGAAAAATCCCATGTCGACCTAACGATTGTGTTGACCAAAGCACCTGTTGACCTTGTCCCATGTCAACCTTGCTGTATGTCGACCTAATCACTGTCGACCAACCGACCGTGTCCCATTTAAACCAGGCACATCTAATATACGGCCCTCCAGCTGTTGTGAAACTACACATCCTAAAATGCCTTGCCATAGTTTTGCCATTAGGGAATGCCTAAACTATGGCAAGGCATGCTGGGATGTGTAGTTTCACTACAGCTGCAGAGTCACAGGTTGGACGTGCCTGATTTAAACCATTATTTAGCTTTCTAGAGAAATGCATCTGAAAACTGACATTTATTGGCCAAATTCAGCTATTTAAACCCCTTTAAGTGCACATGACCATACACAGAGAGTTTACACCACTGTGTCCAGATATTTTCACCTTAAAAATAAACGTTCAGAAAAATCAATATGAGTTTTGGATGGTGTTGCAAATTCCACATGTGAATAGCTTGCAGGACCCAACTCGCACCTAACTGAATTGACCCTTAAATGGCAATCAAGCATCAACAGAATAGTAATGCCATGCAAGATATTGTCCAGTAAGAAAGAAAAACAACAAAAAAGCCATTAAAATCTACACACCAGGTATCAGTCAGGTACCTACTGTAACATATCACACAACAGAGACAATGGAACAGGTGGGGAGGGGCCCGGCATTGGCAAGTGGCAGCAATGATGGTGAGGGAAGAAGCCATGCTGTGTGAGCCATCGCATGCGATGTCCTCTGTCATCTTGCATGCACAGACTCCAGAGGATGTTGCTGACAATGCACAGTGCATACAGACTAGAAGATCTGAAGATTTTGATATTTTGATTGCTCAGAATCTGCAAAATTGTTGAGATTTTCTTAACAGGAATGATACAACGGGGTATATTGAATGCAGACAGCGAGGGATTTTATACGGTGAAGAATGCTTTTTTGGCAAGGATAAGCCATCCTCACCACCCAAGCCACCTCCCGTATTCCAGGGCTCGACAATTAAAAAAAAAAAAATCTAGGAGCCAGGATGAAAGTGTAGGAGCCAGAAAACTAAAAATAGGTAAAGTGCACGTCAAAAAGTTACACCATAATGCCTATTACACATGGCGAACACCCATTAGATAGTGTTCCCGCTAGGCTGTTTTAGCTGGGCACTGCGCCCTGCCCGATTTTTAAAGGGCAAAATGCGCCCTGCTCCTCTAGCAGCACTCCGCTGAAACAGCCTAGTGCCTGCCCGACTGCTTGCACGGGGAAGCCCAGCGCCCGGCACTTCCCCGGCATCTTCGGCGAGGGCCCGCCCCCTTTAGTGACGGCGGCGGCCCGGGACCGCCGCCAAGTGTGACGTTGGCAGGCCCGGACCGCCCCCCCCCCCACCCCAAACTCTAGAGTGATCACTATTAGATGTTATACCACATGCCGCAATGCCCATATACCACATGCCGTAATACCTATTGCATATTATACTTCATGCCATAATGCCCATTACACGGTATACCAAACACCGTAATGCCTATTGCACCTTATGCCACACACTGATGCACTATATATATATATATATATCCAGAAAAAAATGACAATGGGGGGGGGGGTGTGCAGAGAAAAAGGATGACAAACAGTGACCAAAGGTGACCAAGAGTGGGTGAAAGGGATAGATAGAGTGTGACAGAGAATAAGCAGCGAGTGACAGGGAGACTGATGGAAAATGGGTGAAAGGGAGAAGTAGTGAGTGGCAGTGTGAGAAGCAGTGGGTGACACAGGCATCGCTGTTTATACCCCCCTGTAACCCCCTCTTCATTTCCCCATCCCCTGATTCCCAATAGAAGCAGTGCTGTTTACTGTACCCAGAGCAGCGAGTCCTGGCAGAGTTTATTCTGTCAGGAGTGCTGGCAGCAGCCTCTGGTGTCTTTGCTATCAGACACGTAAGCATCGGCGGGTTATCATATCAGGACTCCAGGAGCATTTGCAGCAGCCTCTGGTGCCCCTGTCATTGGACACATGAGCAACGGCCCTACGGTGGAATATACTGTTAGCTATAACATCCAGCGCCACAGTAGCCAGCAGAGCCAAGCACAACTCACCCGGCTGCTGCTGTACCAGAGCACAGAGCAGGTCCGCAGCTCAACTATTAGAAAAGTCAAGACAGCTCCCGAGCCAATCAGGAGTTACCACTGTAGCTCCATACTCAGGTTTTAAATAGCCGCAATGCAGACCTGCTGATACAGCAGCAACCGGGTGAGTTGTGCACCGCTCTGCCGGCTCTTGCGGCGCTGGATGTTATAGCTAACAATATAATCCTCCATGGGGCTGCTACTGTCTGCCCGGGGACTACTGCTTCCTGGCAAAACAGGTCGCCAGGAAGCTAAATCTGGTCGACCTGGCACCCGGGTTTTGTCGAGCCCTGCCACATTCAATGTTTTGCAAAAATCCCTGCAGAATCCTTTAAACAATGAGGTTTGCCACAAATGCAGGGATGGTCACACTCGCCGTTCCCACCTCGCCTCAGGGAACAGGTGAGGTGAAAACAGCCAGTGAAGGGGAGGGCATTGAATACTCTGACAGCGAGCTATCGGCACTGCTCACCATATAGCTTGCCACCCGCATTGAATATACCCCAATGAATAATTTAATTAGCTTTAACACTGGTTCATATGGTACATTAGATCGTAAACCAAAAAGTCCATATCAACAGTCTGCATTGAGCAGATGCACATTTTGGCCTGTCTGTAAAACTCAGAATTGGCTTGCCATTGGGAGGCGGCAGACTGACTGTTAGTGTCGCACTTGCCATGATATGCTGTATGAATACAAAAGATTTGTGATAGGTACAAATGCCAAACATTTGTCTCATTTCACTATACTACCCCTTTCACATGGTACAAATAACCCGGGTTGAAGTGCGGTGTGAAAGGGCCATGTTGAATATCGTGGGTCCAGCAATCCAACCCCGAGATAAAAGTGTTATTCTCTGGTCAGACCCAGGTCCCGTTCACTTCTATGGAGGAGGCACCAGCTTCACCTCAGTGCTGCCTTCTCCCCTGCCACCAGATAACATCAGTGACCTGGCTCATACCTGTGAGCAGCAAACAGGTCACTCCTGGGATGGACCAGTGTGCAAATCCACGGTGCAACATCAATTGTGTAAGATGAATACTACCTGCAGTGTTCGGATATAAAACAAAAACGTATCCCACACCTAATCGGATGGTTGATTTCCCTTTCATTAAAAACAGTGTTTTCTTCGGTTACAGTGAACAGCGCAGCAGAGAATATATTCTAATTTGAGAAATAACTCCATCTGGTGGCTAATAAGCGCAACAACAATTCAATTATGTTTAACCCTTTTGAGTGCTAGCGTTGCTGTGAGCAAGTCTCAAAACATCCAATGCAATCTGCGGCTGCGATAGTCAGTGGGGAATCGGGCTGGTGCGGCGGTAGTCAAAATACTGTGCGGCCCTCTGATTGGCTGAGAGCTCAGCCATTCAGGGAATTGATCACATTTCAAACTTTTAAATCAAAATTTAAATGCGCAGGGATAAAAGCAGCAACACAGAAATTGCTTCCACAACCACTTACTTTCAATACGAACCCCATTCTTCAATATCACTTAGAGCAGTGGCTCTCAACCTCAGTTCTCAAGTACCCCCAACAGTTCATGTTTTCCCGGTCACTCAGCTGGTGCACTCATAACTCACTGACACATTTGAAAAGATCCACAGGTGAAGCTAATTAGTTCAGTTGCAATTCTGTGTGGAGACCTGGAAAATGTGAACTGTTGGGGGTACTTGAGGACTGAGGTTGAGAACCACTGATTTGAGTACATAAATCAAGTACAGTGGATATCTACTAAACCTATAGGTTAATATTTATATGTGTGTGCGTGTGTAAGTCCAGGGGCAAGTGTAAGGTTTCTCAGCACCCTAGGCAAAACATCTACCTACTGCAGCCCCCCCCCCCCCCCACATACTGCCACCAATACCCACTTTCCGACCCCTTAAGGCACACTTGCCTAACATTCTGTAATGGCAGGGAGGCTCCCCAAAATCGTGTGATCCTCTGCCCCACCCTGGGAAGGTTGGCAAGTCCCCTGCTTTCCCTTTGCACCAACAACTGAGTACAAGGAAGAGTGGCAGCAAAGTGGGTATTGGTGGCAGTATGTGGGGGGGGGGGGGGCTGCAGTAGGTAGATGTTTTGCCTAGGGTGCTGAGAAACCTTACACTTGCCCCTGGACTTACAGTCACCTCCAAGAAACCTCTTCTGTGTCTCTTCTTTTTATCTGGATTTTTCTGTAGTGATGCTTGTAAACATTTGTAACAATATTGCGTTTTTAGCTGCACTGTAACAATTAAGACATAGGTGGTAACTGGTAAAGCAACAGTGTCTTAATGCCGTATAATAACAGAGAATTCTCCTGTCAGTTAATGAGGGCAATAGGTCTTGTTAATTGTGTTCACAAACGTTCAGGCATTGTAACAGATCTATGTCTGTTGTCCTGGTGACAGGAAACTCCTATATTAAATAGACAGTGGGGTGCCCGTCTACAATAGGAGCAGCGGCGGCTAGTATTTGCCCCGTCCTCCCTGTGGCTACAGAAACAGTCAGTGGGGTGGGGACGGCAGTAGGCAGCAGCCGCGACTTGCTGGCTTGGAGTGACAGCGGTAAAGTACAGCCGCTTCACTCCCGATGAGCCGCCTGCCTGCAAATGAACACAGCGCGGTGTTCAGTGGTAAACCCTGCGTCTCAGGCTAGAGGCGGGTGGGAGAGCCGGCAGCGGGACCACACCATTTACACTAAGCAGATCAAGAATACATTTCGGAGGGAGGGGAAGGCTGGGAGCACACACTAGGTGTGTCAGACTTGGTGGTGCGCTAGGCAGCTGCCTAATACTAGAGCTGTCCCTGTGTCTGACCCATGTATGTCTGGTGTGAGCAGCAGGCAGAACCACATCTCCCAAAACTTCCTCTTCTCCCAGCAGCTCCCTCCACTGTGGAACAATGGAGGGGACATGAAAGGGAGCTGCTTAGACCACCGAAACAGCTGGAATACACAGTTAAGGTCCCAGTTTTCCGTGGCTGCATTTTTCCACCCCCAGGATTCAGTCCACAAAAAAAAAAAAAAAAGTGTAACCAATTAATTTTTTAATTGGACATGGTGGGTATCGGGAGCGCACATACCTATGGGTGAGACATCTGGATTTTTTTTGTTGTAGGGAAAATCTTGCACCTAATTGAATAAGCCCCAATGCATGTAACTGCAGATGGGTCAGATTTAAAATATGTGGAGATATTGGTGGCCAGATGTACTAAGCTTGAATAGTGATAAAATTAAGTGTGATACATTCTGTCTGTATATCAGCACTGATATGCAAAGCAGACATGTGCTAGAAACACCAGAGCAGACAATGACAACATTTTTCCACCCCCAGGATTCAGTCCACAAAAAAAAAAAAAAAAAAGTGTAACCAATTAATTTTTTAATTGGACATGGTGGGTATCGGTAGCGCACATACCTATGGGTGAGACATCTGGATTTTTTTTGTTGTAGGGAAAATCTTGCACCTAATTAAATAAGCCCCAATGCATGTAACTGCAGATGGGTCGGATTTAAAATAAGTGGAGATATTGGTGGCCAGATGTACTAAGCTTGAATAGTGATAAAATTAAGTGTGATACATTTTGTCTGTATATCAGCACTGATATGCAAAGCAGACATGTGCTAGAAACACCAGAGCAGTCAATGACACCCCAGGCAGGGAAGAGGAACTGCATGGGTTTTCAAAGATAGCGGGTGCTAGAATGAACACTAACAAAAAACCAGCCAATCAGCTCCTAACTGCCCTGCTACAGGCGGAGTTTGGAAAAAATGAGAAGGAGCTGATTGGTTGGTGGTTTTATCACTTTACAAGGCTTAGTACGTCTCACCGTGGATGAAAGATTCGATTACTTGTGGTAAGCCAGATTGCTAATACCCAGGTGGTGATTTTTTCTTCTAAGAAGCTGCAAAGGAAAAAGCTGCACTGTAACATGTGGGGAATGCAGCACTTTGCACAGATTCTATAGATTAGCATGCGTTAATCCATGGTTTATAATGCAGGGAAAATAGCAGATAATTGAAAAT
The DNA here is from genome assembly GCF_055691185.1 of Crinia signifera. Classification (NCBI taxonomy): domain Eukaryota; kingdom Metazoa; phylum Chordata; class Amphibia; order Anura; family Myobatrachidae; genus Crinia; species Crinia signifera. The sequence goes on along the minus strand of NC_139222.1, from coordinate 192,795,217 downwards.
CTCTGGTTTAAAAACCCAGGAGCTTTCCACAACAATTATACTGCTTTCAGATCTCAAACGCAGGGTCGCACCAGGACTTTGAAATGGCTCAGTCCCGGAGCAACCCTGCATGCGCAGTCTGTTCAGACTGCATAAGCGAACCTGCAATTTTGCCATCTTACTGATGTCATGTGGGGGTGCGGCGAAGGAGGCAGCACTTAATGCTGGCGCTGCTCCAAGAGCTTCCTCCTCCAGAGTGTGAATGGGAAACTGTTAAGAACCCTTCTTTGTACCCGGTTCATATTGGTAGCGGTTAGCTGTAACCGGTAACCCCTTTCACATCACACAAATTACCGGGTCAAAATCAGCATGAACCCGGTAATTTCGTGCAAGGTGAAAGGGGTATTTTCCATATGCCATGATCTAAACTGCAGCATACAGTACAAATAAAGCTGTGGAGCATCTGTAGGTTGCACGCAAAAGCAGCCAATATTAACACTACATGCAAATAGAACAAAAGAAAAAACTAAGTATTTACACCTCATTGTTTGTCAGGTATACAGTCACTTGTTTTTTTGCTTTACTCCCAACTCAGAATTAGGCCCTTTAAGCGACAATATCATAAGTATACAGGATGTTCTAACAGAATTAGGGCATCACATGAGCAGAGTCCCTACAATAACTTGGCACACAGTAAAGTTACATGCTAATCCTTGTGACACTGATGTCATTGCTTGGAGTACACCCAATAAAGTAGAAGTAACTCGAAAAGTAAACAATTGTATGCGGATGATGTACACAGAGCCAAAAGCTGAGCATCTGTTACAGTGGTAGTATGTTTACCATTGCTCGGAGCATAACCACTTCCTACTGAGACTTATAAAAGATAAAATATGAACTACTTGTAAAAAGAGATATTGCATATATTGTTTCAGGAGGAATATGGTTTCTGTAAAATGCTGCTTAACAGCTGATGCATTAGAACTATTTATGGGGGGTGTGTGTGTGTGTGTGTGTGGGGGGGGGGGGGGGGGTTTCAGGGTGTGGCATAGAAGATCTACAGTAAAAACAGTTGAATTGGGGTCAAATTGTAACCACAAGTATAAAGGCACACATCCATTAAAGCAGTGATGGCTAACCTTGACACTCCAGCTGTTGAACTACACATCCCAGCATGCCCAGCATCAGTTCTAGCATATAGCCAAATAGTAAAACTGATGCAGGGCATGCTGGGATGTGTAGTTCAACAACAGCTGGAGTGTCAAGGTTAGCCATCCCTGCACTAAATCAAAGCTACCCCGCCAACTCACACAGCAGCTGCTGGACTGCAGAATCACATACGATACATTGTATGCAGTTATTTTGGAAAAATAATATCTTATACGATCGCAGTAAGGGCAACAATGAATATCCATGGCAGCAGCACTTAGGATCTGTAACTAATGCGCATGGGAACGCACCTCGCAATCACAGGTAAAGGACATGTGATGGGTCACATTTTATGCAATCTGTTGCAGCAGTGCATCGGAATCTAATAAAAAGTGGTGCTATCACACTAGTCGATGGTGGCCTTAAATGTATACCCTTGCAGGCTTGCCACGCTTCGGGCACGGTGCACAGTCCATGTGAATAGTAAAGGAGCATACACAAGGTGCGATGCCGATGTGCAGGCAGGCCAATTTTGACTATATTGTGAACAAGCCAACAGTGTTCTCAAACTGTCAAAATCGCAAGTAAATCTAATCAACATTGTATGGTTCTGGGGGAGTTCAAGGAAAATGTCATAGTCAATGTTTAACCATGCGTATGCACTGGAAGTCAGAAGAATTATGGAGAAAACATGTCAACATATGTTGACAATTGTCACGTCAACCTTCTGAACCAGTCAGCCTCATACATGTCAACCATATGGTGTTGATCTACTGAGTAATTCCCTTTTCTAAGCAGGTTCTAAAATTATGAAACCATCTTAACGATTTTGCATTATTTCATCCAATTTTATTTGAAAAGTGTGAAATCATTTGTGTTTTCCATCTGGCCCGTGAGTGTCGGATAGGAGCCCCTAGATCGGAAGTACTACGTTTTAGTGTATGGGGCCCTTTGCCACCAGAGATTGCATCATACATGCTTCTTAAAAACCGAGCATATAAAAATGTTAGTGTTTAGAGGAAATGCATCCAGCAGGCAATATTTGGGTGCCTGCCATGTAACATAAAATCGTTACCAAGTCTGTCTTTGTGACCACCAAAATATTTGCTTTGCTCTTGAACAACACTTCAAGATAAAACACAAAGATAGCCAAGTTGTTTATGTGCCAGTGGATCATGCATTAAAGGCAAAGTCAATGTTTGGAATAGTATTAGCTGTCATGAATGCATGTATATTTTATTGTAAGTTAAATACCCAAAAACTGCTACCAAAGTTCTGATATAGTGCATATTCCTGTAAAGTGATCAAAGCATTTGTTGAGCAAGCCTTTACATTTTAGGGTGTGGTATTGTAACCCGAATGCCAGTACTCCAACAAGGGGGCGAGCGCATCAAAGTTTCTTGCGGGCTTGGTGAGCTTGCCAGAGGTTCTATTCTCCCTCTATGGGGGTCGTGGATGTGGCTGCCAATCCTAAAATATGTGGACAAACAGAAGCGAATCCTGTCCCTCACCACATAACTGAACGCAAGGATGACCTACATAAAATCTATCTACTTAATTTTTTTCAAAATTTCTTTTGGTCTAGTAGTGTCGAGAAAATGTCTGACACTCTGTGGTGCCATGATTCAAAAAAGTTACTGTTGGTCATTCTGCGCTCTGGGGAGTTCAAAGGAAATCAGTCAAATTTGCACCATGTGTACACACACCAAGATGAAAGAACCACACTTCAAACTGTCCCCCTCACATTACTATCCAGATAGATTGAGCTCGGTCCACAGACCGTAGTCCCGCCTTGCTGCTGTCAGCTATCTGACAATTAAGCCAGTCTGGGAGAACCTAGCTGAGCAGACGGGAAACAGCAAGCCCAGTGCTGCAGATGAGAGATGCGACAGCACCTCACCTACAACTTATTGGTGCAGGCCATTCACCATCAGTATCCCGACAGGACTGTCGGGTCTTAGGAGAGAGGGCATCGCACTACATTGCCGCCAGTGGGAGAAGCGGCAGCCCACCCCCTTCTCCCGACAATTAAAAGCAGCAGCAAGTCATACTACAGCCTCTCGGTCGAATGGTGCTGCAGGATTCTTTACAAATATGGTGAGTAACCATTTGCATTGTGCATATGTAATCATGCCAATTTGAACTGTCCACATATTGCTCCAATATTTTTCCTATACACGAAAGAAGGAGAAATATTGCTCCAATATTCTATCTGGGACAGATTCCATTGTGAACCAATTCTAGTAATATAAAGTGCCGTCTAATTCACTTTTTTGGGTCCATAGACTTTTTAAAGATTTTTATATTACAGAAATATTATGTTTCAGATTTGAAGACACACAGGAATATTATATGCCAATTGTTATACTTTGTATATGTAATACTATATATTTTATTGATTTTGCATAAGTGGCCACCTATTATTTTGTAATAAAGGGATATTATGCTACATTGTTTCTGATAGCAATTCAAACCCTGATGCATCCAGATTGGGTGTATTCAATGATTTTTGCGAGCTGTGACAGCTTGCAGCGTCAGTATTCAACTGTAGAGAGGGTGAAATGGCATATGAGGCCGCTAAAACAGTGAGGTTAGTGGCTAAATTCAGCAGGCTACCTGCATTAGCCACGAGCCTCGCTGTTTGAGGGGAATCCTCGCTGTCCTGCGACAGCGAGGATTCCCCTGGGACCTAGATTAGGGTGAGCAGCCAGCGCAGGGGTTAAATGGTGAGGATCGCTTATTTTTGGTAATCCCCACCATTTTACGTCCTCGCCAGCTGCACTGAATACAGCCCTATGAGCGTAGTATTTAATTGATATTCAGGTTGTTACCCACATGGAAAAGGCTTCTGTTCTCATGGTGACTCTTGATGCATTTTCATTACTGTAACTACACTATTAGTTGGGCAGCCATTGGCAGAATAGTAGATCATAAAGAGCCAAAGGGCCTAATTCAGACTATCACAAAGCACATTTTTTCTCAAATGGACAAAACCATGCTGCACTTCAGGTGGTGCAAATTTGACATGAGCCGAGAGTTAAGCCCCAAACAGTGTTCCCCCTAGGCTGTTTTAGCGGGATGCGGCGCCCTGCCTGATTTTCAAAGGCAAAATGAGCCCCTGCCTGTCCCTGGGAAAGTGCAGCTGTAGATGGCGATGCCCGGCTCTTCCCCGGCAGCGCAGTCATTACCCCTTTTGGTTATGTCACGGCCCGAGCACGCCCCTTTCCTGATGTCGGCGGCCCGAGAACGCACACAAAGGTGATGTAGGCGGGCCCGGTCCGCCCCCCCCTTATACTGCCCCCATGCAGCAGCACCCTCCACAGTTCCTAGAAGGAACACTACACACAACCTAGATGAGAAAGTAAAAGATACTGCTCAGCAGGGCACTTCTAAGCAATCTCACTTTCTTGTCTAGTATAGCGTGTTCATGCTATGCGGTTTTAGCATGGTGCCACAGCCTGCCTGATTTTTAAAGGGCAAAACCCATCCTTTTAGCATCTGGATAGAGATGCATGCAAAAAGATGCCATGCATCTCTATCCAGATTGACCCGACAGCTTGGGGGAAGACTGTCGCCTCCCTAGGTGCCGGGCACACTCCCAACAGAAACGCCAGGAGGCCCACCCATATTAGTGACGTCAGACTTAAGTTGCCCGCTACCACCTGCCCTGATCCTGGAGGGATCACTGTAGTGTGTACACTCAATATCACTCCAACACATCATTAACATCCCCCTCCATCTGTTCAGTAGACCAGGCAAACTTTGCTAACAAGGGCCATGCTGCAGTATGGCACCTGCTTCCACCAATATCTTTCGCCGTGCACACACATTGCGTAGTGTGTAAATGGCTTTAGATTTGGGGGAGTTATTTTGTTTTTGTGCAAGGTAAATAGTGGCTGCTTTATCTTTACACTGCAATTTCGATTTCAGTGTGACCATACCCCACCCAAATGTAGAACATAGGATAAATCGGAGTCATCAGTGGCACATTACTGGTGCTTTTTAGCTCCCGCAATGCAGCTCATCAGACTTCCCTTAAACTCCCCAGGCAGCTCCACAGGAGTCTTTACATGCGATAAATCACATATGATTACGCATGTGCCAAATCGTATGGAATCCCTCATGTGTATAGGAATAGCACTGTCTAAAATAGAACGCAAATCGTTTTATCTAATTTTTATTATAAGTCTATCAACAATGGATTAGGGTCTCCCTAAACAGGTTATACATATTATAACAAAATTGACTAAATTCAAAGCTATTACAGTCTCGCTAGGTATCCTTTACAATTGACATACTAATGGTGAGGTTGACAGCAGCCATTTGCCTAGCAGCATTCCAAAAGCCTGCGGCTGCAAGACCTGCCCACAATGTAAATGAAATCACGTAAGCAGCCTCTTCAATGAAACACAAGCACAACAAAATATGCTTTATTATTGCACCGTTACCAGGAATACAGCCGTAGCTTTATAACATTCCTCGAGTCAGGAGACGAAGCCAAATGTTCTGCAAAGGGGAGGGTGGGGGGATAACTTAAGAAGCCAAGAATGTTATGACTTTGTACTGCAATTGACATGTATTCTAAGAAAACAAGGCTAAGTCCTGGATTCAGAGCACACTAGAGATAAAAACAAGTTGTCCTTATGTTTCATGTGCTGCAGTGCAGTCAGGAGCTGTTTATTGAAGATACGTAGTCATGCCACCTTATGTCGCCTCCCCCCTCTCGCTCTCTCTCCCTCCCCATTGTGCAACAGTCATGGGGCTGTGCTGGCTTCCATAACCGTGTTTACAATTTGAAGTATTCCTGAAGGCATGGCAAGAAATCTCTGGCATTGAGGTGTATTTTTTTTGTTTTGCAGAAATGAGTCACTGCACAATATTTAAGTATATATGAACACACAGATCAGGAAACATAACCTCAAACAAGAGGTATGTTTCCCCATTTTAAAGGTGTAATACAGAAAAGGACTTGAGTGTTGTGTAAAGTAAGATAGATGAAGTCACCTATTCACATGGCTGCATAAAGTTTGCCATCTTTCAGTATCGCATTAGATATTATTGGTTTGTCTTAATTATACCCCTTTTCCACCAAAACCATGAGTTTTGGAACATGGTTCTAAAGGAGCGTGCACACGGGCATTTATCGCTGGCAATATGGTCGCTCAGCAACCATATTTCCAGCGATTGGAGTGTGCACCGGCAATAAATCGCCGGATGGCAGCTCCCGTTTTTAGCTTTCATATGATCGCTTGTGCAACAAGCTGATTCCCTCTGCGGCTCTCCCAAGCAGAGGTTCCCTTCCATCAGCGACCATCTCTGGTCACTGATGAAAAGGAGACAGAGCAATATATTCCAGAGCAATATATCTCCCCCGTGTGTACACAGCTTTAGGGCTAGATGTATCAAGCAAGTGGAGAGTGATAAAAAAGCAGCCAATCAGCTCTTACCTGTCATGTTACAGGCTGGGTTTGAAAAAAATTACAGGTAGGACCTGATTGGCTGGCTGTTTATTACTCACCACTTTACCACCTTTTGATGCTTGATACATCTGACTCTAAAGGTGCGTACACACATACAGATTTTCTATCTGGTGGGAAGAAAAACCTGGAAATGTATGGGAGCATATGACAATCAAAAATTTCCACCCAAATGCAGGAAAACAGAAAAAAAAATGTATGCTTTGATAAATTGGTTATATCAGAACGATTAAACAATTTGTCTGACTGATCACTGTCTGTTTTCAAGCGTTTGGGAACAATTTTTTGATTGTCACTTGCTCCCATACATTTCCAGGTTTTTGTTCCCACCAGATAGATCAGACAGTAAATCTGTACGTGTGTACGCACCTATAATCTGGTCATTGGTGCTTTTACAGCACATACGATCTGCTACCACAAGCAAAGCCAATGGATCATACGTGCAGCACGTATGTTCTGCGGTTTGCCTCGCGATCCACAGATCATACAGATATTCCTCACAATCGATTGCACAACCCGTCAAAATCATTTGTTCGTGCCTTCGATCGTTCTGATCTAAGGCCACTTTAACTCTCCACAGGCATATTATGGGACCTGGTCACTTGTTTGCAGTTACCAGGTCTCACATTGGTAACTTCCCAATTCTGACTGGTACATGCACCTGTTATTTTCTAAAAACCTCTTTTCACTGAGCTGTGACCCGGGTATATGCAGCAGTGGGAAATGGGTATTACTGGACTGACAGGAGCATGCTCAGCGCTCCTACAAGATATTAGCTATGATTAAGGACATGGAAACAGTGGCTCAGGAACTTATGACCATAATATGCTAATTTACACACAGTGGTAACATGAGTAGCACCATAGGGATGGTGCAATTTTACAGCAGATTACAGTATTGTGAGCTGTAGTTTTACTGCATGCAATAATCACAGGTGCTATAGGGGCAGCAAGCCATTCTGGTGGTAGGTGGGTTCCTACTGCCATGCATAATACAGTAAATAGTAGTGTATATAGCTGGGTTTGCATTATGACCCTAGATTACCTTCAGAAGAGACTGAAACCATATGCCCTGGTGCAACCTGCTAGTCTCCCTACACTAATGAATGTGACTAAGGAATGCAAGTAGCAGCTGGATGAGGCCCACCACCTCACCCCCTGCAGCCATATTATGCAATCGCCCAGCATGCCCAGTGTTTGTTTGTTTGTTTGTGTGTGCATGGACATAGGCCTGCATAGCTGTGTGTGTACATGGCAGGCAGCAAGGTGCTCCTCATTTATTTGCATGCATGCCTTCAGCTCAGCAGGCATGAGGGGTAACGCATGTGCAGAGCCTGGTCAAAGCGCCCACTACTGTTACACACAGGGCACATGCACACGGGGAGAGGGGGCACCGCATGCTCTCTCCCCCGCCTCATGGTACAGGGCACATCATGCATGCCACTCTGAAAAAAACACGGTGCCCTTCCATAAGGCCGCACATGCAACTTACCTCCAGGGGTGGTGGAGAACAGGGTGCCCCCGGGGGTGGTGCAATAGTCATGAGGTAGCTGAGATGAGTCGCTGATGGGGATGGTCCTGGTGGGGATGGCCCGGCTCTGGCTGTGCTGGTGCCCAGTTGACATGTTCCCGGCCTGGAGTATGTGAGTATGGTGGGGAGAGAGAAAGAAAGCAGCAGCAAGGCAGAGAGAGGGGCGGGGAGGGGCCGGCGGCGCGCTGGGGGGAGGACGGAGGAGAAGGGGAGGCGGCTGCTGCTGTTGCTGCTTTATCACTTCCCTCTCTCCTGCCCTCTCACAGCTCGGTGCCTGCGCCAGGAAGGAGTGCGGGGAGCGGGGCAGGAAATGAAGTCACAGCCGCCTCTGCTTAACCATTCACAGGGCGCGCCGGGGGCCTGGGACGGACGCTGACACTGTACTGCTACTGCCTCCATTCGGCCTCATATAGCGATGAACTGAAAATGGCGAGTTATGTCAACATTGTTAGAATGTCGACATTAGAATGTGGGGTGGGCATGGTAGGAGTACGGATATTTATTGGCACGCTGCATGCCTGATCACCGGGAGATGGATAATGAATTTAGCATCTACCGTACTGGAGTCGTCAACAGGGAATGCGGTCGGCAGGTCGACCACAATTGGTCATACTTGCCTACCTGTAGGGTGGGTGGATTCAGGCATTTGCCATGCCTGAATCCACCAACATTTTGAGTTACTTAAAACCGGGACTTTCTGCGTCCCGGGATGGGTTTGGCCGGGACGCGGGATTTACGAGTCCAAATCCGGGACAGTCCTGGGCAAACCTGGACGGTTGGTCACCCTACCTACCTGACCCTCTCCATGTGGGAGAAAATGCTCTGTTTCTGGACTTCCCTGGTAATGTATGATTACCATCACCTGTGGGGAGCTAGGTAAAGGTGTTTCACCACAGTTGATGGCAATCCTACATTATCAGGGAAGTCCAGGAGCAGAGCATTTTATCCCACATGGAGAGGGTCAGGTAGGCAAGTATGCTATTGGTTGACCTGCCATAGGTCGACATACCTTAGGTTGAAATGGGCAAAAGGTCGACCCAAGCAATAGGTTGACATGGAAAAGGTCAACATGAGTTTTTCCGTTTTTGTTTTTTTTAAGTGTTTTTTCTCAGCTTACTATGTGGACATAGGGTTAGATTAAAATAGTGTACCCAGCGTTGCAAAGCACAGTGCCTGCAGTAAATAAATATGGTGTCCATATCGACCTATGTGATCAGACAAAAAAAACATGAAAAACTCATGCTGACCTTCATGTCGAACTTTTTCTTATTGCTGGTGTTGACCTTTTGACCATGTCATTATAAGATATGTCAACCCTTTTCATGTGTCCACCAATAGTGGTCAACCTATTGACCCTATCATCCATACCTGTCAGCAGCATGTAAGTGACTGCTGGTCTACCAGGAATGATTAGTGGTGGCCATCATTGTGATTGCCATCGATGGTGATAGTACAAACGTTATGGATAACCATCAATGGTTTTAACTATCAACGGTCTTCTATTTTCTTTGATTGGCCTTTTGGCCAATGTGAACCTGGGGCCTGGGCTTCACTGGTGTCAGGGCGAAGCTATGCTCTGTGTCCTGATCACTGAATAGATGTAGCATCTAACAAGAGGGGAGTCAGGGCTGTGCTGGGCACAGCCTTATAAATGAAAAAACGGGTTGTGGTGGTGGCAGAGCACGCCCTCGTTCTGAGGCAACACTAGGGTTACCACCTAGTCCCTTTAATTCCGGACACATGTTAATTACACAGGTTCTGTGGCAGTTTAAAATCAGGTGAAGTGGAGTCTTGAAGTCAGCCAGCCACAGAACCTGTGTAATTCATATATGTGTCCGGAATTAAAGGGACTAGGTGGTAACCCTAGGCAACACCCACCCTGTGCGGCAGGTCCCGATTTCTATAGATACTGAAGTTGGGAGGTATGGATATGTCAACAATCTAACATGTCTATAACACATGGTTGCCTACCTGACCCTATCCTTCAGGGAGAAAATGCTCTGTCCCTGGACTTCCCTGGTAATGTATGATTGCCATCACCTGTGGGGAGCTAGGTAATTGATAAGAAAGGTGTTTTAATACATTACCAGGGAAGTCCAGGAACAGAACATTTTCTCCCTGAAGGAGAGGGTCAGGTACACAACCATGCAATAACATGTCTCCACCATCTACATCAGTGGACCTCCTTCAATCGCGATCATCAAGACACACCGAGTCCAGGTTTTATTCCTATCCCTGCATGTGACTTGATTTGTTACTCAGGCAGCTTGATTATTCCATCTGTGAATAAACAAGGATAGCCATAAAACTTGGAGTGTTGGTGTGTCTTGAGGACCGCTGGTCTATATTATATATGTTGATAATTTGGTTGTGCCCTCTTTCCAGCGGAAAGGGGTTTGGTCTCACAAAAAAGGGACATGGCCACACTAGAGTACTCCAATTCAAATCATGCCACACAGTCCAATCATTACATTACACAGCACGATAGTGTCCCTTATTCACATTATGCCAGGGTAGAGCTCACAGTAGAGCACCTTATTCAGGTTACACCCACAGCAGTAGATATCATTATACATGTTATGCCACACAGATGTAGTGCCCCTTATACCCCTTTCAGATTGCAAAAATAACCCTGGTAATTGCCGGGTCCACCCTTGTCGAGGTGCGGTGTGAAAGCACAACACCTATTAACCCAGGTAGATCAACCCACCAATTCAACCCATGTTATAAGAAGGGTTAAACCCGGGATGCCCGATATATAATGGGTGACCAAGGTTTAGTGTAAAAGTGTCGTAGCCAAGTTGTACCCGGCATTGCGATCTGAAAGTGGTAATATACACATGATGCTCCCCTTTGTTATCTAACTGCTGTTCAATCTGATATGTCTTTGCTTCAATCATGTTTGTCTTGCCTCTCCTACTTTTTCTCCCATTCTGGGCCAAATTCAAGCCCAATCAGAAGGGGCCAATCATATAATATGTGGACAAACCAAAGTGAATCCTGTCCCTCACCACATAACTGAATCTAAGGATAAAATATAAAAACAATTTACTTAATGTAATATTTTTTTCTAGGGTGCAGTGATTCAAAAACATTTGGGAACCACTGAACTATGGCTTTGTAGTTTTGCCCTGTTCTGCCTGTAGCATTGTAGAGGCAGCACACAGGTATTTACGCAAGTGGTGTGAAACTGAGAGTGGAGGAGACCTTGTACCAGGTGCTATTAGAAGGGTTGGTGTAGGAAACACCAGGTGTCAGAAACAATGTTTGAGTTACCTATTACAACTGAGTTACCTATTCATTATTTATCTGTTTTGCATTGATTCAGTCTGATATACCAGAGCTATTTAATGCTTTCTAAGACCATGCTTTTGAAACAGACTGTCCCAGTGAATTACGGGGACAATGGGTAGTCTTTCAGTGAGAAATCACTTTCTAGGTACATGGAGCTACTGAAAAGGGATCTGCAGATTCCTTTTAAGTGATTCTGCAGTCGATAGGCTACAATCGTCCCTTAAGTGTATTTAGTCCTCCTCCCTCCTGTTTCATCATGTTCTTCATCTACACCAGGCATGTCCAATGTTGGCCCCTCCAGATGTTGTGAAACTACACATCCCATCATGCTTTGCAATAGTTTTAGCATTCTCTAATAGCAAAACTGTGGCATAGCATACTGGGATGTGTAGCTTCACAACATCAGGATGGCCAACGTTGGACATGCCTGATCTACACTCATCCACCCTTGAGCTCTCTGCATGAACTCCACCACATTTTTGTCTTTTTTTTCCCCACGCCTCTTGCAGTTGCTTTAAACCTGCTATGGTCTAGCCCAGACATGTCCAACGTTGGCCCTCCAGATGTTGTGAAACTACACATCCCAGCATGCTTTGTAACAGTTTTGCTATTAGAGAATGCTAAAACTATTGCAAAGCATGCTTGGATGTGTAGTTTAAAAACATCTGGAGGGCCAACGTTAGACATGCCTGGTCTAGCCCACTGTTTCCCAAACTAGGGGGCTAATTCAGACCTGTTCGGTCGGGTCCCAATTCAGCCCCTTCTCTGGGTCTGTGCATGCGCAAACCCTGGAGCAAACTCTCATAGAGGGGGGGGCAGGTGATGGCAGCAGGGGAACGCTCAGCATTTTATGGGTGCCCCTATAAAAATGCTGGGCGTTTCCCTGGGATGGCAGATGTGTTGCTGTCTGCTCAGGGCAGGCGGCTGATGTCATATGACGTCAGCACCCGCCCCCTTTTCGTGATCTGTGGAGTGAATAAAAGTCAGTTTACACTGACTTTTATTACCAAAGGGGAGAGAAATCATTTGATGACCATCAAATGATTTCTCTCCCCTTCAGCCTAATGCAAGGGGATGTGTTTTCGTACACGTCCCTTTGCATGCTAACTGTCATTCGGCAGGGTTGCGTTGACCTGTTATCTAGGCTGCGCGTATACACAGCCTAGGGAACAGGTGTAAAACAGGCCCTAGGTGCTGTAGGGTACTTGCAGGAATACCACGAGTTAGAGGTCCAGGACCAAATAAAGTTAGATGTTACAGACAAAACAGTGGTTTTTAATCATAAACTATGGACAAACAATTGCAACCCCGTCCACTATTAATACCGTGTTCTCACTGCGAGTGAGAAATACACAGCTTTTACCCGGCATTAAAATGTTGGGGACAGCAGGGACGGACCCCCGTTCTCACCGCAAGGCAAATTCCTGGGTGAAGAAGTTCTACCTGGTAATTTGCCTTTTAACACGGGTTTTTATGAAATGAGAACAGGTCAACCCGTGTATGAGATCCGGGTATGCGACCCATTCACACTGCAAAAAAAAAACTGTGTTAAAAGGCAAAATTCCGGGTCGACATGCTAGCCCCGGAAATTTGCCTGCAGTGAGAACGGGGTATAACTGAACTTAAGGATGACTACCCCTTTCAGACAGAAAACAGAACCCGGGAATTACCCTGGTCCAGGAGGGTAGACCCGTTTTTTTTTCTGTCTGAAAGGTGAACCCGGGTCTAAAACCACTCCCCGTGTCACCACCTCACCCACCATCACCCTGCTCCATCATGCTATCTTGCCCCCATCACCTCATTCCCTCTCACGCCCCCTTTCACCTCACCTCTCCATTAATCAGGTTTCTGTGTGAAAGGGGTCGACATAGGAAATTCCCGGGTTTTCTGTGTGAAAGGGGTCAGAGCTTTTAGCTGAGTCTTAACACAGGTTTTTTGCATCCGGTAAACACTCGTGTTTTGGGGGTTTCTCTGTCTGAAAGTGTAAGCACAGGTTTTTTTTAAAACTTTAATAATTTTTGCTACATTTTTCAATAAGAAACTTTTGTCAAATGGTTGCCGTGAAAAAATGTAAAAAATACTATTGGGCGCCGTGATTTTAAAACATTTGGAAATTACTGCTCTAGCCCTCGGGTACTGGTTTTCCCTGCACCAGCTGCATTGTTAGCTGAATTGAGAGTTAACGACCCATATTCAATCCCAGGCTAAATTTTCACCGGGGGTAAAAACATACATTTTCGCCCTTTTTGGGGGCGAATTTGATTCGCTTATTCAATCCCAGTGCTGATCTCTTGCCTGGGTGAAAATTCTAGCATTGGTCAAAAACGTGTGTTCTGGCAAAATTGCCACAAATTGACATGGTTTTGGTGAATTTTCGCCCATGCCATTGGGCCGTGATTTAATACAGAATAGTCGAATCTCGGATGTTTTTTCGCCTGGTGAAAATTTCGGCTGGGATTGAATACCGGCTATAGTGTTAATTGTATACTGTACTACTTACTGTATTGTACTGTGCCATCATGTTTTGTCTTGTAATTTTCCCTCCGTATGGCACTGTGGATGACATGTGGGCCAATCTGTAGTAGTGATAACAATATCGTTCACGATATTATCATGCATATTCTCTAGTGTGTACCTATTATTTTGTTAAGGATGCATGACAATCCCCCCCCCCCCCCAAACTTTGTAAAATTTTGCCTAGTACAAGTGATAAAGATACTTTTTTCATAAAACAAGATGGACTGCAGTACAGCAAACAATGGGGCAGATGTATTAAGCCTTAACAAGAGATAAATGCAAGTGCGATAAGGAGAGATAAATGTCCAGCCAATCAACAGCTAACTGCCATGTTACAGGCTGTGTTTGAAAAAAGTCAGTAAGGAGCTGATTGGCTGGACGTTTATCTCTCCTTATCACATTTGCATTTATCTCTTGTTAAGGCTTAATACATCTGCCCCATAATATCTTTATTGTATGTCAAATCATTCAGTGTGTATAAACTATATCGTTCATTCTATAGCTCTGGAGTGTTCAAATAAAATCTTTAACAATATTGTTGCCTGAGCTTATTGCATAGTGTGTACCCAGCTGAACACAAAATATATCTGTGATCTCTCTTGAGTGTAGGCTTTTAAATAGTCGCATAAATGCTGTGGAACCTGCAATTTCCACATGATTTTCTAAAGACATTGATTTTGAAAAAAAGAAAGAAAAACATTGCAATACTACCTAAAATGAACATACTTCAATAGAAAATAAATGAATGTGTAGTCACATCTTAAAAAAACCTACAACTTTCACTGTTTCACCTATTATAGTATATCTGACCAGAGACCATTTATGGTTTACAAACTTTGATGGTCTATGGCAGTGGTAGCCAACCCTAGCCCTCGAGAGCTACCAACAGTTCACATTTTCCAGACAACCTAGCTGCTGCACAGCTGCACTCATTAATCACTGACACATTTTAAAAGATACACAGATGGAGCTAATTAGCTCACTTATGATTCTGTGACGAGACCTGCAAAACATGCACTGTTGGTAGCTCTCGAGGACTAGGGTTGGCTACCCCAGGTCTATAGCTGCCCATACACGCTGCTAAGCGTGCTGAGCCGATGTGTGCTTTGAGGTGCGCGCTGCCGCACACCTCATCGCACAGTAAAAAAAGTATGTGCTTGCACATACTTTTTGTACTTCGTTCACATCGCAACGCATGCAATGTGATGTGATCTGTGCTATTTAAGCCCACAACGCACGCCCGCTCGGGCTGCTTAAGGCCTACGACAGGTGGTTTTCTTTTTACTCATTGGTATCATCCCTAATGTTAAAGGAACATTGGCTGTTTATGGTCTTTTCTTTATGATGGTTCAAAACCATCAACCATAGATAGTACAGTTGTTGAAAGCCATCACTACAGTATATAATATAAGTTACTATTAATAGACTAAAAAAGTGAATAAGTTTAAATAAATGTTTTTGACCTAATTCAATCATAACAAACCTGATAATTTTGAAGTGTTGGAAAAAATATTACCCAAGTGATTAAAGTGGTTTCCTGTAATTCAAATAATCACGTATTATATTATTGCCTAATCTGTAACACAGTACAAGTGTCATATATAGCAAATTTGTTGCAAGAATGTAACACAAGGTAAATGTGTAGATGTTTCACACACCAGAAGCTAAAAACAGGTGTGTGTTTTTAGGAAATGTGCAACATCCGTGAGCACATGCTTTACATAAGTCACAGGTGCAGTTTTCATATGTTAAGCTGGGTACCCACTACTAAATATATCTGCAGATCAATTGATCTGCAGATATATCTACATAGGGATTGGACAGCTTGTTCTTTAGAAATGGTGCCCGCACCGAATGGACTGACATCACAACTGGGCAGGCGCTTTTGCATGTGCCAGCCCACTGAGCTGCCAATAACCGACGGCTCCTGCAGTGGCTGTATGGGTAGTCGTGGATCACCCATACAAACAGAACAATGCACAGATATATCAGGCATCAACTGTGTTGTACAGCTGACACAACAACGCTTTTCACAGATATATCAATGGTACATACTGGCCGATGGTTCATCAATATATCAGCCATTCAATTGAACAGCCAATATAGCGGCCAGTGTGTATGCACCTTTACTCACATCATGCTATAAATACGCTGCTCATAGAGACAACAAAACCCCAGGCACATCCAAATGCAACATAGGACAAGAATGGCACATTTAATTAAAATTTTATTTTGATCATTGTAGGTAAGAAAGCTTTAACACCTGATTCACAGAATAACCCAGGGGTGGGCAATTATTTCAGCTGGGGGGCCACTTAATACTTCCAGCAGATATTTGAGGGCCGCACTCCAAAATAGGGGGTGTGGTAACACCATATAACCCTTTTACATATCCTGCAACACAATAGTAGGCCCCTTACACTTGTCCCTGTGGTATCCTAGGATCCCACGGAAAGTATGGACATAAGCAATGAAATGCTGCTGGCTGCTTACCTTCTCCTTCTTGCATGGGTTGCTCTGCTCCTCCGCCTTGATGTCTCCCCCCAGTGACTGACTGCAGAGTTCCTT
The DNA here is from genome assembly GCF_055691185.1 of Crinia signifera. Lineage (NCBI taxonomy): Eukaryota > Metazoa > Chordata > Amphibia > Anura > Myobatrachidae > Crinia > Crinia signifera. Next base: position 192,778,703 of record NC_139222.1, on the reverse strand, counting down.
ATAATGATGGTGGCAGCACTGCCTTATCCCCCTGCCCCCCAGCCAGGAAGTAACAGAGCAGGGGCGGATACACGGGCCGGGACTTCCTAAGTGACATCAGACGCTAGGCCACGTGGGGGGTGCAGCCAGCACCCAAAAGTTAATCAATACGGCTCCTCCCCCAGCGTCTGACATCACATAGGAACCCCAGCTGCCCCCGTGATGCGGCCAAGATCTCAGCGGTGCCGGGAGTAAGGACTGCAGTGCTGTAGCACTATGACAAGCACTATGACAAGCATACAGAAAAATATACAAGTGGACCACCTTCTGGCGCAGCAGCCAATTAGGTCTCAACAATTGCAAAGGAGACACCACTCCTAAAGAACCATAAACAATACCAAAATGCAAATTGAGACACACTGGCACTGAATATGTATTGCTACTTCCCTTCTGTTGAAGACAATATTCATAGGGGTTCCTTCCAGAGTTCTTTCATATATCCTCATATGTGGAAATATTCATGCAAAGAAGAATGTAAAGAACATATATGGTGAAGTACGTTTTTGACACAATTCTTCCACCCGTGTTCAGAGGTAGAGTGTTAAGTACCCTTTCACCATATCCTAGTAGAAAGCCATGATGCGTACCCAACCCACATCAAACAAGGGTAAAATAAAGCCCATCAAGGTATCTTTCTCCCACACAGAGGAAATTTGATAGGCACGATAAGGAAGGAGGTATGGTGCGTACCACAACTCACTCAAAGATATGTATTGCTGCTCCTATCAAGGTTTCGTTACTCGCCACACAGCGTAGGTTTCAAAACAGCAATCTTTAATACACGTTATCCTCCATATACAGAGAAATGACACATGGATAAAATCACATATACGGATAACACCAGAGTTCCCAGATGTCAGAAAGGCAAGTATATATCAAAGTCTTCAACCTGGTAAAGGTCCGGAATCTCATCCCAGGATGTATGTGACCAAGAGCCACCAACTTCCAATCTGGTATCTGGTGAATCCTTTCTGCTCCAACGCGTTTCGATCCAGATACTTGAATCTTTTTCAAGGTACAGAATAGTGGGCAACATATGGGTTTAAATACCCTACAGACAGGAAGTCCACTCGCTTCCTGTTTCCTGTCATTACCAATGCAAAAACTACTATTCAATTGAATAACTCCAGGAGTGTGCATCCTCTCCTGAGGGCACATTTTCTAAAACTGGCTAGTAAGGGGAAGTAGAGGGGAGGAGCCAGCACACCCTGGTTGAAGAAAATGTTATGTGCCTGTCTCCTGGCGGATACTCTCTATTCCCCAAGGTTATAAGACCTCAGTACCCCATATGAATGATAGTGAAAGAGAGGTTACAGATTTTAGTTAAGATTGGGATGAGCACAGGAGACAGAGATTTACTTATTTGTGAGGGTATAGGGTCAAGAGGAGAGATGGTAGAGTGGGAGGAAGAGAAAAGTGCAGATACTTCATCTTCATTCGGATCAAATGAAGTAAATGCGTCAGAGGGCTCAGGTATGGAATTGAGCAGATCACCAACTGAGTTGGAGCATACCAATTAATCTCTGATCTTATCAATCTTATCCCTGAAGTAGGAAGCAAGATCTTGTGCATGGATAGTGGCTGGTGGCTTGGGTGAGGGAGGGTTAAGAAGGGATTTAAATGTATTAAAAATAAGTTTTGAGTTAGAAGCTTGAGCAGAAATGAGAGTTTGGAAATATGTTTGTTTGGCAGTTTCCAGGGCATAACTATAGGACTGGTAGATAGTCTTCTATGTAAAGAAATCCATTGGACTGTGAGATTTACCCCATTTACGCTCAGCTTTGCGTGAGAGATTTTGTAGGTGTCTCATTAATTTAGAGTGCCATGGTTGGCGTCTAGGCCTACGTGGAGTGTAGTGGGTAACTGGAGCCACTTCATCCAGGGCTGTTTTGAGATTTTCAATATATAGTAAAAATCAGATAGAAAGTTAGTCTGATCGTCACAATGTTCAGCCACATGCAGGGTCAATGTGTGTTCCGCTTAGTATCGCATAGAAAAAAAGATTGTGCAGGCAAGTCTGTTACACCTTTCAGATGACAAAAGCAGGATCGGACAAGGGTTTTAAACACACATCAGACCCGGGTCAGTGATGTTTATAACGCATTCTTGACCCGGGCTATTCCCGGGTTTATTGCAGGGTGCATTTTTACTCAACCCAAGTTAAGAGAGTGTGATGTAATTTTTAAAGTACTTCATTGGTCTCTGAGTTCTGACTAAAGGAGGGGGTGATGTCTATACAAAGGAGGGGGCTGGGGAATGCTTGCAGTGCAGAAATCATGGCTGACAGAGCACATGTCACTCCATGATTTCTTTATCAATCCAGTTTGATATGGCTTTACAGTGCAGTATAATAGGTAGAAAGTACAGTGCAGTACACTATTTGCTGCTAAATTTTAGCTGTTATGCTTTTCCTCACTGTGCAGAAAAGTATGCAGGCCTCAGATGACCTGAAACTGAAACCAATCAGTAGTCTATTTAGGACAAGGAAATAAATAACCCAGGTCTGACCTGTGTATAACCCTTTCTTTTTTTCCTGCGTTGAAGTACTGGGTTATTAGACCCGGGTTATTGACTGTGGTACTTTCACATCGCACACCGACACGGGTTGACTAAGCAATAACCTGGGTCCGAAGGGGTATATTTTGACTATCTTGTCTGTAGAATGTATTTGACCCAGGGCCAAATAGCAAGATAGTCTAAATCTAAACTGCAGTTAGCCAAAATTGCATAGTCAAAATCTGTCATGAAAAAGAATCGACACGTGTGTCCACAACTTGTGTGAGGGGGTGGTAAGAGTAATGGTGTGTACACACGGTGAGATTCCCTTGCTATTCGACTTAGGTGCCTATACACATTACAATTATTGTATACAATATTGTATAAAATATCTCATCGCATCTCGGTTTTGCGATGAGATGAGATCTAGTACAAAAAGTATGTGCAGCACATACTTTTTGTACTAGATCTGATCTCATCCTAAAACCGAGATGCAATGAGATGCAATATTGTATACAATAATTGTAACATGTATGGGCACCTTTATTAATGCTGTGTACACACGGGTACAATCAGCATGAGATTTTGACTATATAGTCAAAATCGTATAGGGATCGTATGCAGATCGTATGCAAATTGCACAGGTTTTTTACCTTGCAATCCCGATGTGCGCTCCTGTGACATCACAAACAGAAACCCAGATAGACAGGGCTGCAATGACTATATAGTGGACATCTAATGCAGATAGCATAAATTGTATGTAAATAGTACAGAGATAGCAAAGGTTGCATAGCACTCGAATCTTATGCTGTGTACACAATCTGCATGAGATCCAGATGAGATTACAATTTAGACTATCTGCATACAATATATACAATTTAGACTATCTTCATACAATTTAGACTAAATAGTGCAGATCTGCACTATATAGTCTATGCAGCCAAGACTTTCTGGCTGCGATACGGGAGCATGCATCGAGATCGCATCTGGATCGCAAGGGATAAAACCCATACAATCTGCATGAGATCCAGATGAGATTTTGACTATATAGTCAAAATCTCATCTGGATCTCATGCAGATTGTACAAGTGGGTACACAGCATTATGCTGTGTACCCACTTGTACAATCTGCATGAGAGCCAGATGCGATTACAATTTAGACTATCTGCATACAATTTAGACTATCTGCATACAATTTAGACAGTCTAAATTGTAATCGCATCTGGATCTCATGCAGATTGTACAAGTGTGTACACAGCAATAGACAGGGCAGCCAAGACTTTCTGGCTGAGATATGGGAGCGCGCATCTTGATCGCATATGGATCGCTTGGGATAAAACCCATACAATCTGCATGAGATCCAGATGAGATTTTGACTATATAGTCAAAATCTCATCTGGATCTCATGCAGATTGTACAAGTGTGTACACAGCATCTGGTCGAATAGCTGTCTTCTGACTTTTGGAATCCCAACTGAAGGAATTTTGTACCCCACTCTCTGAGATTTTGCTGCAGTAAACAACTGTTTTAATAAACATCAAAACAAAATCTTAAGCTGGGTACACATATATACAATTGTCGTGCCGTTCGTCCGTTCTGGGTCAGACGGCCGTTCAATTGTATATGTGTGTACGCTGTCCCGTACGAGCGATAAACGGCAAAAAACTGTCTTGACCGTCCATACTTGGTCGGTCGAAGGTTCTTTGCGGTTTAATTTTCATCCAACAGGACGGCCCCATATCGGAACAAAAGTGCAGTGTGTACGCAGGTTCGATCGATATGCTGCCGTCCTTGCGACTATACTGCCAAAGCTGGAACGCCCATGTGGGCGTTTCATAGCTGCATCATCTCTCCTACAGCACAAGATGCGTTCACCTCTCCCCATGTATATTTAAAGAAATAATCATAATATACATGCACCCAATCTTTATAGCAGGTCGCCGTATCTGTCCTTAGTCACCCTGCCGGCTGCTATAAAGACGGGGGAAAGCGTCTACAGTCAGCCGGCAATTATACCTTGATTGTATTACTGCAACTGTTTCACTTTGTATGTTTCATACGTTGCTCTTATAAGCATTAAATTGAGACAAAGTATCAGATTTCAGAATAGTGTTAAACTGCGTTAATTGCTGCAGTATGATATTGTAAGTACTGTATATAGTAATAGACTGGGGTAAGTCACAAATAATGAACTACACTAGTTGCTGCAGTGTAGTATAATAAGCACATTGCATTCAGAACGCACACTTCAATAAATCCTGTGTGGAGGTGACAGGGTTAATGTAGTTTACGGAGCCGCGGCTTGCTGCTCATGATATATAAGTGCAGGCTGTCACAACAGAAAGGAATTTGAGCAGCACAAGCAGACAGGCAATAGCCCTTAAAAGGGCTAATTGATATCAAGGCACAGTTGCTGCACACGGAGTGCCAAACGGCTATAAAGACGGGTATGCGAGTATAGTCAGTTTGCGGTAGTCACCCTAGTCAGTTTGCGGTAGTCACCCTGGTATAGTCAGTTTGCGGTAGTCACCCTAGTCAGTTTGCGGTAGTCACCCTGGTATAGTCAGTTTGCGGTAGTCACCCTGGTATAGTCAGTTTGCGGTAGTCCCCCTAGTCAGTTTGCGGTAGTCACCCTGGTATAGTCAGTTTGCGGTAGTCACCCTAGTCAATTTGCGGTAGTCACCCTGGTATAGTCAGTTTGCGGTAGTCACCCTAGTCAGTTTGCGGTAGTCACCCTGGTATAGTCAGTTTGCGGTAGTCACCGTGGTATAGTCAGTTTGCGGTAGTCCCCCTAGTCAGTTTGCGGTAGTCACCCTGGTATAGTCAGTTTGCGGTAGTCACCCTAGTCAATTTGCGGTAGTCACCCTGGTATAGTCAGTTTGCGGTAGTCACCCTAGTCAGTTTGCGGTAGTCACCCTGGTATAGTCAGTTTGCGGTAGTCACCCTAGTCAGTTTGCGGTAGTCAACCTGGTATATAAAGTCAAACTGACTATACTCGCATACCCGTCTTTATAGCCGTTTGGCACTCTGTGTGCAGCAACTGTGCCTTGATATCAATTAGCCCTTTTAAGGGCTATTGCCTGTCTGCTTGTGCCGCTCAAATTCCTTTCTGTTGTGACAGCCTGCACTTATATATCATGAGCAGCAAGCCGCGGCTCCGTAAACTACATTAACCCTGTCACCTCCACACATGATTTATTGAAGTGTGCGTTCTGAATGCAATGTGCTTATTATACTACACTGCAGCAACTAGTGTACAGTAGTTCATTATTTGTGACACACCAGTCTATTACTATATACAGTACTTACAATATCATACTGCAGCAATTAACGCAGTTTAACACTATTCTGCAATCTGATACTTTGTCTCAATTTAATGCCTGTAAGAGCAACGTATGAAACATACAAAGTGAAACAGTTGCAGTAATACAATCAAGGTATAATTGCCGGCAAGGACTGTATGAATTAACGGCGGTTAACAGTGATTAATGTGACTTCACAGGAACCTTAACCTTAATTATCCTGTGATGGTTCTCCAATGTGTCTTAAATAAACACTGTTATCACTGTGTGTCTGACCCCTGATTTTTATGTGGGGATGACACCTTAATGACTGAGATACTGCAACCAACATTTCACGTTGAGGTGATCCCTTAACTAGAGGATGTCAGTCACCTCTGTGTTGTGGTAATAAATCCACACCATGTTCAGTGGATGCAGCATCTGGGGATCAAGTAGGTTAAATGTGAGCGTAGCAGCTACAGTTAAAGTATAGACGCTAGTCACAATATAAAGGAGACGCATCAGAGAGTCTATGTGTTCCGTCTATGTGTTATCTATGGTCTTCTATGTGTTCCGTCTAGCATTTCAAAGGTGCTCTGTTCTGAACATGAATTTCCCAGACATGGGGCACATTATGTTACACTGTGGCAATGTAATGTGTAACATAATGTGCCCCATGTCTAGGAAATTCATGTTCAGAACAGAGCACCTTTGAAATGCTAGACGGAACACATAGAAGACCATAGATAACACATAGACGGAACACATACTCTGTGATGCGTCTATGACCTGCCGGCTGCTATAAAGATGCGGAAAGTGACTACCTAGTCACTTTGCCGTATCTGTCCCTAGTCAACCTGCCGGCTGACGCATACCCCGTCTTTATAGTGGTCCACCTATATATGTTGTTTAGGTTCTGTAATCACGCCCCTTTGTTTTAGTATGCCCTTAACCCAGCCCATTATGATAATTATGTTTATATATATCGTGTCAAAAGCCCAAATCGGGAGAGTGTGTACGGTGGTACAATCTTTTTCTTGCGACTGTTTGGACGGGAGTACATCGGACGTCGCAAGTAAAATTGTACAGGTGTGTACGCGTGTGATCGGCTGTTGTTTGTGGACGGTCCGACGGGAGTACGGTCGGCCGAACGGTTGCAAGAAACAGGGATTGTATATATGTGTACCCAGCTTTACACCTTCATTTCCACTTACAAATGTGTTCTCATACAATTGCTGCAGTAAGGCCTCCCATCACCTTTTTCTGAAAATGTGTTGTCATCTCAACAGCCAGACTTTGCTCATTAAAGCAGTGATGAACAGTAGGTGTAATTTCTTGTGCATTTGAAAAACATGGAAGTATATCATGGAAAAGCTTTGTAGCAACATTAGTATAAAGTCGCAGATTTGACTGGCAAAATGCGCAAGGAATGCTGTGACTACATCAGACTCAGAATCAGCCCCAATGAGCTCATCCACTTAACCCTTTCAGTGTGAAGTGAATTTGTCAAAATAGGTGTGAAAATTGGCAAGCAAACATTTTTATTCATCATAATGACCTGTATTGTTTACCTTATATATGGAATTTAAACTTTTTCTTTTACACAACATTTTTTTATTTAAATTTATATAAATGTGAGTGATGCTGGCATTTTTAGCCAATATTTTGCACATCTCTCACAGAGGTGTTGGGTTAAGGGCCATTTAGAGGAGGACCAAAGATGGAAAAAGGGGGGCATTTCTTTCCCATATTCTGGGACTGGCCAGGGTTTGCTTCTTTCGACAAATTTCTTGGCCTCGGCAATGGAACGGCAACAACCAATATGAGTACAGTAGTATCAGGTTCACTCAGATGGCCAATGTTTTGGCAGAGTAATCCAATTCTTAGGACACAACAGCAGATGAAGGACGCAGGTAGGAAGTGTCTATATACACAAGGCATTTACTGCATTATTAGCATTTTTACATTGCTTTCCCTGCGTCTGTCCCAGACTGTAAGATGACAATTAATAGCTGATTGGCTACTTTTCGAGTTTAGTACATCTGGCCCCTAATCTGAATCAGGCCCTGAATCAAATTTGCTAGGAAAAAGTCCCTAGTTTGATTTTCAACACAATACAACCATAACATTGATAGAAAAATATATCCAATGCCATCCATATTTGCCATGTCCGAGATCAGAAATCAACCTAAAGAGAAAAATACTGGCATCTCCAAAACGACATAAAAATACCAGGAAACTCAAGATGTAAGTAAAAAAGGGACAATCAGCTCTCAAGTGCAGATAATAGAATTGTAGATCTGGTCATCCTGAAAAGGAGAGCCCAATAAGGAGGGAATGGTGTGGTATAACACCCTGACAGTCGGTATTCCAACAGTCACTAGCCCGATATCGGAATCCCAACTGCCCAGACTCAGACAGTGGGGGGGAACGCAACAAAGCCCCTTGCGGCCTTGCTGCACTCGCCACCTTTTATATTCTCCCTCTATGAGGGTTGTGGACCCCCACGAAGGAGAATACCCTCTGCTCGTGTGTCTGGCTTTTAGCAGTCGGGATTCTGACGTTGGGGTATTGACTGTCGGAATCCCGACTGCCGGTGAGTCCTCTCTAAAATTTATTTTATTTATTTACAGTTTCTTATATAGCACAGCATATATTGGTCAGCTTTACAATTGGAAATAACAGTGATAAAACAAACTGGGTAGTAACAAACCGACATAGAGGTAGGAGGGCCTTGCTGACATGCTGCATGGATGGTGTTAGCATTACTGCCTCACAGCACTGAGCTCATGGGTTTGATTCCCACCATGGCCCTAACTGTGTGGAGTTTGTATGTTCTCCCCGTGCTTGCATGGGTTTACTCTGGTTACTGTGGTTTCCTCCCACAATCCATAAATATGCAATTAGGTTAATTAGCTCCCAACAAAATTCGCCCTAGAATGTCTGTGTGTGTGTGTGTACATGTGGTAGGGAATATAGATTGTAAGCTCCACTGGGGCAGGGACTGATGTGACTGTTCAAATATTCTCTGTAAAGTGCTGCGGAATATGTGTGCGTTATATAAGAAACTGGTAGTAATAATAATAATGATAATAATAGGAAGGAAACATAAGGATAGGATATTATGTTTGTTTTTATATATATTTAGACAAAGAAGATGGCAGTAGTAATAATCAGTAAAGAAAGGGAATTTCCTTCCAAGGAAAGAACTTTGAACTATTGGAGTCCGCAGATTATAAATAGATGAAATTAAACACTAGCTAGCTGGTAGAAGAGAGGAGATCTATCATAACAATGGGTTGCCACCTGCTGGAGAGAGAGGAAACATAGAGAATGAAAAAGCACAAGCTATATTAAGCCTCCATCTAACAGTAAAGTTATCAAATAAAACACTCTTATGCAGGAGTAGTGAGAGGGAAGGCAGTAAATTGTATGTCGCAGTCAATGATGATACAACCTTTAAAGAGAGGGTCCAATTTAATATTTGCATATTTTTTGTTTAGTTCTTTGGAATGGGTTTGTATCAATTGATATGCTTGCCTATCACATACCTCCCATCTGTCCTGATTATTGAGGGACCTTTCTGTTTTTTTGGGACCGTACCACCTGGGTCTTATTGTAAAGATATGGGGGAGTGGCTCACTAAGACGTGCGGGCATAAATGTTTGATGTGTTTCATGCTTTTTTACTGCCTAACTTCTGACTGATACCTTCCTTCCTTCATATCTATATATCTATATCTCTATATATATCTATATATATCCTTCGTTCTATTGACGTCGCTAGGCCACACCTAGCGACATCAGAAAGCTTACCTTAAAACGCCACTTTCAGAAGAATGCTTTGAAAAACCAGGAAGGTACGGAGACCCTTAGGGACTCACAAGTAGGAGGAAATGGTACAGGCTTAAAGAGACAAAGCACGTACTACCCGGTGGAATCATGGGGTTCGAATGTTGAATTGTTTGCCCAATTGGTCAAAAAAGACTTTGACAAAATATCGGAAAATTTAACATTAAAAGGAAAAACAGCACTGAAAGAGCTAATGAGGAATAAAAATCTGGTTTTAAAGCAAGCCAATAAAGGGGGTGGTTTGGCAATTATGAGTATAGATAATTATGTGAAAGAAATGCATCGATTGTTGTCTGACCCAGTTTCGTATAAAAGTCTGTCTGAGGATCCCACTACTAAATTTGTAGGGGATCTAAAAAACTTAATGGATGAAGGAAGAAAGGAGGGTTTGTTACATAAAGATGAATATGAATACATCGTTAATGAACATCCTAGAGTGGCAACCATATACCATTTACCTAAGTTGCACAAAAACCCGATTTCCCCTCCAAGTCGTCCCATCGTTTCTGGGATAGAGTCCCTGACAGCAAGACTGTCAGAATATGTGGACCATCATTTACAAAAATATGTCCCAAAATTAGATTCTTATATTAAAGATTCCACCGCTGTGTTACAGGTGCTTGAGACAGTGGAGTGGAAAGATGAATTTTATTGGGAAACAATCGATGTTAACGCATTGTATACGTCCATCCCGCATGAGAAGGGTTTGGAATCCATAGATAAAGTGTTATTAAGGATGTTACATTGTCAAAAGAGAAAGTGTCTTTTCTGGTTAAATGTTTGAGATTTGTGCTGAAGTACAACTATTTTACATTCTTGGGTCAGTACTATATACAGCTGTGCGGGACGGCGATGGGGACGATAACCTGTATTTGATATAATTGAAAATACGGATAATAATTCCGGTATTTGGAATCAGGTGAAAGAGGGATTTAGGTGATCTATGTCTGGAATTAGTTTCCCCCGATAGGGGGTATAAATATGTAAACATGTCCTATACTCCACATGCCTTGAAAAAGAGACCATTGTGGTCTAGAAACGCGTTGGCCGTGGAGTAGAGGAGTGACTACTTTGGATCTTCACCGTGAGAGGCTGCAGGGACGCCTGGTATATACCATCTGCCTATTTGTCTGCATATGTTTTGTGGACATCTGAACTCGGTGAGAGTCTGCTGTTTTGACACCCCCTTGCTTGTGTTTTAAACGTTGTGTGAATAAAGCAGTATTACACCATACTAGCTTTTTATCTCTTTTATATGTGCAATTGGAACTGGATATCTGGGTGATCCGACGGTGACGAGACTGCTCCCCCCAGGGATTCTTGGTCTGCCTTAAACAGTAGACCAAATTATAGGGTACGTGTCCCCTTTATTTATTTGACATTGCAAAATAATATATATCTCCATATTCCCATACGGTATTATACAATTGTGGTTTTTATCTTTCTGTGTTTTGGGTACTCATCCACAGAAATACACTCAATATCAGCGCCTAAGGAAACTGTCGGCATTTCTTTCTTGTGTATTTGTTTCTGTATGTTAGGTGATACATACAATCCGACAGAAACCTAGGGCAGCGATTAAGCACCAGATTAATCCAAAAATCTATTATTTTCTGGTACTCTTTACCTATCACGGCGCCCATCGCGGGCATCGCGGGTACATTTATGTCTGGCCGCGACGCGACCGACGCGATGCCCGCGATTTCCCATTGAAACCCATGTTAAACATGGAAATCGCGTCGGTCGCGTCGCGGCCGGCCATAAATGTACCCACGATGCCCGCGACGCGATGCACCCGATTTCCCATAGCAATCAATGTTAAATGGCCCGACCGACGCGATTTTACTGTTAAATGCCTCAATGGACCCGATGTGGCCATAGGAAACAATGTTAAATGGGCCACAGAGGCCAAATAGGCAACCTTGACTGGGAAATGGCCACCCCAATTGTTACCGCCACCCCACGATCAACGTCAACCCGAAGCGTGGCGAGCGCAGCGAGCCCGCGAGGGGCGGCGGTACGCGCCCTCCGACCTTTTCATACCCCCACTATCCACGTCGGCGTGGAGTTGAGAATAGAATAGTGTGGCGAGCGCAGCGAGCCACCGAGCCCGAAGCGTGGCGAGCGCAGCGAGCCCCGCGAGGGGACGCGGATACCTTCACAGCTATACGCGTCCCCTCGCGGGCTTCACAGGTATCCGCGTCCCCTCGCGGGGCTCGCTGCGCTCGCCATGCTTCAGGCTCGGTGGCTCGCTGCGCTCGCCACACTATTCTATTCTCAACTCCACGCCGACGTGGATAGTGGGGGTATGAAAAGGTCGGAGGACGCGTACCGCTGCGCTCGCCACGCTTCGGGTTGACGTTGATCGTGGGGTGGCGTAAACAATTGGGGGGGCCATTTCAGAGTTCAGGGTAAGTATTTGGGCTCTAAGGCCCATTTAACATTGTTTCCTATGGTAAAATCGGGTCCATTCAGCCATTTAACATGAAAATCGTGTCCATCGGGCCTTTTAACATTGATTCCTATGGCAAATCGTGGGCATCGCGTCGCGGCCATCGTGTGCACATTTATGGCCGGCCGCGACGCGACCGACGCGATGTCCATGTTTAACATGGTTTTCAATGGGAAATCGTGGACATCGCGTCGGTCGCGTCCGGGCATCTTTAGCCCGCATACGACGCGACCGACGCGATTTTTTACCTCACGATGCCCACGATCAAGATCGTGGGCGCCGTGCTAGGTAAAGAGTACCTATTTTCTTTGTATTTGGGGGAGTGGGAACAGGAACATCTATCCAGTGAGAATCCCTACTCAGAAAATATTATAAAATACAAACGCTACATAGATTATTTATTAACAGTTTCTTATATAGCGCATACATATTATGCAGCGCTTTGATTTAATAGTTGTTTGGAGAGGACCAGAAAATGTATATTTAGAATTTATACAATATATTCATAACAATGAATACAACTTAAGCTTCACGTATAAATTTAATGCTACTGCCAGAGAAAGAGTTGTTTTGTCCCTTTGTTATGCAGTATAGTGCTCAAACTAACGACATCAGACACATTCTTAATAAACATTGGTTATTAATTAAAATGGACCCCATCTTAAAAGATTTGGTTCCAAATTGTCCATATATTTAAAAGAGCTAACACTCTAAGGAATAAGCTGTCACCAAGCCTGCTGCCCATAGAACCAAAACCGGTGATCTCACGGTTTGGTATGACTCCATTTTTAGGTTTCTCGTGTTCTAGTAAGTGTAAAATGTGTCCACACAGCATGAAAGGTTGTAAAAAAATTCAAGGTGTAAGGGGAAAGGAGTTTAAAATAAAAGGACCAATTAATTGTAATACAACTCATGTAATATATCTTTTGAGCTGCCTGTGAGGCAAGAGATATGTTGGACAAACAAAAAGGGCATTAAAAGTGCGTATATTAGAGCACTACAGAAATATAAAAAATAAATTGAAAAATCATAGAGTGCCCAGACATTTTTTAACATGCCAGAATGAAGACCCAAGTGGTATGAAAGGGGGGGAACAGAGAAACACAATTATTAAAAATGGAATTGTGGTGGATGTACCATCTTGCCACATTGGCCCCTGAAGGTTTAAATGAGGGAATGGAGATCACCTCCTTCATTGGCTGATATAAGCTATTCCCCATAGACTTTTACCTTCTAAAAGACGCTGCCTCTGAATGAAGAGGTACCGTACATTCCCAATTTTTTTGCTTGTCCGATCAACTATATCTCTTGACAATTGATCTCTATTAAATAGAGAGGTTTTATTAGTAACACTTGGATCATGAAATAGAATTGTTCCGTATATGTAAATTATATGTGCCACCTTATGCCGGTTATGAATATTCATGCATGAAGGTCAAGGCAATATAGTTTCTAAATTGTCTCTCTTTTTTTAATTTTTTACATTTTCTCTTTTATATATAAAAAATCTGTCTTGTACTTATCACATACTTTTATAATTGTTCCTTTATTGTTTATATTGCTTGGTACGAATATCGTGTCACTTTATGGCTGAATATCAAAATAGTTGGATTAGAATATACGTGTTTTTTTTTTTATACATGTTTTATATATATATATATATATATATATATATATATATATATGTTTTATATATGATTGTCATTGCTCTGTATAAGAGAAAATGTTTTAAAATGTGTAATACTGACAGCCGCTATTATTGTTCTTATGTAAGGGTCTGGACATGGGTTCAGAGAAATCAGTCAATTGAGTTGATTATCCATGCTGACACCTGTTAAAGCGGGTTGAGGTGGAGGATTAAAGAGGTAACTGACTGTCCCTAGGCCAGCCCTCTGATGAAGTCGATGACGAAACGCGTTGGGCCGTGGCCTAGCGACGTCAATAGAACGAAGGAGCTTGCGTGCTAACCGGCTCTAAAGATTACAAGGTGCTGGGCACCACTTCATGCTGATTTGTCTGCGGTACTCTATACCGCTGTTCCTGGTACGTGACCCTATCCCTATTCCGTGTTTGTGTGCATCAATAAATTGTTTATCAACTTTTACCTGCACTATGGAGCGCCTGTTCTTATTATACCTCTAGATCTGCTACATCTGTTTTTGGACACAGGAGGACAGAGCTGCCAGATCAAGTGGGAGATCTGAGTGCATTCAAAATATACAGGATTGAACTGTGACTAAGGACTGAACAAAACGTCTATATATATATATATATATATATATATATATATATATAGCAAACAGGATGGTCCGGCACATCCACAGACAAAAGTTCCTCTGGCGGGTGCCCGCAATACGCCCAGGCGTTATACAAGAAAGTAAAGAATGCAGCACTCCAGCTCGAATATATAAATCTTTAGTGAACAGTGTCAGCTCGGCAACGTTTCAACATCAAGTGTCGTCCTCAGGCTTGTTGCATAATATGTAATGGAAGGTGTTTGGCAGAATACGTAATGGACATTATGGTGTGTGGCTTAACGTGTAAAATGCATTACCGTGTAAATTTTTGCAGCGCGCCTTCGGAGTGCAATGTCCCTGTTTGTGGAATTTATTGTGCATTTTGGCTCAATCCGGTTAGCATTATGTGAATTTTGTCTCAATCTGTCTGGCATTATGTGAATTTTGTCTCAATCCATGTGGCATTGGGGCAGATGTATTAAGCCTGGTGAAGAGATAAACTGGAGATAAAGTGGAAGTATATAACGCACCAGCCAATCAGATCCCAACTGCCATATTTCAAACACGGCTGATTGGCTGGTGCGTTATCTCTTCCATGATTTCTCCACTTTATCTCTTCTCCAGGCTTAATACATCTGCCCCATTATGTGAATTTTGGCTCAATCCGTGTGGCATTATGTGCATTTTGGCTCAATCCGTGTGCCATTATGTGAATTTTGGCTCAATCCGTGTGTCAGGGGGTGAGATGTACTATGCCTTGATAAGTGATAAACCACCAACCAATCAGCTCCTGCCTGTCATTTTTCAAAAACAGCCTGTGATATGGCAGGTAGGAGCTGATTGGCTGCTCTCCATTTTATCACTTTTCAAGTTTAGTACATCTGGCCCATTATGTGAATTTGGGATCATTTTGTTTGGCATCATGTAGAAGGGTTAAGTATAATGGGTCTACTATTTTGTTGCATATGTGTAGAAGTGGTATATGGTGTGGTACACTATACTCAAGAACAAGCCCCCTTTTGTGTGGCCACAACCCCTTTCCCAGAGTGTGCGTGCCTTTGGTGCGCACATTACTACATCCTTCACTTTGGTCGCCAAGGTGGGCCTGTGTACTTTAAAGGCCAGGGTCTATGTATAATACCATTCCCCCTCTCTCTGCCCTCCTCCACTCTCTCTCTCTGATTGGGCACACTGCCCCCCCCCCCACGCCCCCATCCCCTCCCTCTCATGGTGCCCCCCCCTGTCATTTTCTCCTGGATTCACCCCTGTTCGGGGGATACTTAATATTTGCAGCTAACCTCTGAAAACAGGTGTTTTCGGGGGATATAGTCGCAAATATTGAATGATAAATGATGAGTCCAATATAGGGGTGGATTGGTCCACCGTGAGACCGGTGGGCCGGTACTGATTTGGCCTCCTTTTCCCTGTCTGGGCCGCCGCTTTCCCCTGGCTGGGCCGCTGGCCTCAGACTGCGCTACCACAGTGGTTAGTGCCGGCGGTCGCTTTCGGGTGACGTCACCTGGGACTGAGCGTCTTCAGCGCGGATGGCAGTGGGCGTGCGTGGCCTCAAGCAGCGTGTCACCAGCTTGGTAAGTGACGCGCTCCCCATCCCCCCAGGCTCCTTACCGTGACAAAGCCCCCCCCACACCCGCCGGTGGGCTGCTTGATGAATGCAAAGTCTCTGGAGACTTCCACTGGTAGTACTTGTAGCTAGCCATGAGGGCAGGGGCCTATACAAATAATGTCTCCATGCAACGCAACATGCCGAGACAGATCACTGGCAGCAATGATTAGCATCAGCTGGTGTGTCAGATAGATTACACACCGACTGCAAAGTGCAAATGAGCCAACATGACTGGGATAGTGGAGAAATCTGGGTCAGGTCGTCCCTGTATTTATTTGCTTTATTCTTATATGGGGGGATATAATATTACAATGTAAGATTGTTTCAGATAACTCGCAGATCTGACTGCTATATGTCTCTGTGTCACTGGTTGTTCAGAACACTACCAACATGTAGCATTTTGTAGCAGAAGGACCTCTCAGTGCCAAAGAGGCAATGAACCAAAACGCATCCTCTATATCTAGATTACTATAGAGCACAATTTACTAACAATGTAATGCTAATCATCACCACCAATATTACACTATATGATAATATTCCACATTATTATACACGCAGGAAACACAACAGCAGAGCATTGGATAACACTTCCCTTTTTTCTCGTAAACCATAATCAAACTCTAGAAGGTAAAACTGGACACGGGGGCGTGGTTTAGTGACAGGAGGCGTGCTCTCTCAGGACATGCCGTGCGGGCTGCGGAAGGGCATGGCTCTGTCGCACAGCTACTAACGCGAGCGCCCGGCTCCGTCCTACCACGAGCAGCTAGGCCGTACTATTGCTGTTCCCAATGTGGTCCGCCCCGGGAGTGCTGGCTTCTGATTGGGCAGGGGGAGCGGCACCTGGTGCTGCAGCTGTTCCTGCTTTGTAGACAGTCACTCACATACAGCGTGGTGACAGAGAGTTCCTGCAGAGGTGTACCCATTGCCGGTGAGTGCACCCTGACTATTATCATGTGCTCTGAGAAGAGGCACACTCCTTGTGCCCATTCACAGCTGTTGCTTATTAGTGCCCCAGTGTGTGAGACTTGGCCAATTTCATTCATTCGTTTATTTACTTATTTGGCCGTTTCCTTACTATTTACTTATCAAAACCTGTCACCATAGCTATTATTGCATAGACAATAGTTAACCTGTACATGCAGTAATAGCTGTGGAGCATGATTCCATTTCAATGTATATCAAACATATACATTCAAATGGTATCATCAGTGCCAGTTACCCGCATTAGTTATAATATATATGTTAAATAAGGTTTATTCGGACAAACTTCACCATCTTCCTGAAACTAGGAATGTATACAGTAAATTGCGTTTAGAATTGAATACATAGGCATCTGTTTATTGTTATGTGTATTGTGTGAAGTTAGAAGAAAATAAATACCACAACAAATATTTGCAAACAAATGAATTTTGCAGGCAGCAATGTTGTTGTCAATACTTGCTACATTTCCCAAAATATATAGTTAATGTTATCTAAAAATATCTCGCAAAACAACATTTAAGTGGGTATGGGTAAAACCCGGACCAGGACAAAACCCCCGGACTGCCGGACCAGACATCAAACAATGAATTTTGGAGCTTGTAGCGTCCGGTCCGGGGGGTGTCCTGTCCGGGGGGCTGCCTGTGACACCTCTCACCAGGTAGAGGAGGGGGGGGGGGGTAGAATAAAGCCTCCCTGTATGGTCCGGGCATGTAGCAAAAACCGGACGGTCCGGACCACACCGGGAGGCTGTTAATCTCCCCTCCCCCATGACCCTGGTGATAGCTATCATAGGGACCCCCCGGACAAGACACCCCCGGAACAGGACACCCCCCGGACTGGACCCTTCAAGCTCCGGACTGCAGATTTTGATGTCCTGTCCGGAGTTTGGTCCGGGTCCTGTTTTTACATAGTCCCCATTTAAGTACATATACACTCATATATGGAACAAGACCTGTCCTGTGGGTGGCGCATGACACACCCCTTAATGGCGAGCCATGCAAAATAATACTGCCATCTATAATCTCCCTGAAACTAGTTTACAAAAGTAGGCAAGTATGCAGTAGTATAGATAGATCAGTATGATGTGTAGTATGTCATGTAGGACACCATGCTGAATTTGCTGGCATGGCATTGTACACGCTGGGCTCTATTTACTAAACCTTCGATGGGGTTAAAATACCCACCAAACAGCTCATAACTGTCATTTTTCAGACACTGACTGTCTGGTACTTTATCTCCATCCCCTTTATCTCCATGCAAGCTTAGTAAACAGACTTCTGTACCTTTTCATTGGCCATTCAAGATGGCTGGTCAGGAAGATTGCATGTGACTGTGGGAGCACGCAAATTGTGGGTATACACTGAACTATCTAGTGATATAATGTTTCAATGTGCAGCGCTGTGTGCTGAGAGAGACTGAGCGTTATGAGCGAAGTAGCTTCGCTCAGAACACTCGTCGGCCCATAAGCCTTAGAGGGGGCACTTAATGTGGATTTTAAATTGCAGCCTCAGAGTTGTGAGTACAAATTTAATTAAATGCATTTTTTGGGTCTTTTCTTGAGGATTGTCCATAGACACCAGGCACTTAACTTGGATATATGGTTAACACGTTATCTTGCACAATAATTGACAGTTCCATGGTTCGCAAATACGCGCTATAGGGCAGTGGTTCTCAACCTCTGTCCTCAAGGACCCCCAACAGTGCACATTTTCCAGGTCACCTGACAGGTGAACAGGTGCACTCATTATTCACTGACACATTTTAAAAGGTCACAGGTTTAGCTAATTATTCCATCTTTGATTGTGTGTGGAGACCTGGAAAATGTGCACTGTTGGGGGTCCTTGAGGACTGAAGTTGAGAACCACTGCTATAGGGCATATTTTACCTGCAAACAGTGACCAGGGACTCACATTTTCAAAGCAGACGGGTCCCCTCGGACGCGCTCCGCGCTGATTGGTTGAGCCGCATGGACACAGGTTCATGGGCGGGTGTGAGCAGTGGCAACAGACTGCGTGAAGAGGATGGTGGGAACATGGCAGTGCAGGAGGCACCAGCTGGGAAGGAGAGCGGCAATTGGCAGCCCTGTCACAGGGGTCCCCGGCACGGAGGTCAGCAGGGCCTACACTCTGTGCTAGGGATTTCGATCATGTCAGTGCGGGGTGAGCTTCCTGCGCTGTGTGTTATACCAGCTGATGCTGTCTGAGCAGGAACAGTCCATGTACAAGGTGATCTTAACCAGATCCCGGTAATGAAATCTTGGAAGATTTTATTTTTATTACAGTGGAGATGTGTGATGTCATGCTCTCTGTGGTACAGGGGCTGGTGACTTGCAAGGACAGGTGCAGTGGGTACAGGGGCTGGTGACTGGCAGGGACAGGTGCAGTAGGTACAGGGGCTGGTGACTGGCAGGGACAGGTGCGGGGGTTACAGGGGCTGGTGACTGGCAGTGACAGGTGCGGTGGGTACTGGGGCTGTTGACTGGCAGGGACAGGTGCGGTGGGTACAGGGGCTGGTAACTGGCAGGGGCAGGTGTGACTGGCAGTGAGCAATAGTGTGTGGTGTAATGTGAATTGGTACTATTATATGGCCATGCCCCATCCCCACAAACCATGCCCTAAATTTTTGGTGTGCGACTTTGGAGCGCAACTGTCCCTATTTCCAGGTTATGTCTTTTCCAGCATATGTGTATCTTACTTTATGTGAGTGGGCTAATTGATACTTCCCCCTCCCTGGACCCACAATAGCCACAGTGAGGGACACCCAAATCTATGTTTGCTCACCCCCCCAAAAATAGGCTCAGGCTGGCCCTTGACTCAGGGTAAATGCGATGTGGGGGAGAGGAGTCTGTATGTGCCATGCTGGAGGGAAGGGGAGAGGCTTCATTGCATTGGGACCCAGAAAAGGTCAGGTAGGACCCCGATTTTTGGAAGCGAGGGGTCCTGGGAACCACTATTGTTTTGGGTTTTCGCAATCCCAGTTGACCATTTGCTTCAAAATGCTGGAAAACTGTCACATTGTCATTCAGATATTATCAGGGTTTCAGTCCAACCAGCCAAATCTGAAAATCAATCTTTAGCTTTTGTTATTATGCATAGAAGTACAGAGCTAAACTCTCTGGACCTGATTCAGAAACATGTAATGCTGCAGATGTGTGTGCAGTTGCTACTGTACATACACATTTTTTTTTCAAATGATGCAACTGTCTGGATTTGTATTGATTTGCAAAGTCGCAATGTCAATTGCAGATCTGCTTATGATCAAACTTCTAGATTGCTTTGTGGCCACACAGCATAGCCACATGAAGTAACGTTGGAGTGCTTTATGCTGGCCATACAATAGACCAGCTTTCATTCAACTAGTTCAGTGGTCAGGGAACTCTGTCCTCATTACCCCACACAGTGCATGTTTTGCTGGTAACCCAGCAGGTGCACAGGTGTACTAATTACTCAGACACATATTATAAGGTCCGCAGGTGGAGTTAATTATTTCACTTATGATTCTGTGAGGAGACCTGCAAAACATGCACTGCGTGGGGTAATGAGGGCCGAGTTCCCTGACCAATGAACTAGTTTGTTCAGGGTTGCCTACCCTCCTGGAATGGCCGGGAGGGTCCCGAAAATCGTGTCCCCCTCCCTGCCCCCCGGAAAGGTGGGCAACCCTCCCGCAATCCTGGGCACCCCCGCTCAACCCCCTGATTGTGGCTTACTTCATCCTGCCCGTGGCATTTAAATAACCCTATCTGCCGATCTCCGCAGATGGGGCGGGGCTAAAGTGTCATAAACATGTCATAGCCCCGCCCCCTCCACAGAGATAGACAAAATGGGGTATTTCCCATCATGGGGATGGGACTTAATGACATCACGCTCAAGCCCCACACCCAAAGTCATGCTTTGTCTCATCTCCGGGCTTCTCCCGGAGAGGCAACTTCAAATGTCGGCAACCCTGGTTTGTTGGTTGGATCTGGAAAATGAACAAATACATTCAGTGAAATTGTTTAAATCAAACAGATTCACCTACAGTGCATTGTCTGACCGACCGTGTATGTCAGTTTCCAGATCTTGAGAGCAATTAATGAATTAAAAATAACATTTTCTCCCATCCAGTACCAGATTTGTGTTCCATTCAACCAATTTGTTTGATGAAAGCTGGTGTATGGCCAGCATTATTAAATGAATAGCATAGGAATACACGATCAGCAGGGAAAAACTTTTACAATGTTGAAGTTTTCAGTCCTTTATGGTCCTTACAGAATGTCAGCAAAGATGATATAATTGCATGTGACTTTTAGAAATAAATTCAGACTTAAATTTCATAACTATGAGGAGCATCATTTTTATTTTGTAATGTCCATCTTGATTATTGATTGCAGCTCAAAGTATTGGTGTGTACACATGGGCTGATCCGGTGGCCACCTCGGGAGGGAAGGAAGCAGGGGGCCATGCTGTGTTGAGCAGCATGGCCCTCATTCCAAGATAGTATAAATAGACAGTGCTGCACAGTGTATTTCTACTTTCAATTCGGATTCCACAAACCAGGATCAGGTGCAGTGGACGGACCCCTTCTTGGTGCCCTGGGACCTCCATGGGTGTATTACCCCCACAGTATATTTTTTTTTTTTTTCAGATTGTAATGCTGGCCACACATTTATTTATTTATTACTTATTTATTTACAGTTTCTTATATAGCGCAGCAGATTCCGTTGTGCTTTACAATTGTAAACAGAGATAAACAAACTTGGTAACAACAGACAGACTTGGAGGTAAGAGGGCCCTGCTGCAAGCTTACAATCTATAGGGATCAGACCAACTTTCCTCCAACCATCCAACTGGTTGGTTGGTTGGACTGAAAATCTGGTACTGTATGGGGGCAAATGCCAATAAGCAATTTGCTCACAAACTCAGGAGAATGGGCAAAAACATTCAGTGAAATAGTTTAAATCAAATAGGTCTAAGTACAGTACTGTCTTTCTCTCTCTGTGTCTCTCTCTCTCTGTCTCTCTGTCTGTCTGTCTCTCTGTCTGTCTGTCTGTCTCTCTGTCTGTCTGTCTCTCTATCTGTCTGTCTCTGTCTGTCTGTCTCTCTCTCTCTCTCTGTCTCTCTCTCTCTGTCTCTCTCTCTCTCTCTCTCTCTGTCTCTCTCTCAAAACAATCCACGATACTGCAAAAATATGCTCGTACCAATGAAAAAGCTCTGTGGGCTGATTAACACAAGGCTCTTTATTATATTTGTCTTTTCTTTGAAATATCTCTATTGTTGTTTATTTATATATTCCTGTATATTTTAATAAAAAAAACATTTTATATACATCTTTTAGCATTATTCTTTTTGAAATGTTTGTCATTTATCACCATTGGTGCTCACTCCGTTATTTATTTATTTATTTACAGTTTCTTGTATAGCGCAGCATATTCCATTGAGCACATATAGTATACACCTAAGTTATCTGAGGATGTCTACACTTATTCGTTTAAAATTGTGTTTATCTTGATATGAGGCGGCGGCATTAATTTTTACCGGAGTCTGCTAGGTGCTCCATCATCTATTTCCAAAATTGGTTTAATGTGTGCTTCTTTTTTGATACAATCGCCTTTACTTTTATTTTGGGCATATGTTTGAATATTCAGTGCAGCCCGCCAGCCTCTTTGAAAATAACCACCCCCAGCCCGCCTAGCCCGGCTAGCGGGCTGTTACATTTCAGCTCACAGGCCCCCAGGGGAGAAATGTGCAAAAATTGCCCCTTATAGGCATCCTAACAGCACATTTCCATCATGCCCAGCAGTTCAAGTTTAGCTATATTACACGGCTAAAGCCAACACTTATGGGCATGATTAGTTCACATGAAATAAAACAGTACTTGTATGTTACTTGAGCTATTTGCTTAGTTTTACGCATCCCCTCGCGGGTCTCGCTGCGCTCACCACACTATAGAAAATCAACTCCATGCCGACAACTATATTTGAATATCGCCCATCATATCTCCCGTTACTTTAAATGGTAGATTGGGCACATTAAAACAATTGTCGTCATTAAAAATTGTCCTATAATATGAATATTAATAGTTCCTAGTGTTCATATTTTTATATGTGGTCCTATTTGCAATTTTGCATTGCTTGTATTTGTGCCCCCTGTTCTAAATTTGAGCAAGTCAGGTTTGTTTGTTATTGAAGCCTCCCTCCAGCTGCTAAGCAGGCATTCAGAATGAGATGGCTTCACAGAGCAGCTTTTTTGGAAGTGTTAATGAATGTGTTGCTGTTCATGTGTGATCACATTCTGCTGAGTAGACACCAGTCCTTTTGTTTAAAATAAGCCGAACCTGTGCAGTGTAGAACCACGAGTAATGTTACTGTAATTCTACTTTACAAGGAAAACAAAGCACTATGACATTAAAAACTACACAAAGAATTCTAAACATGACCAGTCCCAAACACATTTCTCTATGGTTTTTTTTGATAAGAAGTTCTATATAGCTAGTTATTAATTGCGATCCTTAATCATAAAACTGCAGAAAGTGTTGTTATTTATGGCATTATATTAAATTAGTTCCTTAACAATTCCATTCTGTTGCGATCCACAGTACTTTCATTTAATTTATGTGAAATAAAGAGGCCAGTCTCCGGGACTTGGAATCCAGTTTTATTTATAAATGGGATAGTACGTTATTCAGAAGCATTTGGGTAGATGATAAACCTAGTGCAATGTGTGGAGATGAGGGGGTAAAAGACTGCACTATGGACCAACTGGGGTGGAAGTTTTCAGCTGGGTGTAAGGGTACACTACAATACCCAAAGTTACATGTGCAGAAAATAAACAGAGGTTTAAACCCTGCGCTAATAGGATGAGCGATTCAGAAAGTGACAGATTTGGTAAGAAATCTCCAGGTTTTTTTTAAAAGCGGCAATCATTTATTTGGCAAAACAAGTTTGATTTTGCACTGTAAATGATTGCCGCTTTAAAAAAAACCTGGAGATTTCTTACCAAATCTCTCACTTTCTCAATCTCTCATCATATTAAATTTCACCCAAGATGTTAGTTCGGTACTTATATATTAGTTGGGCACCCACTAAGCTATTTGCTTAGTTTTATGCGTCCCTTCGAGGGGCTCGCCACGCTTCGGGCACGGTGGCTCGCTGCGCTTGCCACACTACATAAAGTCAACTCCATGCCGACATGGATAGTGGGTGTATGAGCATAGTAACTATAGTGGGCGCCCAACTAACATATAAGTACCGTTGGTTCTTTTATGAAGAAGTATGCAACTAGAAATATAAGGTAATAAAAGGATGGTTTATTGGGATATACAACCAAAACCAGGACTAAACATTTCTATAACATCTAACACCAGTATACTTACATGTTGGGACTGGCGATCTTGTATGATTCCCAGTCCCAACGTGTAAGTAGGGAGACAAAAAGGAGGTTGCTACTCGCACAGGACCCTCATGAATGTTGAGGATAGTGGGTGGACCCCCAGGTGATGTATACTATAGACGTTTCTAAGTAAGGCTTGTCAGGGGTGTGCTACCACTGGACACAAAGATACACAATTGGCAAAGAGGAAGAAGAATGTCCTGGTGTGGTGCACCTTATAAAGACTTCATACTAATAAAAATTAACTTTTATTGACAATTTTAAGAGAGCGAAATATAAAAACACACAAACAAGACATAAATGTGTTTAAAAAACGGCGGCTCCCTGACTCCACATGGTTTTTGACTGTATATCAATGTAAAAGTTTACAGGTATTGTTAGCCGACACTCCTAATAGTAATAGGTCTGTATTTCAATATCCTGGTGTCTTGATGGCTGAATACCCCTATGCGTAGGTACAGGGACCTGACAGAGGTGTGGTGGTTTGTATGATTATATATATATATATATATATATATATATATATATATATATATATATATATATATATATATATATATATATATATATATATATATATATATATATATATATATATATATATATATATATATATAGTGCCGGCAGACAAATATTAGAACCCAGGAGTAGTGTCTCGATACATGTGTAAGATTCTTACTGGGTTGAGTTGACACTGATGTCGACCAATGTCACTGGTATTCACTGACTCCGCATATTCCTTTTAAACAAGAGGGCTAGAAAGACTGCTGGGTATAATAGCCGCCACTGAATGAGTAGTATCCCTTGTGATTCACTAATAGATACATAGATACATGCGGCAATAGAGGTATTCAGCCATCAAGACACCAGGATATTGAAATACAGACCTATTACTATAAGGAGTGTCGGCTAACAATACCTGTAAACTTTTACATTGATATACAGTCAAAAACCAACGTGTAAGTATACTGGTGTTAGATGATATAGAAATGTATAGTCCTGATTTTGGTTATGTATATACTGTATACCCCAAGAAACCATCCTTTTATTACATTATATTTCTAGTTGTATACAAAATTTATTAAAGAACTACCATCTTGTTTTATAAAAAAAATATATAGATAAAAAAACTATGAAATTGTAGGTGAAAATGGAGTGCAGGGTTTTAAACCTCATTTATTTTCTGCTAGTGCAACATGTGCCTTATAATTCTGTGACTCTTGGATGTAGCCACGCCTATTTCCACAGATGAAAATACAAACACAAATAGAAAATATTCAGTAATTTGGAGTACAGACTTTTACGTTCAAATGGTCTATACCAGTATTTAACAAACTCGGACCTCATAACAAACCTTTCACATTTACTAGGTTACCTAGCAGCTGCACAGGTGCATTCATTACTGACTCATTTTAAAAGATCTGCAGGCAGAGCTAATTATTTCACTTGTGTTTCTGTTAGGAAACTAAAGCCCCGTACACACGGGGGGAGATATATTGCTTCTGCAATATATTGCTCTGCAATATATTGCTAGCAATATATTGCTTAGCAATATATTGCTGAGCATTATATTGCTCAGTTTCTCCTTTTCATCAGCGACCAGAGATGGTCGCTGATGAAAGGGAACCTCTGCCGGGGGAGCAGCAGAGGTAATCAGCAAGCTCCTGCGACCAGCGATTAGAACGGGGCTGATAACGGGAGTGCGCACCAGGCGATTTATCCCACTCCCATCACTGGCAATATGGTCGCCTACGACCATATTTCCAGCGATTTCAGCCCCTATCGCCCCCGTGTGTACACAGCTTTAGAAATCATTCCTTGGACTGAGTGTGAGAACCTGTGGTCTTTACTTACTCGGTTTTCCCACAGGTCGTGTTTATAGGATAGCTGTCTACAGAAGCTGATGGTATAGTTACTGTTGGGATACAGACCAACGGTTGACCTTCAATAGGTCGCCCACTATTGGTCAATATGCATTAGATCGACATGATCCATCTACATGATCATGGTCAACACAGTATAAGCTCAACGTGAGTTTTTTACAATTTTTATTTTTAACTTTTTTAGACGTTACTAGTCTTAATCCTATTCCACATGGATGATCGTGTTCCCGAGCAAAGTGGGAAACTAATTTGTGGTCTATGTGCTACAAGACAAAAAATGAACACCTAAAAAACTGTCAACCTTTTCTTGTGTTGAACGTTTATAGATTGACCTTGTGCATGTCGACCGTATGAACCAAACCTGTCTCTGTCCCAGCAAATTAGATAGTGAATGCTTAAAAAAAGCTACAAAACATGACCTGTTAGTGGTACTTGACTGGACTTGAGAACCTTTGCCCTCTTCTATTTCTGTTCCTTTGCTAGATGCCAAGAGAAGGTATTTAATATTTTGCTTGTGATGTTACCAACAGTGGATCTTGGAGGTTGTGTGTAAGCAGAGCACACCGATACTCAAATCTACTCTATAGATCAAATAGCTGAAGAACTGGGTGTGGAATGGATACGTTAAAGTGCATGATCTTTTATGATAAAGAATACTGCTGGATTTTGTCGACCATTTAAATAAATTGCCTGGGTCAAAAAGATTTACCTGTACTCATAGCCCATGTAACATTAATTATTCAGATGTTACAGTTTACTGTAGAGAGGGACAGTTTGTTACAGTATTATTTTAAAAAAACGACCAATAAAAATACATTATCAGCTGAGAGTTTTCATTCACAACCTATGAAAAAAGGACTTCCTTTCTCCCAGCTGTTAGGGTGGTCCGTAATAAGTTTGAGCCCAAGAGACTGGATGAGACTCTCAATAAAATGTGCCAAGATTTCAGGAGTTGTGGCTACAACAAAAGAAATCTGGGCAGACAGAGGGCCAACGGTCTAAAAAAGGCAGAACTTCTAATGTCTAAGCCCAAAAAAACTCAGGGATCCACAATGGTGTTTTCCACTACATATTCTATTGCAATGTCCAATATGCCATATACATACCTCCCAACACTGGAGGCAGAGGAGAAGGGACATCTGCCTCCAGCACGCGCCTGAAATTAGGGGGGGTATGACCTACTATCGTGGTACTCCTGCAAGGCCACATCCCCCATTTTTCCCATGATGGGGGCATGGCTCTCTGAGTAGACGATGTGCCATATATACACATGCCACCAGCAGTGCCAGTTACACAATGCCCCCTTTCACTGCAGTTATGCCAGTTACACAATGCCCCCCAGCAGTGCCAGATAAACAATGCCCGCTCGATTGTGGTGCCATTCTAAATAAATACTCTGGTGGTACTGGGTAGATGGTTGTAGTCACATGGGGTGCAGCCAATGAAAATGGATATGCCCCAATAGTGTAATGCCAGATACACATATGCCCCCAATAGTGCCAGATACACATATGCCCCCAATAGTGCCAGATACACATATGCCCCCAATAGTGCCAGGTGAGCCCCCACTGTGCCATCAGCAGCACAAAACACCGGTGTTGCTCCTTCTGCTACCGGGTAGATGAGACTCAGGTGTCCTCCTGCTGGCTGGCCTGGTTGTCTGTCTCTCTTCTCAATCTCCTCCGCTGCTTCCCTTCTTAGGGCAGTAGAGCACAGCACATCACGCGTCTCTCCTTCCCCCTCACTTTCCAGTGACTGGGGCATCAGCAAAAAAGCTTACGGGCTGGCTCCTGATTAGCTGCCTGCCTGTGAGCTCTGATTGGCTGATGGCCCAGTCACAGGGATACACAGTGAGGGGGAAGGAGAGACGTGCAATGCACTCTTCTCCCCTCAGAAGTGAAGCAGCAGTGGGCAATGGAGGGAGGGAGGGTTGGGCGGACGGCTGCAGTGGTCGAGCCACCTGGATTGCTACCTCGAGCTACTGGTAGCTACGGGTTGGCAACCACTGTTCTATTGCATCAGCAACCTTAAACAAAGAAAATTATCCAATATACCGATTTGAGTCCCAAAGTAGGACGGATGGACACATGGCTACATAAGTATGTGGGATTATGTTTTTACACAGGTTGTGTGAACTGCAATTTTATTGTAATGGCTAGCAGTTTTGTACACCCTATTACAAGCAAAAAAATAAATGCTTGCTATAAGAGCATATAAATGCATGCTAAAAGAGAGAATCTCCATGCATAGAAGTTCCATTAAAAAAGCTCTTCTCAAAGTAAAATCTGGGACACCTCCTGTGGCGAAACATTTTGCCAGTTGTGGCTATTCTCAAAAATGTCACCGTCATGCCTATAGATTATGTGCCACCAATAAGGCGGGGAGGAGATCGACATGGAAAATGACTGTAACGTGAATGTTTTTGGATATATGAACTTCAATCCATTAATCCTGTTGGTTTAAATGAAGATTTCACATTTGCACCATTCCTCTAAAATTACGACTAGTCTAATATGGTACACAGGCTAGACTATTATTTTAGTTGGATTATTTAATTACCCTTCAATTCCATTCCTGTATATAGTGTGTTTCTGTATGTGTGTTTGTCTTTTTTAGTGTGGTGTAATTTTGATATGTGCCTGCTATGATCTATTATAGCACTATTATAGTCTTATAATGTTTTTTTAATAGAAAGCGCTCCATTAAAGAGGCACTTCCTGTGTCTACAGGTTACTTTGGTGATTGAGGTCACTTTCTCTGCACATGGGAACATCTGTCCTGTCCCCCCGATGTGGGTCGTGCACCTGGGTACTGGCGTCTGACGTCATACTCCCGAATATGTGTATAATTTTTTTTTTTTTATCAGTTTGGTAATATTTTCTTTGCTGTGTCAGGAGTAATAAGGAACAAAACAAAAATCAGTTGTAATTTGTCTACAAATAATTTGATGTGATTAATAGGTGCTTACTCCCTTTTTGTCTTTAAGCAGCAAATTCGGTAATAGTTTAGTTTCATGGCGGCAGCATGGCCGCGCGCTACTTCCGGGTGTGTGTCGCTCACCCACGCTGGTGGCTCGCTACGCTCGCCCCACTATCTAAAATCAACGTGGATAGTGGGGGTATGAACTATTCACGTTGGCATGGAGTTTCTTTTAGAAAGTGTGGCAAGCGCAACCCAGAAGTAGCGTGTGGCCATGCTGCTTTCGTGAAACTAAACAAGTACTGTAAATTCTACTAAGAAAGTGGCTACAATATGGTGCTGACACTTACAGGAACCGTATGGAAGACCTGCTTTCTCTATCTGAAAATAAGTGTCTTGGCCGCAACTTTGGTCAGTGGAGGGGGTAGCAAAATGTTTCCATATTTGTGCTAAGGTGGCATGTATAGCAATTAAACCTGTCTAGACACACCTGTGGTAAGCAGAGAGTTTGCAATGAATGGAGGTTGGACTGTGGGTATAATTGAGGTAATGGTCAAACAATGGGGTGAGAGTGCTACGATGCAGCAGCCACAGGGTTTTTTTTTTTTTTCCATACCAAGTTCCATTGTGCTACATATACAGACTTGTATCCCTTTCACATCGCACTGAAAACCCGGGCAATTGCCTGGTCGACCCTGGTTGAGGCGCGGTGTAAAAGCACCACAATGAATAACCCAGGTCGTCCAACCATGGCAATCCGGTTATAAGAAGTTTAAACCCAGGTCACCATGAGTACAATGGGTGACCCGGGTTTGATGTGAAAGCACCCGACGCGGGTCACCTCCTTGATCTGACCCAGCAATAGCGATGTGAACCGGGTATTAGAGGCACACAGATATATAAGTGTTGAATGTACTATTAATCAGAGCTGCAGTCTCATGAAGCAGATTGTCGCATCGGTGTAACAAGCCTGCATTTTTGAGAGGAAAAGATGCTCAGCATAAGCAGAGTCACATGAGACCTGGTGGGCCACCCTGCCAGGCATCTCGTGCCACATTGCGTGCTGAGGCGAGGTATATAAAGACACCAAAATATGATGTCATATTTTTTTTTACTGATCTGGTTATCCAGTGGGGAACTGCAGGACTGAAGTCTATGTACACCATTAGAAGTTCTAGGTTTGAGATGTATAATGTATTAAGACACCACACCCCTTATCACATGCATAGCGTTTATTGATGCTGTATATATGAATAATTGGGATTGGGACGACCACCCTTCTAATAGGAGCTGTTCCTAGCAACAGACAAAGCCATAGAGGATGGAGAGGGTTCACTTCAGATACCTCTTCCAGGACTTAAATTGATGCCTAGGATTCTATATGCAATGCCTTTGGGAAAACACTTTAGAAACTATCACTGTCCAGAGTTGAATCCAGTTTGTGACCACATTGTAATGCTTAGTACAACTCGCCCATTGTTTGTGTTGCTGTTTGTATTAATGCTTTTTATTTGTTTTGAATTAAGGTTTTGTGAGGGGATCACCAGCATGATGGTAGACATGCAGGAAGGTCAACATGACTTAAGGTCGACTTGGGTAAGGTCGACAGGGTCATTAGGTCGACATGGGGTTTTTTTACCGTTTTTTTTTAGCAAAAATGTGGTATTTCATGCCCTACCATCCATTAGGGCATGGTGCGAGAATAAAATAATGTGCATAGCGTAGCGAGGCACCGTGCCCGAAGCATGGCGAGCGGACGCTGTGCTACGTTTCGGTCTCCATGTCCACAGGACGTGTGCCGACAGGCGGTATTTTCATGCCTTACAATCCACTAGGGCATGGTGGGAGAAAATTGTGTCCGAGCGTAGCGAGGCACACTGCCCGAAGCATGGTGAGCGCAGGGAGCCATGTGAGGGGACGCGGTGCTATGTTTTAGTGCTTATGTTGACATTCCGGTTAAAAAATAAAACAAAAAAAGTCGACTTTTTCAATGTCCACCTAATGATCCTGTTGACTTAGTCATGTCGACCTTCCTGCATGGCGACCTTAACTCATGGCGACCTTAACTCATGGCGACCTAATGCTTGTCTACCATAATGCTGGCGACCTAATGATCCATACCCTTTGTGAGAGCTATTTGGCCACACATAATGTTTGCTGTATTATGGTCAAAATGAGCCGCGATGGGGATGCGTAGGTCCGTGCACCGCTATCGCAATGCCCCTATACACAGAACAATATAGGAGCATTTTCTGAGTGATGTAGTTAAATTAAGTATCATTGCTCAGGCTTATCTTTTTCTTTCATTTGTTTTGTACCATAATATTGTGTTGTCACATACACGGCGGCACTCTCAGATGAAATAACAACAATGACACAACTGTCTAAGTGTCCAACGTTTCAGTGCTGTGTGCACTTTTATCAAGAACAGTGTAACGTTCTTGATAAAAGTGCACACAGCACTGAAACGTTGGACACTTAGACAGTTGTGTCATTGTTGTTATTTCGTCTGAGAGTGCCGCCGTGTATGTATATATGCAGATGTACCCGCCAGTTTGCCGGGGACCTTTCGGAAGGCACCGGGCAAGTATTACATTGAGGCCAAGGGATTGCCGGCCAAACGTGGAGTGTATATATGTGTGTGTGTATATATATGTGTGTATATATATATATATATATATATATATATATATATATATATATATATATATATATATATATATATATATATATATATATATATATATATATATATATATATAATCTGTGTGTGTGTGTGTGTGTGTTGGGTTTATCTGTGTTATTGTATGTAAACAATATTATATTATTTTACTGCAAAATAATGATGGTATTTAGATCAGTGACCTTGCAATCACACTACATTATGCAGTGTAATATACACGCTCACCTTCGTCATTGTTTTATATTCGCTTGCACCTCTTGTAATCTGTCTGTCTCCCCTTCCTACTAGATTGTAAGCTCCTCCGAGCAGGGCCCTCTTCCCTCCTGTTGTCAAAGCCCACTTCTCTTCACATTTCACTCACAGCTCTCCTTTACTCCAACACTCAGTGACCATCTTCGTCTGCATACTCCTCTCCATCATTGGCCTCAAGCCTCTAGTTGTATGTTGATTGACTCCTCACTACTTATATTTAAGCTGTAATGTGTATTGATCTGTGGCGCTCTTTATTTGTACTGTATTTTTGTTATTTATTCAATGTTATGCCAAGTTTTGTTTCCCTGTATTGTTCCTTTGTACGGCGCTGCGAAACACTTGTGGCGCCTTATAAATAAAATTATAATAATAATAATAATACTTGAGTGCTGTGAATAGCGCGGTGTTACAGCAGTTTACCTCTGTGGGTGTTGCGAATCATTTTGCTGATGGCTTCACTGTTTTTTCCTTTTGCCTCACCCTCTTCATCACTAAACTTTCAGGGTTTACTGGTTGAGCATCTGCTTGTCAGTCAAGTAATATTAGCATTTGCATTATTTGTAATAATAATTTGCTTTCTTGCTCTGGCAGTGACAATTTCAGGTTATCTTGATAAATAACTTGCAACTTTAAACTCATTTATAGTTCAATTTCAATATATTTATATAGTTAGCTGCACAAAATAAAGTCATAATTGCAGCCTCTAAATAAAATGCAGAGGATTTAACTAAGCTCACCCTTAGGAATAGCAAAGGCAGATATAAGGACATAACTTCTATCCCTGCTGTGTCACCCCAGTTTGTCTGCCCCTTACCTTTTAGAATGTAAGCTTTAACGAGCAGGGCCCTCCCTCCTCATGTGCTTTTCTTAGAATATATCTCTGCCACTGTTATAATTGACAACCAAAAAAGAGTGTATCCCTAGGGATACTTCAGGAGCGCTGGTGACACTATAACTATACACTGCTGCTGCCGCTTTTATTAAAGGTGTGTACTTTGATTAACAATATAGGAAGAGGGGGATGGCAACATCGGCCGAGGGCGTTGGTGCTAATTAAAGAGGTGCATCTTTGTTTTTATCTGAGGAAGCCGCTGAGTTGTAAAACAAAGGCGGAGAAACGCGTATAGAACACTGCAGCCCAGTCACCACCGTGTGGCAACACCACCGTTGTTATCTACAGTCTGGTGGATCTTATCATATGGTCATTTCCCTATCCAATGGATTCCGGAGTGTATCTCTGGTAATTGAGACCAACTTGGACAGCATACTATTCAGATAGAGATCTCCAGGATTACAATTGTAGCGAATAGCTACCAGAGACTGATCACATGACCGGGCAAATAGATTTGCAGCTATTCGCGGGCCTGCAATTTTTTCATAAGCCGTTCTAAGCAATTCACAGGTGTACACGGGGCGGAATTTCACTCTGTCGGGATAGCGTATGTCTGATCACAGGGTTCTGAAAATTAGCAGCCATGTGATCAGGTTTGAATCAGGCCCTTTGTCTCCAGGTGCTCAGTATTTTCTCCAGTCTCCAAATATTCGGTATGTAGCTTTTATATATATATGCACTCTTACCTCTGCATCCAGGTGCACTCTGAGATTAGGAAAAAGGAATGGACTTCACTATTACTTCCAATGTGCAGTTGCTAGTTAAGGGGTACTCATCCCCATAGGTATGGAAAAGACAGAAAAAAATTAAACTAATAAACCAGCATCATGGTATCCAATCCCAGGTGAATAAACGTGACCCGGGCCTGCTGCTGTGGACAATGGCCGGCGTCTGGATAGGATTAACACGTTTTTCCGCCTCTCCTGAGTAGGTCAGCGGCTTCCTCAGAATCCTCCGTGAGAGATTAGGTTGGATACGTGAGGTACTTACCATAAGTAAGGGGGCAATTAAGTGGTGCAAAACGAACTGCATGGGGGTATGGTGATAGAGTGATGTAGTTGAAGGTTCTTAAAACAAATTACAATGATTTTCAATAAAAGATCAGATTTGCAGTGAAGAGCTAGTTAATGTATTTGTAGCTGTAAATATGGTTGTGCAAGCTACTCATAACAAGCAGTGGTGAAGAAGGGCACAATATAGGTTACGGTATAGTGGGTCAACAATGTTGACAAAGTCGACAGTCACAAGATCAACCGCTAATGGTTGACAGTGACTAGATCGAAACCTGAAAATGGTCGACATACCGTAGATCAACATTGCCAGAAGGTTGAATTAAGCTTAAGATCGACTCAAGTGTTTCCACATTTTGTTGTTGTCTATGTCGACATAGACACGGTATCAGTGTGCTGCGTGGCTCATGTCTACCTTGTAAGTGTCGACCCATCAATGCCAACCTATGGTATAATGACCATTTCCAGGTGTCGACCTAGTCACATTAGTGGTCAATGTCAACTCAGGGACCGCATACACTTCATATTCATAGCTTTGAGGGGAAACTCATCTGTGGCAATATTTCTGTTAAACCTGAGAGTGGGTCCTGTGTACAAGTCCTGGTATCATAGAGTTCTCAGATGAAAGCGTGGAGCGCAACAATGCTCGCTAGTGCATCTGGTCCAGCTGCAAGCAGCAGCCCATGCCATAGGCTGAAATTGAGGCAGTGGGCTCAGACACTAGGAAGATTGCAGTAAGGCAAGCCCAGAATGGATGGTTACAGTTGTGGCAGAAGGACTGTGCAACCCCTAGTTTAATTCCAACAGTAGACAAAGTCCAGGAGAATGAACCATGAGAGCTTTTGCATGTGGCCGTGACCAGAAAAAAAACTGGAGTAAAAAACTGCATGGAGTAAAATTATTAACTTAGTACACACTGGGCGATTCTAGCCTATATCGCCAGGGACCAGCCCTGGGGTGGTTGCTGGTTGGAGGAGCATGCAGAGTCCCCCGGCAGAGTCTCCTTTTTTATCAGTGACCATCTCTAGTCGCATATGTCCGGGTGTAGAGAGCTTTAGAAATACATTTATTTGAAGATGTTTTTATTAGTTTTAATAATGTTTCCTCAGCAAGGAACCATTTACCTTGTTTCTAGGAGGCTTCCTGTGAGAAAATATTTTGAAATTTCTTAATATTAGTGTGGACGCCTCTGGTCTGCATGCACATATGGTTGCATATGACACATGCATCGTGTAATGTTTGTATGTACTTTACGTTAACAGACCTAGCCAAAGTATACGGGAAAGGGTGTCAATATCGCTATTCTAACTGTATGCATTGTTGCATTTGTAAACAATACTGAAGACTTCCAAAATTGTAACTTTTTTTTTTTTGGGTGCATTTAAGGGGATTTCCCACCAGCAGTATTCAACCTCTTTCCCCTCAACTATTGCCTTGGGTGTATTGCAGGAATTTTGTTTGGGGCAATGTCTAATTAGAAGCGGAACTCCATTGATCTTTTGCCATTTGTGGCAAATTGGTCTGTAAATAACACTTTTTTTTTTTTTTTTATTGTAGGTAAGAGCTGGAAGAAGAACAGTTGCGTCTGAATGCTAAAAGAATGGCAGAAGCTGTAGCCAGAGTAGCAAGGAGGGTCAACGAGGTGGTGGAGAATGGAGGACACCATCTTGGTAAGTTATTGTCTTTTTATTTATTTTGAATCTGTATAGAATGTATGGGTGGTACGCAGAGGCTGATGCCAAGCAATGGGTAAAAAACAATCTCATGAATGTGGAATAATTTATGATGCTCGCAGTATTAATAAAAGAATAGAAATGCAATATCCAGTGGTGGAGAAAATTGCAGTCTGACCTTTAACTCCCATGTTCAGGTTGTTCCCATGGGGAGATTAGAGAATGATAAAGGTGGGCTACTCTGGGGATTAAAGGGATGAGTCACTGACCCTAGGCTAATAGGGCGATTTCAGGGCATTTTCTAAATAATCTAACATTGATCCATGTGTAGGGGCGCATTGCTATCACCTGGCAATTAATATCCTTCATGCTGTATTAATCTATTTAATCCCTATTCAGGACCAGTGTTCTCACCAGAGACAGATCGCTCAGTACAGAGCTGACACATCGGTGTGTGTGCTAAGCGATCTTGCTGAGTGTTCTGAATGAACTAGCATCGCTCAGATCACTCAGCAAATCTCTTAAGGGGCCCGTGTGGGGGCCCCTTTAGAGGTTAGGCTCTATCATGGATTCAGTGTGTGGGAACTGTCTTTGGGAATTGTACTATACAGAAGTGTGCTGTGCTGTTCTGTTCAATAAACCACCTTTTGATTTTCATCTACTGTTGTGACAAGTGATCTAGGACCCTGTGTCATCTTTAACCTTTATTCTATACCTTTTTAAAAAGCGCATATATGTATAAATGTAAAGTAGATAGAAAAAAGTGGATAAACTAAGTCTCAAATTAAAAAATAAAGCAAAAACAATGGTTTGTACAAGATAAAACAAATCCATTGTGAAGTAAATTTTTTGCAGCTTAGTATTAAAGTTTATTATTATATTTTGGTATTTTTTTTATTCGGGTTGTATACATTTTATTAATGAGAAGTTGGTATTTTAAATTATCTTTATTGAAGAAATACTTACTCTAGCTATCTGCTTACATACAGGGCTGTTAAAATGTAAATATCCCTACTTAAGTACCCGGGAGTAATCATGTATACACACAGTGTGATTTTGGCTACAATTTTGATGATAGTCAAAATAGGATAGAAATAGGATGGGTTAGCCAAAATTGCACAATGTTGAGGAGGCTTGCTATAATGATGCGCCGAACCGCAGTGACTGCCACGCAAGGGAAAATAGACTGTGCAGGCAAGTTTATTTTGACTATGTTCTCTTCTGTAGATTATATTTGGTCTGCAGCCAAAGAGCAAGATAGTCAAAATTGCAAGTGCAGTTAGCCAAAATCGCATAGTCAAAATCGCAGTCAAAATAGGATTGTCAAAATCGGCCATTAGCCTGAATCACACCAAGTATACATACCTTAAGTCATGACAGATTTGAACTATTGGTACTACATTTTTGGGAAATAAATTACTTTAAAGTGTCACCAGATGGCACTGTGATATGTCACTTGAATAGTGCTCCACTTGTTCAATGTGTCCTGCATTGTATTAAACAACCATTTTCATTTGAAAGTCAGGATTTTCTGTAGCAGAACATAGCATGTAAGGTGGAATAACCAGCAATGATGTCCAATGGTGTCTTTCAGATTTAACAGGGTATGACTTGTTGCCCAAAATATCTGGTTCTTCACAAAACACCACAACCAAAGTTGTATAGGTCTGGTTATTGGAGTGGCTAACATGTGTGACAGAAGCAACTGATGACTCAGTGTTGCTTTAGGAATTGTAGCACTAATAGGGGGAATTTTATTGCCTTCTGTTGACAAGTATTTTCTCTCCGATATGGATAACACACCTTGAGCAATCTATTGGTTTTGCAGATCAAGAGGGGTAACCAATTACCGATAAAACATGTTTCACCTATATTTTTTTCTCAGGCTTTCATTTGATTGCTCGGTAAAACGCACTTTGCTGTGAAAACACATAATGGAAACCTCTGTGTTTACACCTGTTGCAGCCCCGTTTTTGCCCCGACTTATCTAGGCTAATTTGTTTGCCCCTGGGGAGCCTCTTGCCCGTGATTTGGGATTGCAGGTAATAGGATACCCCCATAAGGATAAATGTATTGTTCTGTCAGATGCAGCCATTGGAGATTCAGGTAAATCTGCCCTCTTATCAAAGCTACAATAATGTAAAAAAAACGTGGTTTTAAGTTTATATTCATGAAACTTTAAAAAAATAAAAAAATCAGACTCGCTGGAATAGTACTGATACATTAGGCAGATTTGCTGGAATCACGCCAATGCAGGCTATTATATTTCCCTCTATTGGATGGCATCATTTTGGTAAGAAACTTACTTGTATAGCTCCATAAGCCTTGTGTCCTGCACAACTTCGAGATCACTCAGTCACTGGTCTTTGTGATTTCTTGCTTCATTGTTAGCTGCTTCGATACTGTATTTCAAGGTGTTTCTGCTAAATAGCTTCTGTAGGTTTTTATGGTGCAAATTTAGCATAATGCGCTCAACTCCATTTTGTAGAATCCTAGCAGTGTTCGATTCTGCCGCTTCTCTCTCTGTAATTTCCCCAGTTTTCTCCGAAGGTCCTCTTCCATCATGCACTCTGCTTATTGCATAATATAAACAAAATGTTGAGTTTAGTCACCATATTTTGGTTGAACTTTTGGCCCAACTAGGGTATGCTCCATGTCCTCTCTCTTGAGATGCTAGCACTAAGTAAAGTTATCAAACACCGTCACCATCGTTGTATATAAAGCCTTCTATGGACCTTATGACTAATCATTTCCGAATCAATTCAGAAAATAACCAATTTACAAAATTTACAACATAAATCAATCATTCCATTCAATCCACCAATACTTCCCCTGATTCCTACTATCACATCAGTATCCAACATGGATTCATCATTACAGTGCAAAATAATCGGTGGAATGCAGTAATTCCGGTCACAGAGTGAAAGCTCTACTAAAGGCCCATATACACTGGGCGACTTTGAGCTGAAAGCAGAGCAGCTTTGAGCTAGAAAGCCACCTAGTGTGTACACAGTGATGGACTGTGATCGCTGACGTACACTCTCGCATAATTGCTGGCCCGGCCGCTCATCTGCTGGCATTACCAGCAGATAAGTGACAGAATGGACGGCTTTCCATAGTGTCCTGCTATGGAAAGTCGTCCACCCCTGGGAAAATTGGCAAAAAACGCTCAGTGTGTTTGCACACCTGGAAGTGATTTGGCTCCCACAGAACTCTGATCTCAACAGCATGAAATTGGTTTAGGATTACATGAAGAGAAAGAAGAATTTAGGCAAGCCTACATCCACAGATCTTTGATATTTGGAACAACCTCCCTTCTAAGTGTGCAAATGTACCTTGAAAAATTGATGCTGCTTTGAAAGGTGTTGACACCAAATATTGATTTGATTTTAAGCTGACCATACATTATAATGATTTAGAATCTATAATGGTGCACATACATATGTGCAATTTTATGCAGGGGCACAACTATCGGCGGTGCTATGCATCAGGTCCCATGGCGTTAAAGGGGTCCACAATGCCTGCTGGCTATCTTAATTTTTTTTTAATTCTTAAAGTGGGTGTATGGGGCCACTAGGGGGGAGCGCAGACAACGGATGGGATGATTAGTAATATTTTTTTTACATGGATGCAGCCCCAAAGGCTGCATCCGTGCCAGGAGTGGTCCTGTCAGAGCTTAGTAACATGTAGCCAATCATGAGCAAATAGAAATCATTTTTAAAGGTGATGATTAGCTGACTAGAACCAGCTGAGTGCTGCCATTCAGAGAGAACTCAGCCTGCAAGATTACAGCACCTGACACACTATCAGCCTTTATGTAGCCTGAAACAGACAGCTAAGGACACAATGTTACTGTCGCTAAGCGACGGCTGCGACAGCAGTTTTTAACAACATCATGTGACATATTCGATTTGTCACTGTGATTTATCGAAATTGTATGATTCTACCCAATATCTCAAAAGTGTATGGTCACAATAACAACTCCCAGCATACTGGTTGTTAGTAACGTCTTCAGATCTTAAATGCAGCAGGTAAGATCATTGGATTCATCCCATGACCCGCGGGCCTACACATCTGATTGTAAACGTACCAAAACACCTCATGATGTGTACAAAACAGACAATGCATCGCATGAGCCAGCAAAATCGTGCATCAGCTCTAAAATCATTCTAATATATGGCCAGCATCCGATTTCTCTTCTGTTCATTGACTTTGAATTTTGTTAATTGATACAAATAAAGTATTTACACGTCTATATTTGAAAGTATGGTACTCTTTACCTAGAAGGGCGCCAGCGATTGGAATTGCGGGCGTCGGGGGTAAAATCGCGGTCATCGCGGGTAAATCGCGGGTACATAAAAATCTGCTGCCCGCGATGACCGCGATTTTCCCATAGGGAACAATGTTAAAAAGGCTGATTGACCGCGATTTTCATGTAAAATGCCTCAATGCCCGCGATTTGGCCATAGGAATCAATGTTAAATGGGCTACAGAGCCCAAATAGGCACAATTAACCCTTAAATGTCCCCCCAAATTTTTAACGCCACCCCACGATCCACGCCAACCCGAAGCGTGGCGAGCGCAGCGAGCCCGCGAGGGGCGGCGGTACGCGTCCTCCGACCTTTTCATGCCCTACTATCCACGTCGGCGTGGAGTTGAGAATAGAATAGTGTGGCGAGCCCGAAGCGTGGCGAGCGCAGCGAGCCCCGCGAGGGGACGCGGATACCTTCACAGGTAAACGCGTCCCTTCGCGGACTTCACAGGTGTCCGCGTGGCCACGGACACCTGTGAAGCCCGCGAGGGGACGCGTTTACCTGTAAAGGTATCAGCGTCCCCTCGCGGGGCTCGCTGCGCTCGCCACGCTTCGGGCTCGGTGGCTCGCTGCGCTCGCCACACTATTCTATTCTCAACTCCACGCCGACGTGGATAGTAGGGCATGAAAAGGTCGGAGGACGCGTACCGCCGCCCCTCGCGTACCGCCGCCCCTCGCGGGCTCGCTGCGCTCGCCACGCTTCGGGTTGGCGTGGATCGTGGTGTGGAGTTAAAAATTTGGGGGGACATTTAAGGGTTAATTGTGCCTATTTGGGCTCTGTAGCCCATTTAACATTGATTCCTATGGCCACATCGGGTCCATTGAGGCATTTAACAGTAAAATCGCGTCGGTCGGGCCATTTAACATTGATTCCTATGGGAAATCGGGAGCATCGCATCGCGGGTACATTTATGGCCGGCCGCGACGTGACCGACGCGATTTCCATGTTTAACATGGGTTTCAATAGGAAATCGCGGGCATCGCGTCGGTCGCGTCGCGGCCAGACATAAATGTACCCGCGATCACCACGACGGGCGCCCTTCTAGGTAAAGAGTACCGAAAGTATTCTTAATTTGCAGCATTTTTTTCCACACCTGCCTAAAACGTTTGCATAGTATTCTGTGTGTGTGTATATTTATTACATTAAATTTATAAAATGTATGTATAATATACATACACACTGAGAGACACCCATTTTTTAAAATCAATTTTCTTTTATTGAAGCATTACAGATCAATGAGATAGATGTACAATGTGTTATTGTAAAAGACAATAAAATAAAATGGGATAAAATAATAATACACGTGACCTTTTCACCATGCAATAGGATTCCACAAAAAGTCAGTGAACATACATGAAAGAAAATAAAGTACAAAGATTATATATAATGGGAATCACAAGAGGAGCCCGGGTCCACGCCATTTATTACCTCAACTACACGCACTGTCACACCTGAAAAAGTGGAGTTCCAAAGAAAATAGTATTCTATGAGATTGGGGGGTCCTGTGCACATACCCTAGTCTCGTACCATAATGTGTTTTTAAAACAGTTTCCAATTTGGCTCTTTAATGTTGGAGTTAGGGTGTCAATGTAGCTCTCCCAAGTGTCAAAATTTTTTGAGACACCCATTTTAATTGAGTATTAATTACCCTTACTCAAATGCGCATATTTGGGAGAATACTGTAGTTTATTAACCCCTTCCCGACATTTGACGTACATTTACGTCATGGTCGGGATGTACTTCCCGACACATGGCATAAATGTACGTCATGACTTTAAAGTGTCACTGCGTCTAGAGACGCAGTGACAGAGGGACGATGTCTGCTGTCCCTGACAGCAGACATGTCCCTGCATGCCCAGGGGGGGCTGCGATGCCGCCCCCCCGTCGGCGATCGCTGTGATTGGCTGTTCAGTGTGAACAGCCATTCACAGCGTTTTCCTGTGTTACCAGCGAATCAGACGCTCGGTAACACAGGTGTCAATCACCGCCGGGCGTCAGGGGGCATGAGGGGGTCATCGGTGATGACGACACCTCACCCCACCTGCCCCCAAGGCTGTGATTGGTCCGTGGGACCCACGGACCAATCACAGCCAAGGCGCGACATTTAAACTAACGATGACTGCGCTGCAGACGCCATTCCGGTCTGGAATTGCGTGCAGAGCGGTCACCGTGCCTATCTGCCGTGATACTGACCTGATCCTTGCAAATACTTACCTGATCCTTGCAAATACCTTACCTGATCACCTGATCACTGCTTGTAGCGTGCTGGATGCTTCCTGGATCTGACTTCTTGTGACTTCCTGCTGCTGCTGCTGCAGTGTGATAGAGAGATAGAGAGAGATAGAGAGAGATAGAGAGAGAGATAGAGAGAGATAGAGAGAGATAGAGAGATAGTGACAGAGAGTGCTATATTTTGTGTCTGCTACCCCCCCTTTTTGGGGGTGCAGGTTTTTTTTTTATATATATAACTGTCAGTGCTGCTGCTGCAGTGTCATAGAGTGATAGATAGTGATAGATAGTGATAGATAGTGATAGATAGTGAGAGATAGTGAGAGATAGTGAGAGATAGTGAGAGATAGAGAGATAGAGAGATAGTGATAGAGAGTGCTATATTTTGTGTCTGCTACCCCCCCTTTTGTGCTGATCAGTATATCTGTGCTGATCAGCAACTTTTTGGGGGTGCAGGGTTTTTTTTTTTATATACAGTATACCTGTCAGTTGCTGCCAGTTGCACTGTCAGTTGCACCAAAGGTTGTGCACCTGCTGCCCCTCACTGCTAATCAGTGTCGCATCAGTGATCACCTTTTTTTTTTTTTGAGGGTGCTGTGGGGTCTTTTTTTTTTTTTTTTTTTACACACACTGTGATTTTGTGGGTGTCCTGTGGCCACTGTGCGCTGATCAGTGACGTACATGTCAAAAAAGGGGAAAGGGGAATTGGGAAGTCTGCACTGGTTGGTGCTATAGCACCTGATAAGGCCCCAAAC
This sequence comes from Crinia signifera, assembly GCF_055691185.1. Taxonomy (NCBI): domain Eukaryota; kingdom Metazoa; phylum Chordata; class Amphibia; order Anura; family Myobatrachidae; genus Crinia; species Crinia signifera. The sequence goes on along the minus strand of NC_139222.1, from coordinate 192,735,767 downwards.
GAGACAATATTATACAGTTTGTGTGTAATCTCTGTGGGGGTGCAGCCAAAGACAATGGGTTTATGAGCAAAAAATGGAAAAGAGAGAAAAGATTGTCTTCTTTTTTTGGCGCACAGAAGAGAAGATAGAGTATTTTAGTGTTTGTTATAATGTTATTTAAAATATAACTTTTAATTTTTCTGTTTTAAAACTGCTTTTTATGCGAAATATTGATGCAGTAAACAAATTTAATAAAATCGGTGTCAGTGTGTCTTTTTTTGTGTTGATTCCTTGATTTAATTCGTATTCAGAGACATGTGTTGTAATTAATCCTTGGATATTCAAAATACTTGGTTCTATCTCATATATGATACACTGTTTCCTTTAATAGTTTATAATTGTATCAGGGTTCCTCTTATTTATTCTTCCTCTATGAGTATATTTTTGTATCAATCTCAGAGGAGTAGAGGATAAATAAATATGGATAGGAAGACTTTTATATATTTTGGCTGTCTTATCTTATTTTACACATATGATAATGTATCAGGTTAATTTTAATAACACATGTGACTCTGATTTTTGTTTTAGTTGATAATTCTTTGTTTGGGATTCGTGACCTTTTTGGCATCTATATTGCACCTGTGTTTTGTGTTGTGTCAGCAACAGGTTTTAATACATACAGTTTTTATTTAATCAATGATAACTTTAGTATAGTTTAGTTTATACACAGCGCTAAATTGTTGATTGAATAATCATCTGTTAGTCCCTTAGTATGCTGTATATCTTTATTGATTATATTTTAGGATTGCAGTATTATTCAATATTTATGAGTGCAGTTTTTATCATTAATAAATCAATTGGTTTCTGCACCTCGCTAAATAAATGTGTTTTATGTTGTGTCAGCAACAAGTTGAAGTGTGCTCAGTTTTATTTAGTAGGTGGCAGCGTTAATGTAGTTTAATTAATACAGAACGCTGGATAACGATTGTCTTTGTTGATCTGTGGCGTACCAGTAGCAAATTCACATAAGTGCCCTCTTATTTCAATTGGAGGGCAGTATTATATGGTTTAATTTCAGTAGTGTCTGCACTATTAAATTATAATGTGCTAGCAATGAATATTTACACAGTTGGTGTTGGCGTTATGTAATTTAATTTACAGACGCCGTTTAGTAATAGCTGCGCTGTTACTTTGTCATATAATTAGTAGTAGTTTGAAGTGAAAGCAGTTGTCCTTCAGATAGTGTTGGCAGTGTATAGTTTAATTTATACACGCCGCTGGTAGCAGGAATATCGTCAATTCTCAGTGGGTTCAAATCAGTGCGATTTTCTCAATAGGTGATAGTGTTTGTGTGGTTCACTCAATGCACCACACAAACACTATCACCTATTGAGAAAATCGCACTGATTTGAACCCACTGAGAATTGACGATATTCCTGCTACCAGCGGCGTGTATAAATTAAACTATACACTGCCAACACTATCTGAAGGACAACTGCTTTCACTTCAAACTACTACTAATTATATGACAAAGTAACAGCGCAGCTATTACTAAACGGCGTCTGTAAATTAAATTACATAACGCCAACACCAACTGTGTAAATATTCATTGCTAGCACATTATAATTTAATAGTGCAGACACTACTGAAATTAAACCATATAATACTGCCCTCCAATTGAAATAAGAGGGCACTTATGTGAATTTGCTACTGGTACGCCACAGATCAACAAAGACAATCGTTATCCAGCGTTCTGTATTAATTAAACTACATTAACGCTGCCACCTACTAAATAAAACTGAGCACACTTCAACTTGTTGCTGACACAACATAAAACACATTTATTTAGCGAGGTGCAGAAACCAATTGATTTATTAATGATAAAAACTGCACTCATAAATATTGAATAATACTGCAATCCTAAAATATAATCAATAAAGATATACAGCATACTAAGGGACTAACAGATGATTATTCAATCAACAATTTAGCGCTGTGTATAAACTAAACTATACTAAAGTTATCATTGATTAAATAAAAACTGTATGTATTAAAACCTGTTGCTGACACAACACAAAACACAGGTGCAATATAGATGCCAAAAAGGTCACGAATCCCAAACAAAGAATTATCAACTAAAACAAAAATCAGAGTCACATGTGTTATTAAAATTAACCTGATACATTATCATATGTGTAAAATAAGATAAGACAGCCAAAATATATAAAAGTCTTCCTATCCATATTTATTTATCCTCTACTCCTCTGAGATTGATACAAAAATATACTCATAGAGGAAGAATAAATAAGAGGAACCCTGATACAATTATAAACTATTAAAGGAAACAGTGTATCATATATGAGATAGAACCAAGTATTTTGAATATCCAAGGATTAATTACAACACATGTCTCTGAATACGAATTAAATCAAGGAATCAACACAAAAAAAGACACACTGACACCGATTTTATTAAATTTGTTTACTGCATCAATATTTCGCATAAAAAGCAGTTTTAAAACAGAAAAATTAAAAGTTATATTTTAAATAACATTATAACAAACACTAAAATACTCTATCTTCTCTTCTGTGCGCCAAAAAAAGAAGACAATCTTTTCTCTCTTTTCCATTTTTTGCTCAGTGACGTACATCACTGATCAGCTTTTTCGGCACAGGGTTGATCTTTTTTTTTTTTTTTTTTGATCAAATTCCTGTTGCCTTTGAGCGCTGTTCAGTTACGGACGTTACTGACCAACATCTGTGCTCAATTTTTGGCGCAGGACCTTTTTTTTTTTTTTTTCTGCACTACATACACACTACACACTACATACTACATTGAAATAAAGTTTGTACCCCCCCTACACTATACACGTGTTGAAACATTTCACTACCAGAAACACAAAAATAAAAATGGCATCCCAAATGTCATCCCAGTCATCCAGAAGAATGTTTTCAGCGGAGGAGGCATATGCCATGCTTGCCTCTGACTCTGACACAGCCAGTGAGGCAAGCGGGGAATTTGAAGGATTCATCTTAAGCTCCTCTTCCTCCTCTAGTGATGAGGGACCCCCTCAAAGACGCCCCCGTAGAGCAGCTGAGACCCCCCCCCCAATAATTGATCTCGTATGGACCCCACCACCAGACAATTTTGAGCCCCAGGTTCCTGAGTTTTTGGCCATCCCAGGAATCCAATTTGATTCCACAGGTCTCAGAGAAATTGACTTTTTCAAATTATTTTTCTCTGATGATTTTATAAATTTAATGGTGGACCAAACTAATTTATATGCCCAGCAGTTTATTGCTCAAAACCCCACGTCATCATTTGCTAGGTGGACCCCTGTAGATGCAGTAGAGATGATGACGTTTTGGGGTCTGGTGTTTCATATGGGCATAGTAAAAAAGCCAGAAATTAGGCAATATTGGAGTACAGATGTTCTGTACAGCACCCCATTTTACCGTATGGCCATGACTCGGGCTCGTTTTGAGATAATCCTTAAATTTTTGCATTACAACGATAATGCACAGTGCCCACCCAGAGATGATCCCACCTTTGACCGGCTATTCAAAGTCAGGCCGGTCATTGATCACTTCAGTGCCAAATTTGAAGAGATGTACATCCCAGATAAATTCATTTGCATAGACGAGTCCCTTATACATTTTAAAGGAAGGGTTAAATTCCGCCAGTACCTTCCCAGTAAGAGGGCAAGGTATGGCCTAAAAATGTATAAGCTGTGTGAAAGCACCTCAGGGTACACTCACAGGTTTAGGGTATATGAAGGGAAGGATTCAAGAATTGAACCGCCAGAATGCCCCCCCTCCCTCGTAGGTGTTAGTGGAAAAATTGTCTGGGATTTAGTGCACCCCTTCCTGGATAAAGGTTATCACCTCTATGTGGATAACTTTTACACCAGCATCCCCCTGTTTAAGGCCCTTGGTTCAAGAGGTACAGCAGCTTGCGGTACTGTGCGCAAGAACCAAAGAGGCCTCCAAAAAACGCACATTGCCCAAGTAATGAGAAGGGGTGAAAGCAGGGGAATATGCACCGAAAATATGTTGTTGGTCAAATATAAGGACAAGAGGGATGTCCTTATACTGACAACAATTCACGGAGACAGTACCACCTCCGTCCCTGTACGAGGTACCAGTACCCACACCTCAAAACCTAATTGTATCCTGGATTACAATAGGTACATGGGCGGAGTGGATCTTTCAGATCAGGTACTGAAGCCGTACAGTGCCCTGCGGAAAACAAAAATCTGGTACAAGAAGCTGGCCGTGTATATCATCCAGATGGCACTGTATAACGCTTACGTGCTATTCCGTTCTACCAGCCAGAGGGGGACATTTATGCACTTTCAAGAGGCAGTCATAAAGGGCCTAATATTTGGGAACCAGCAGGCAGAGGGCCCCAGTACTTCTAGTACTGGCCCCCGTATTGTACCAGGGCAGCATTTTCCTGATGAAATCCCCTCCACTGGAAAAAAGGGCAGGACACAAAAAAGGTGCAAAGTTTGCTATAAAAAGGGAATAAGAAAGCAAACTATTTTCCAGTGTGACACTTGCCCCGACAAACCCGGCCTATGTATAAAGGAGTGTTTTAAAATATACCACACATCTATGGATTATTAGGTTCATAATTTCACCGTGCTTCGGGGGTCTTGCTAATGCCACATAGCACCCACCATTCATTCCACCAGAATCTGAGCCGCAAAATCCAAAAATCACTCCTTCCCTTCTGAGTCCTGCCATGCACCCAACTGGTATTTTTTGGTCACATATGAGGCATTGCCGTACTCGGGAGAAATTGGGGCACAGATTTTGGGGTGCTTTTTCTCCTTCATACCTTCTGAAAATGAAAAATTTTGAGCCAGAACTGCATTTTTGTGTAAAAAAATGTAATTTTTCATTTTCACTGCCCAGTTGTATCAAAATTGGTGAAACCCCTGGGGGTTTGAAATGTACACTATACCCCTAGATGAATTCCCTGAGGGGTGTAGTTTGCACAATGGGGTCACTTGTGGGGGGGGGTTCCACTGTATTGGTGCTTTGGGGGTCTTGCTAATGCGACATAGCACCCACCAACATTCCACCAGAATCTGTGCTGCAAAATCCAAATATCACTCCTTCCCTTCTGAGTCCTGCCACTTTTTGGTCACACATGAGGCATTGCCGTACTCGGGAGAAATTGGGGCACAGATTTTGGGGTGCTTTTTCTCCTTCATACCTTCTGAAAATGAAAAATTTTGAGCCAGAACTGCATTTTTGTGTAAAAAAATGTAATTTTTCATTTTCACTGCCCAGTTGTATCAAAATTGGTGAAACCCCTGGGGGTTTGAAATGTACACTATACCCCTAGATGAATTCCCTGAGGGGTGTAGTTTGCACAATGGGGTCACTTGTGGGGGGGTTCCACTGTATTGGTGCTTGGGGGGTCTTGGTAATGCGACATAGCACCCACCAAAATTCCACCAGAATCTGAGCTGCAAAATCCAAAAATCACTCCTTCCCTTCTGAGTCCTGCCATGCACCCAAATGGTATTTTTTGGTCACATGTGAGGCATTGCCGTACTCGGGAGAAATTGGGGCACAGATTTTGGGGTGCTTTGTCTCCTTCATTCCTTGTGAAAATGAAAAATTTTGAGCCAGAACTGCATTTTTGTGTAAAAAAATGTAATTTTTCATTTGCACAGCCCAGTTGTATCAAAATTGGTGAAACCCCTGGGGGTTTGAAATGTACACTATACCCCTAGATGAATTCCCTGAGGGGTGTAGTTTGCACAATGGGGTCACTTGTGGGGGGGGTTCCACTGTATTGGTGCTTTGGGGGTCTTGCTAATGCGACATAGCACCCACCAACATTCCACCAGAATCTGTGCTGCAAAATCCAAATATCACTCCTTCCCTTCTGAGTCCTGCCATTTTTTGGTCACACATGAAGCATTACCATACTCAAGAGAAATTGGGGCACAGATTTTGGGGTGCTTTGTCTCCTTCATTCCTTGTGAAAATGAAAAATTTTGAGCCAGAACTGCATTTTTGTGTAAAAAATTTAATTTTTCATTTTCACTGCCCAGTTGTACCACAATTGGTGAAACCCCTGGGGGTTTGAAATGTACATTATACCCCTAGATAAATTACCCGGGGGGGTGTAGTTTGCAAAATGGGGTCACTTGTGGGGGGCTTCCACTGTATTGGTGCTTTGGGGGTCTTGCTAATGCGACATAGCACCCATCAAAATTCCACCAGAATCTGAGCTGCAAAATACAAAAATCACTCCTTCCCTTCTGAGTCCTGCCATGCACCCAAATGGTATTTTTTGGTCACATATGAGGCATTGCCGTACTCGGGAGAAATTGGGGCACAGATTTTGGGGTGCTTTGTCTCCTTCATTCCTTGTGAAAATGAAAAATTTTGAGCCAGAACTGCATTTTTGTGTAAAAAAATGTAATTTTTCATTTGCACAGCCCAGTTGTATCAAAATTGGTGAAACCCCTGGGGGTTTGAAATGTACACTATACCCCTAGATGAATTCCCTGAGGGGTGTAGTTTGCAAAATGGGGTCACTTGTGGGGGGCTTCCACTGTATTGGTGCTTTGGGGGTCTTGCTAATGCGACATAGCACCCACCAAAATTCCACCAGAATCTGAGCTGCAAAATCCAAAAATCACTCCTTCCCTTCTGAGTCCTGCCATGCACCCAAATTGTATTTTTTGGTCACATGTGAGGCATTGCCGTACTCGGGAGAAATTGGGGCACAGATTTTGGGGTGCTTTGTCTCCTTCATTCCTTGTGAAAATGAAAAATTTTGAGCCAGAACTGCATTTTTGTGTAAAAAAATGTAATTTTTCATTTGCACAGCCCAGTTGTATCAAAATTGGTGAAACCCCTGGGGGTTTGAAATGTACACTATACCCCTAGATGAATTCCCTGAGGGGTGTAGTTTGCAAAATGGGGTCACTTGTGGGGGGGTTCCACTGTATTGGTGCTTGGGGGGTTTTGCTAATGCGACATAGCACCCACCAACATTCCACCAGAATCTGAGCTGCAAAATCCAAAAATCACTCCTTCCCTTCTGAGTCCTGCCATGCACCCAAATGGTATTTTTTGGTCACATGTGAGGCATTGCCGTACTCGGGAGAAATTGGGGCACAGATTTTGGGGTGCTTTGTCCCCTTCATTCCTTGTGAAAATGAAAAATTTTGAGCCAGAACTGCATTTTTGTGTAAAAAAATGTAATTTTTCATTTTCACTGCCCAGTTGTACCACAATTGGTGAAACCCCTGGGGGTTTGAAATGTACAGTATACCCCTAGATGAATTCCCTGAGGGGTGTAGTTTGCAAAATGGGGTCACTTGTGGGGGGGTTCCTAAATTTTAGCATCTTATGGTGCCTAGAAACCTACATGGTGCCTAAAAAATAATCTCTTAAAAAGGAGGCTCCAAAATCAAGTAGGTGCTCCTTCTATTATGAAGCCTGTGGTTTGGTCAACGTGCACACTAGGGCCACATATAGGATATTTATGAAAACAAAAGAATTGGGGGAATCAATTTTTAGTCACATTTCTCTAGTAAAATCTACTGTGTTCCTTAGAAAAATGTATTAAAATTGCAAATCTGCAAAAAAAATGAAATTTTGAAATTTCACCTACACTTTGTTTTAATTCCTGTGAAACACCTAAAGGGTTAACAAACTTCCAAAATGCTGTTTTGAATACTGTGAGGGGTGCAGTTTTTGAAATGGCATCATTTATGGGGGTGTCTCACATACAAGTCCCTCAAAGTCACATCAGAACTGAACTGGTCCCTAAAAAAATCAGTGTTTGAAATTTTCTTGAAAATTTGAAAATTTGCTATTCATATTGTAAGCCTCCTAGTGTCCAAAAAAATTAAAAGGAAGTTGAAATAATGATGGAAACATAAAGTAGACATATGGTCTATGTTAGTTATTAACTATTTTGAGTGGTATGATTATTTGTCTCACAAGCAGAAAATTTAACATTTTGCAAATTGCTAAATTTTCCATTTTTTTACGACATTTTGGTATTTTTCACAAAAAAACACAGACTGTATCGACCCAAATTTACCAGTAATTTGAAGTACAATGTGTCACAAGAAAACAATCTCAAAATCACTGGGATAAGTAAAAGCAAAAAAAAGTTATCCCCACTTAAGTGATACATGTCAGATTTGAAAAAAAGGGCTCTGTCAGGAAGGCAAAAACTGGCTGTGTCAGGAAGGGGTTAAGTAGAGGGTGCTATAGTAATCTTATAGTCATAGAATATAGTGAAGAAAATTGATCATTTGGCTTCTTTTGTTGTGTTAAGGCATGGTTGGTACTTGTGTAGTTTCACGGCGCCAGCATGGCGCCGTGCGTCTGAGTCCCCTTGCGGGGCTCGCTTCGCTGGCGCCGTGAAACTACACAAGTACCGCATGGTTCCCTCCCATTCTATAACTATTGCAGATCATGCATAACTTATTTTATTCTTTTAAATGTCAGTTATGAAAATTTCCCTTCATATGGAAAATAGGGTAGCGTTTGACAAATATTACCACTAGATGTCCCTGTTGGTTGCTAAAATTCATCAGATTGCAATTGCTGTAAACCAGACTCATGCCATTGAATGCACAATCCCCTAACCTTACAGCACCTTATAAATAAATAAAGCACAATAATGCTTGTATCATGAGTGTTTTTGGAACTACAAGTCACAGCATGTTCATTATACATTGCCAACTTTTATTATCATAGCTATTGATGATATTTTATTTTTAGTGCACATTCGTTTCCTGCAGTACTGTAATTTGGAACAGTGTAACTGTACAATACAATATAAATTATCACAGACTAGGTAGGATGAGGACACAATTGATCCTAAGGCAGCTAACTAACTTTTAAAGCATATGGTGGTAAGTTACATGGAGCGGAGGTAGTTAAGCACTCAGGGGTAGATGTATGAAGCAGTGATAAGGGAGAAGTGATAAAGTGCCTGTACTTTTGTACAGGCTCACTGAGGAGTAGATGTACGGAGCAGCGATAAGGGAGGAGAAGTGATAAAGTGGCTGGTACTTTATCACCGGCCAATCAGCTCCTAACTGTCCCTTTATAAACCCAGCCTGTAACTTAACAGTCAGGAGCTGATTGGTCGGTCATAAAGTACCAGCCACTTTATCACTTCTCCTCCCTTATCGCTGCTCAGTACATCTACTCCTCAGTGAGCCTGTACAAAAGTAAGGGTGTGGGTGAGGCTACTGTATCTGATTATCAGATTTTTGTTAGTGTCACTGCTGTTTTTGCGCAGCTACTATGCTAAATTATGCAATAGGTGAGGAGTTTTTTTTTCTGTAAACAATCAAAGGAAATGGTGTTGAGTGTTCAACATGATAGAAAGAGGTGAAAGAGCAAAGAGTGGACGGAAGAAGGGGGAGGGGGTGAGTTAGAGATAAATACATCAATGCTAACATGTAAACATCGTTGAAGCGTGGAGGCGTATGATTTAAATAATGTAGTTTGTCCATAGATGGCATAACGAATATAAATTAAGGAGGTTGGCCTGCCTAACAGACAAGCATATAATTCGTGGGGTATCCAGCCCAGCAAGGTGATTTAAGAAATCAGCCGGGTAGATGATCGACCATGATTGAAATTCAGAAAACTGATAGATTTTAGAGTGTTATTGTCTAGTGTAGAGATATAAAGGCCCCATTTTTTATGAAACCTTATAGCACCGGAGTGAGATTCTGCTGAGGAGTATTTGCGGTCGTGGTAAAGTTGTTGTAGTAACCTCCTGTGCATTTCTCCAATGGAAGGAGCAGCCCTGAATATCCAGTGCTTTAATATTATTTTTTGGGAGATTGTAAACCTGACAGTAAACAATGGAAACAACTGCTTAATTTAAGCAATGCCAAAGCATTTATACACAAACAAGCTTTAGGCTAAGGGGACAGGGAGACCTCAAATTGAGTGTTTCTATATGAAAACTATATTTTCCAGCAACATTTTTTTATAGCCGTCAAAAAAGGAGTGGAAGAAAGTGGGTCCTGCGCCTCCACATTTTGGGCAATGCCTTCATCGCCAGGTACAAAGTTGGCTTGGATGGTATTGGGTAGATATGCTCTGTAACTAGTTCTGAAGTGGACTTCTTGTAAATATGCTGAATGTAAGAGTTTCAAGGTCCATACACACAAGCCAATTATGCCCAGCTTGTATGAACAGTGATGACCATTGTCATCGCTGGGGGGAAAGCCGCTCAGTGCACACACGCTGAGTGGCTTTCTCCATGTCAGTGGGAAGGGGGGGGCGTACGGCTTTGCATAGTGCTGCGCTATGCAAAGCCATCCTCAAAGCTGCTCATCTGCTGGTAAAACTAGCAGATGAGTGGCTTTCCTGGCGATGATCCGGGAGCACGCATCCACCGCTCATCGTCGGGATCATTAATTAGTCCCAGATGAGGGGGGAGGATTGGGTGGATGTTGTTCTAGAAGAGTGATCAGAGGGTGGAGTAGGTGAGGGATCTGTGAGCTGTGAGGCATATAGGGATTTATAGAAGAGTTGCATAGTGTGGGCAATTTGTTTGTTGGACGTATTTAATGAGCCTTCAGGAGTATGAAGTGGGAGGACCATGGCCGGTTTCCCTGTGCCCTCCTACAAGTTGGATAAATGCCTGCGCGATTTGTTGCCAAATCTGCCAAAAAATTTGCAGTTAACAGAGAAAAGGTATCTGTCACTTATTTCAGACAAGTATTCATCAAAGTGGGTTTTCACCAATAAGTAAAATGGTTTGGAGGAGGGGGAGGGCATGGTTTTAAAATTCTAAAAAACTTCAGTCAGGGTATGTTGTAGAGATAAATATTTCTTAGAATAGTTGTTATTGGAGGGCGCAGTGAACAAAATGATGACACCTTCAAAACAGACTTCAGAGTCATGCAAAATAAGGAAAGGGTCTGAGTGAGCAGATTCTGCATTATCAGTGCCATATTGTATCTGTGAGGTCTCCAAATGTGTTTTAAACTTGGTAGATTTGCAAAACCTAGCTGGAAATTTCCAGTTTGGTAGACCCTGAATTTTCCAGAAAGCAAAACTGAGATGTAACCATGGCATGATCAGAGAGTGAAATGGGAGCTATGGAAGAGGCAGTAGAAAGCCGAAAGATAGAATGTGAGACAAAGATTAAGTCTATGCGGGAAAAGAAGCCATGCACAGATGACAGACAGATGTATTCAGAGTGCTTCATGGTAGGTGCATATCATACAACAGGTCGTTATATACATGAGCACTGAAAAACATAATTACTATCAGGGAGAGGAGAGGGAAAGGAGAGAGGGTGTGGAACAGCAAGGAATAGAAAAAGAGATGAGAACAACAAATTTATAAAAACAAAATGATGTCCCGCGCTGAGGCCAGTTGGGACTAAACCTCCAGTATCCAACAACAAAAACATAGGTACATGGGAGAAATACCCTCGCCAAGCTCACGTCATGCCGCTCTCCACCAAAAATAAAAGAGGAAAAGCTGCCTTTGATGAGATCACATTGAGGGAGAAAATGCATAATAAAATTTAGCAAGTCAGTGTGCTAAAGAACATACAGTAATATGATAACATCAGAGAATGAAACATTGCAATATCGGTATACGACAGTCAATGCAGAAGTTTCAGCTAAACAGTCAAGTAAGGGGGAGGCCGTGGACGGGTTGCAGTAATAAGAAGTATGGGCAGAGCAGGTGTAAAGACAGCACAGGTTAATAATTCGTGGCAACAAAGGTGAAAGGAAATGTTGTGTCACACAGCAGGCATAAAGTGGGTGCATATGGGACTCTGAGTGTAGAAAGAGTCAGGTTGCAAGGTCAGAAATATCTCCCTAGGCGGCACAGGACAATTCTTGCAGATATGCTGAGGCATTCTTCGGGTTAGAGTAATCTTTGAAAGAGTTCCAGTCGAATATACGTAGTATGGTGGGATACATGTGGTCAAATTTTCGTCCTTGTTGGGAGCCTAGGGGGAGAAGCCTTTCAAGCTTTGGACAGCTCAGCTGAATAGTGTTGGAAAACATGTAGCTTGTGGCCATCCCAGGACAGGTCTTTAATCTTATGAGAGGCTGACCATATTTCAACTTTGTGGAGGTAATTTAGGCATTTGAAGAGGGCAACACGAGGCTTACCCTATGGACCCTCTTGACCGCCATGGCTTGGCAAACAGACTCAATATGAAGTAGGGAGGGTAGAGCGTTGTGTATAAAGTGGGCTAACGCTGGGCCCTTAACGGATTCCAGCAGGCCAACCAATAAGATGTTCTCCAGGTCCTCCACTCTGTTACAGAGCTGGTAATTCTCAATATTCAGCCTCTTAACATTGTGCTGTAAATCTGATATGTCATGAGAGGCAGCTCCCAGTTGCTGTTCAGTATTTGTCACCCCGTGGGAGTGCAGCTGTATTTGTACTGCTTTTGTTAGTAAGGGGGTCATGGCAGCATTAATAGCCTCTACGACTTCCCTGTAGGTGACAGGGGCTTCAGATCCCTGACTTACATGTCCCGAGTGACTGTATCCCTCTGCTGCAGCCTTCTTTGAAGCAGGGAGCGAGCAGTCACTGCTGTCATCTGGTGTCATGTTTCCAGCTATTCTCAACTCTGGGCGCAGAGGCTGCGGCTGCTGCGTGGTCTGTGGTGGCTGGGAGCCCCGTGGGTTGAGGTAGCGGTCCATCCAGCTGAGGGGAGTGTGAGTGGGAATTAAAGGCAGCAAAAGAGGCTTGAAGAGCCGGGTGTGTGAGGAGTCGGAGGATGGAGCTGGAAGACAGAGCTCCTTACTCCATCAAGCCGGGACCGGATGTCCTAGCCGAGGAGTTTAAGTAGGAAAAAAAAAAGGCCATTGCTAGCTTCTCTGACCTGCTGCATTCAAAGACACAGCCTTGAATCAACTGTGTGACCATCTGCGTTAATACATCAGGTTCTCTGGATGTCCTTTAACATCGTGTTGCTGGGGCCAGTGAAGGTGCCGCCAAGGAGGTGTTTTCTGTAAGGCTCTGCACTGCTGCCCCCAAATGTCATCAGCATATCACTTGAGCTACAGTTTGTTAGGCCTTGTGACTGATGTGCTCCACCTCATGGCAGAAAAGGAAACGCCAAAGATTCATATAATAATCTGATTGATCTAAATCACTGAATCAAGCCCAAGAAGCAGTGCTGGGTTAAATACAGTTCAGTGATCGCACTCAGTGAAAAAATGTGTGGGTCCTGGGGATCCCTCACTTTATGAAGTTGGGGTCCTACTTGGTCTTTTTGGGTTCCATTGCATAATATGCTTTTGATCTAAATCTCCATACCGGGGGCAATGAGGGAGAGAGAAAACAGGGGGTGAAAGAAAAAGACAGCTGGGGAAAGAGTGAGTGACAGACTGGGTTGTTGAGAGCACTGGAGAGCGAAAAGGTAATGGGGAGAGAGCAAAATAGAGCAACGACTGGGTGGGGGGGGGGAGGGGGGGGAGGCAATGGGGTAAAAGGGTGAGATGTTGGGGGGGGGGGGGAAGGGGTTAGGTGATGGGGACGAGAGGGTGTGAGGTTACAGGAGTTACGTGAGAGGGGGTGAGGTAATGGGGGTGAGTCAATGGGATGAGAGTGAGGTGCAGGGGGGTAAGCTGATGGGGGGTTAGGTGTCGTGATGAACTGGTTAGGTGAGGGGTGAGGTGATGGGGGGGCGAGAGGTACTGAAGTGATGGGAGGTGAGGCAACAGGAGATGAGGTGATGGGGCAAAAGGGGATGAAGAGACGGGGCCAAGTTGACGGTGTGATAAGGCCAGGTGACGGGCAAAATGAGGGGATGGAGAAGTGCTGCTTGGCTACTGCTACATGGCTGCCAGCCACTGCTCAGCTTGGGAATATAGTCAAACACCTATTCAGTGCTCCCACAGATTAGACAATTTTCAAATACTGTAGTTGAGTCTGCAGTGACCATCTTTAGATAAAAGACCTTCGTTTAGTCTTGCTGCAACCTAAGATGTGGTTGTAGTCTCAAAGATATGCAAAACAAGAGAAAATTATTTCACAAAAGTGTAAAATTAGTTAAACTGTGAGCTTTGGTTGCTTATCATAAATATCCATTGACTTTCCATTTTTCCCCAGCAGATGTCAGACTATCATTGGCAATAAAACAACCAATTGCATAAATAGTATACATTTTCTACTAAGTTTTTTTAGTTTTATATCTAGTCTGTAATTTACAGTCACTTTTTCTGGATTTTTCTTTTATTAAATTATGTTGAAGGAACTTAAAAAAAATGTGTATAATTTTGCTGATGCTGCTAACTGTGTGAAAAATTGTGTGGGGGTGGGGAGTTTGAATAGCTAAATAGATTGCAGGGAAATTCTGGCTATATGTCAAGCAAATAATACAAGACGTCTTTACTACTAGCCACGGCCATTTATCCTAAACAACAACGAATACAGCGGTATGAAGGCTATAATTAATGGAAACCAGTGCTTTGTTTATGCAGTTTGTCAAAATGTGGGAACCATAAGTACTGAAAATTTATATTTTTATAGACTGGATGCAGAATGGAGTACAGTATTAATATTTAACAGTACAGATGGTCTATAGTATAGGCTGTTTCAAACATTTAAATAAGATAAGTGGTTAGGAAAAGGACATGCCATAATAAATAAATAAATGCACAGACATAATAGAACCATTACTGCACTTTGAAAGCTTACGTTCTCCCACCCCCGCGTTTGCCTATGCCCCTCCATTACAGTGAGGGAATTCAGGAAAATAAGCCCATGTCATGAATTTAGCATGGGCTTCTTTGGTGGGAACCAGAAATCAATGTGGTCACCTGAAGAGGGGGGTGGGGGGTGGGGGGGGTGTTTTCCTCACTCCCCCGTTGTGACTCCAGGACTCGATTGTGCTCCTTCACCACCACTGTTCGCATATTTGCGATCTTCCTCCGAACCCAAAGGCAGTAGGCAGCACTGTGACTGGTTCTACTGTAATTAACCAATTTGTTGTATGCCTCATTCCTTTTTGCCTGATTTGCGATCGTCCTGGTGATTGGTCTTCCAGAGGCAGCTGTTTTCCATATATATATATATATATATATATATATATATATATATATATATATATATATATATATATATATATATATATATATATATATATATAATCTCAATGAATCTTGACCAAAACTTGTGGGACATTGTTGCAGGCATTTCTGAAAAATATAATGAAAACAAAGACATTTATGAATAATTGAAGGCTATACTCATGGAAAATACAATGTTCTGGAAAGGTAAATATGTCAATTAATGTGCAATAAACCTCTGCAAAAAAATTACCTTTTCAAAAATGCATTGACGTGTTCCACAAATGGCCAGGGAAATATTTCAACTGCTAACAGCAACTACAAAAGAAAGATAAAAAAAATAAAATAAAATATTATATGCTAGTATAATATTAAAAATCTAGTACAATATTAATTACATACTAATACAACCAGTGCACTAAAATGCAACAGCAAGCTGCAGTTCCATTAAATTAATTAAAACATGACACAGCAGTCGGCTCCGCCAGTATAGTAACAAAAACATGACACCGCGGTCTGCTCCAACAGTAGAAACACAATAACATTACACACCAATCTGCAATATAAACGTGACAGCAGAGTCATGATGTGTACACACCGGCCGATATGGCTTCCAATGTTGACGATATAGTCAACATCGGAAGCCATATCGCATGCTTTTTAGGGCATGCGAGCCCGATGTGCTGCTGATGCGCGCTCTCGTGTGAGCACAAATCGGCAGCCAGATAGAGAGGGCAGCCAAGACTATATAGTGCAGATCTGCACTTTATAGTCTAAATTGTGCCCCTCCATGCATGCTGTGCGATGCAAGTCCCGATGCGATCTGATCACCCCCGTGTGTACACACCATCAGCTTCAACAGTACAATAACATGACACACCAACTTGCACATTAATACCAATATGACACAGCAGCCTGCTACACCAATACAATAACATAAACATGACAGCGCAATGTGCTACACCTGTATAACTGTATTAACATTAAACAACAGGCTAGTCACCATGCATTACAAACAGAAAATACAGGCTACTCTACATGTATCATTACACCCCTTACTGCACATTATCACATCCCTCCCCTCTGCATATCTTTACCCTCCCTGCACATCAACACCACCCCTGCACATTATCACCTCATCCTCACCCTGCACATGATCCCCCTGCACATCATCACCCCCCCCCCTGTACATGAACACCACCACTGCACATTATAAGCTCATCCTGCACATCATCACTGCCGCTGCCCCCCCCCCCCCCCCACGCACATATAATCATATGACCCCCCACCCACCCAAGTGCTGGATAGCAGATCAACTTACTTTTAGTAGTAGGGACAGGGAGAGTGATTTCTGGCAGCAACATGCGTTTTGTGCAGGCCTAAAATGGCTGCTAATCATGTGCTGAGGTCTGTCTTAGCGCCTTTGGAGTTTAACTGACAGGAGGGCGAGGCGATGCGATGTCCATGTTAACTTCAGAGGAGTGCTTGTACAATGAAATATCGCATTGTACAGTAAAGTGTACCATGCGATGCGATTATTTCATTGTACAAGCACCCATTACATGTGATGTGATGGGTGCTTACAATGATACCCCACTATCCACGCCACCCCGAAGCATGGCGAGCGCAGCGGAATGCATCCTCCGACCTTTTCAAACCCCCACAATCCACGTCGGCCTGGAGTTGATTTTATATATGTGTGGCGAGCGCACGCGTATTATGTCACATGTATTACGCGTCCCCTCGGCTTGTCTTTTGCCACAGATCTCCTCCACATATGCTCCTCTAAATAAGAGGTCAGATTCTGCCTCCACTTTGCAGCCCCCCACATATGCTCCACATGTTGCGTATGAACTCCTGATTCAGGGTCCACGAAGTTGAAGGAATGGTTAACTCTGGCGTGCTCGTAGCTGGCTGCTCACAATTCTTCGCTTTTATAAGCACGCCCAGCAGTCACTGTAAATCACACTTCCAGGGGCAACGTAAGTTTTGATGGCATCAAGCAGGGTTGTGGCGTCTTTGCGTTGGACTTCAATCATAAAGCATCTGCCAGTCTTTCTCCAAATGCCGCCAAAGACCCACTGCGGTGGAAGAATCCTTCCCACGTTATTCTTCCTCTTAGTGTAGAGGGTCTCATCCACTTCTACGTCCCGGCCCTCCAATCTGCTGCTGAGGTTGGACAAGCAAATCAAACGTACATGCCTCTCTCATACAGGCGTTGTAGCATACTGTTGAGGCAATACACATCCCCAGCTCCCTCTCACAATATGCTACACTTGACCGTTCATGTGCCCACGAATATATAAAGCGTATTAGCTTGATGATGGGGAGATGGCAACCTGCAAACCACAGACCAGCCCGCACTGCCACCTTTCGGCGACAGGCCTTTATGTGGCACCTCCAGGTGCATTCCTTCATAGACAGCCTCATGGGGTGTCCATTGACACATGTCTGCGTCTGAGGCCGCAAATTGTGTGACTACAGAAAGGTGAGCGCCTCCTCCTCGGTTGACGGAAGACTAAAGAGTGACATCTCACCTCGTTCAACGCTGCTGCTGTGACTACTGAAGGCAGAAACAGGGGGAGAACTCTGGGTAACATCCATGTCTGGCAGTGTTTTACCTCAGAGTGAGGGACTGAGAGACTTGGAACAGTTATTTACAGTTTATTTTTTCACAAAACTTTATTAGCAAAACAGATTTAATGTACTACATACATTATTAATAACCTATGCATATAAAGTACTAATATCCCATCACATCGCACTGCACTAAAACGGGACTGATGCGATGCGATTTTCTTCCTCAAGTGTACGTATGCTAATTGGGTGCCCAACTAACCTATAAGTACCATACATTTATATAAATTAACAGATGTTTGGAGGACAGTTTTTTTTTAACTGACCGTATAGACTTTTTGGTGGTCATTCAGCATGGTTGCACCTGCACTATCATGTACTAATGTTTCATACTTCACACATGCGCAGGACTTTCTGAATTTGTGGAAACTGGTCCTGCAATGTCTGAAGCCTGAAGGTCAGCTCACTACTGCAGCAAGTGGCATCTGCTTGTTATAGATGCCTCCAGTTACGTTACTGTACAGCGCTAAGAAAACATCATTGATCGGAACTCCAACCGCATCTCTTTGGAATTTAATCTGTTTTTCCGATTTAATTTTGTCTACTATAATATATTCGTTGGATGAATGGCTTTTAAAAGTTTGTAATACCCCTAATACAAATGTATACTCCTTTTAATGCCAAAAAGATTTTATTCTGGAAGAAGTCCATTCGATCAAATGAGGGTTGATGGTGCAGTCAGAATGCTTCAGCATCGCTACGTGTGTAGGCCTCTTTAGAGAGCATACTCTTTAGAAAAATTGCCTTTAATACCAATCTCTTCAATATAATTACTGTTGAAATCCAAGTCGAAAGGTGTCTTTAACATAGTACAAGACCTCTGTACAGCTCTAAACTCTTTATTTATTATTCTCTATATTTATATACAGTACTGTACAAAAGTTTTAAGCATGTGTGGAAAAAGGCTGCTTTTAAAAAATGAAAGCGTTTTTAATAGTTTATATTTATCAAATAATAAAAATGCAAAGTGAATGAACAGAAATCAAAGTCAAATCAATATTTTATGTGACAATCGTTACACTTGCACACAGCTTTTGGAGGAACGCATCTTGGAGAACTAACCACAGATTATGTGGCTGTAGGCTTGCTCAAATGATTTGGTCTCTTTCTTCAGACTCGATGTTGTTGAGATCAGGGATCGATGTAGGCCATATCACTTCCAGGACTCTTTGTTCTGCTTTATAATGAAGATACTTCTTAATGACATTGGGGGGTGAGATTTAATAGGATGAGAAATTCAGAAACTGAGAGATTTGATAAGAAATCTCCAGTTTTTTTTTTTAAAGCGGCAATTATTTACACTGCTAAACCAGTGTGATTTTGAAGTGTAAATGATTGCCGCTTTAAAAAAACTGGAGATTTCTCACCAAGGGCGGTATTCAATGTTCTCCGATAGTTGTGTTTTTTTCGCAATTTCTTTTTTTTTCGCTCATTTTCTATGTTCGATACTTTTCACCTATTCAAAGTTTGAATTTTGGTATTTCGATAATGTATCGCTTGTTTTTTAATGTTCGTTCCTCTCGCTTATTTTTCAGCGATAATTTCGCTTTGCTCTGGCGATATCTTTAATTTATCGCCTTTGAAAGAAGGCGTTAATATATATCTATATGTATATATATAATACATACCTATTCGATGTTCACTTTATGCAGCCTTCTGTACATTTCACGTTGTCATTATCGCCATTTTTTAACGATTTCATTTACATGCGCAATGAAAGTTAAATAAGACTGTAATAAATAATAACATAACTGAAATAACGCTTTTTTACCACTAATGTTATATAACTATTTATTACAGCTGTAACACTTGTAATTAAATATATATTTCATTTATTCGGGGATATTTTGCAACATTCACTTTTAACCATGATCCTCGGGAGCATCATGTGATCTTTTTTACCCATGATTCATATCTCCTTCATGATCATGATCAAATCATCTACGACGCACGTGTCCACAATGACTAAAATCCGCTCGTCCACTCCAATATATACCTTTTAACGATGGCGGGAAAGCGAAATAACAACTCCCACCGTTCGCCTCATAGGTGTTTTATCGCAATTATGCGTTACGCGTCACACTAATTTTGAATAGCGGGAAAAATGAACTAAGCGATACATTAACGCAATACGAAACAACCGATAACATTTCATTATCGCCATGCGAAGCACTGACGCAGAACATTGAATACCGCCCCAAATCTCTCACTTTCTGGAACTCTCATCCTATAATTATCTACCTTTTTATTTCTCAGCTTTTTTTTTTTAGGGTATCTAAGGATGCTCATACACTTCCTCCGTCGCATGTGATACCCCAGGCTCCCGGGCAGCAGGATCAAATACTATATATCATATGTGCTCGTTATGTATACAATGTATTGAATGCAAGGCCTGCAGGATTCGACAAATTCTCAGTGTAGCCCTTGCAATCTCTGTCTCCCATCTGATGCACAGTCCAGTGCATTGAATTGGAGGTTACATGGGAACATATGATTTTATACTTTTTGCCTAATTTCTTGTCCTGATGCCTCGGAATTGGATGAAAAATGCCCAAATCATATAAGACTATGGGCACCTTAAGTATACATCATGAGGTATAATTGTTTTTTAATTGGAGTACAAATCCCCAGTGTACAAGTCAGCAATCAAAGTGCACTGGGTTTACTGCTTCTTGGGGGGGCCATTTAAATAAAAATATTTTCTCTATCTAATATAGTTTGTTTTCAGTTGTCCCCTCACTGGGCTCCCCCCCCCCCCCACACCTATTTTCTCTCAATCCTCCCAGTTATTTCCCTCCTTTCCTTCTTTCACCTACTTTAGGTTAAACTGTTTGTCAATAATCAATTTACTTTTGGCAATGCTTTGACAATTGTCTCCTGCCTTATCTACAATGTTCCCGTTACTGTTATTGAAATATCTACTTATTACTGCAGTTTGTTTCAGAACAAAACAATATCTGAAAGCAGCTAATTTGAATGTAAAAAGAAAAAACAAAACAAATGATCTAGATGTACAAGGTCGGTGCCTATCAGGCAAAACCTAGTGTTGGTGTACAATCTTTCTTTGTGATAAACACCTGAATTCATGCTGTCAACCCGAGAATGTTCAAAATGCTTATATAGAATCATCCACAAATATTGCAGTTTTTTTAAATTAACAGCGGTGGATGTTTTTAAGCCCTGATTTACACATGTAATGTTATCTAAATAACCATGTGTACAGCGATATAAAATCATCCGAGTAGGGGGTATTCCCCCCCCCCCCCTCTATAATTTGCAGAATATTTTTTCTTTCATTAAAATGCTGGTTAGAAATCCAGCAGCAAAACAATCCATTTGTATAGATAAACCCACTGGTCTGTACACTAAAGTTGCCAGTGCCGATAGTGGGTTTGAAGAAGGGAAGGCATGGGCTTTGACCTCCTTATATCACTCTCATATTGATCTCCTATTCCTGAAGCAAATGTACTATTTTGCTGTCGTATCGCTACATGGAGAGGGGAGGGGGGGGGGGGGGGGCGCTGCAGCCGTATCCTGCATGTACCAGGGGAGGGGGGGGGGTGTTACGGTGCCGCTCACCTGCACAGGGGAAGGGGGGTGCAGTAGCCCCACCGCTGACCTGCTCCAGGTTCTAGGGGAGGGGAGGGAGGGGAGTTTCCGGCACCGCTCACCAGGCTCCACTGAGGGGGGGGGGTGTCTGCTCCCAGGCAAATGCTTAATGCTGATTAGTGGTGGTGCCGGCCCTGACTACAAGTCCCAATACGCCATTGTTATAAGCACAAGGACAGCAACAATTCTGCCACTATCCCACACAAAGCTCTCACTATACACCAACCGGTGTCATACACAAATCATACTACAGATATGTTCCTGTTACAAAGTACCCATACAATTCCAACTACATCAGTATTACCTGTGTATTGATCACAGGAATATGTAACTTAACATAGTAAAACACATTATCTATACAATACACAACCAAACATCACGCCTATCTACAATATAACTAGCAGATGTTATCTGAACTATGCCATTAATACCATGCTATGTTTCTACAGTATATAGAGGATACTAAGCTGTACTCTTGCAGGGTGGATTGCCAGGTGAGCACACATATCCCATCTTGCTGGTCTAACAGTCAGTGCCATACCTTCTTCAGTCCAAAAGTCTGTGCAATACTAAACCCTTGGAAAAAAGCCCACATGGATACTTCCTGTGGGTGGTTCCTGAATAGGAAGCAGTCATACCTTTTGGTTCATCCTAAAACAAAATGTAAATTGATAAAGTCACTTATTATCTAGCAAAACTGTTTTTCTGCTGTTAATACAAGAGCTATATATCCAGCATATGTATAACCAGATATTTATGTAAAATAGAATATTATAGATTGTTTACACTATAACAGATACCATCAGTCTGATGGGGAGAGGAGATGGTGAGTCCAAATATGACTGTGCAGTAGATTATTTTTAACCTGGGAGTTTGAAGTGTGACACGCTTGCGATTAAGGTCTTTCCAGCCACTACGTTATCATGCCTACCAAAAAACCCAAGGGACTGCATCCACCTCCAATATCCTTCCCAACTCAGAAAACTGCTTGTTCTGGTTCCTCTCCACCAAAACTGACTGCTCCTGTTACTGCAAACAGTCTGGGCATACCTGGCCCTCTGGTTTAGTCATGGCATCCAGTTTAAAGCCATAAGCCCCATATACACTAGAGGATATAGTATAATATATAGCTGAGAAAGGGCTTTATAAGTGAACATGCAGATCAATTTGGCTATATGTTCATGTTCAGCAGGTCCCGGTTTGTCACTGAATGATATATTTTACCTATATCACTCAGTGTGTACCCTCCATATTGGCAGCCAGCATTAGGTACTGTGCATGGGTCTTTACTCCACAGTCCACCTTAGTGTTAGAACTCTGGACCTCACTGTGACTTTAAAGTGAAGTTAAAAGTTGAACTTTCTGTAATTGGCGCCCACACAGATCACTTGGAATGTAAAAAGGAAGAACTGGTGGCTTTAGAAATTAAGGTACTTATGTACTAACTGGGCTGCCGATTTTGAAATCGGGTCCATCGCATTGCATTGCATCCGACCATATCGCATGCGATGCGATGGACCCGGCGCTTCGGGCTCGGTGGCTCGCTACGCTCGCCACAGGTTTGTATCCAACTCCATGCCCACTTGGATAGTAGGGGTATGAAAAGGACCCCTTTTTCCCATTGAATTCCATGTTAAAATGGACTCAGTCCATTTTAACATTGAATCATATGGAAAAATCGGGTCATCGCATCGCATCTGATTGTATGCCTTAAGTTTAAGGCATACAATCAAAAAACCGGCAGCCCAGATAATACATAAGTACCGAAATTAACTAATATCAGCTATCTTAGCTGATTTGGAAGACTGCTCACGGTGGAATAATATCACGATCCAAGGTATCCCTACCTGTTGCCAACTAGGAACTATCAGACTATGGGCCTGATTTCAGACCTGCTTGCTGGGCTGCAAGTGTTCGGAGCCAAGTGAGCAGGTTAAAGCCACCCTGCCAAACGGCCTTCCATGCCCATGTGCAGGGCTACAAACGGATGTGTTCGAGTACACATCTGTTTGCAAGCGCACGCACAGAGGAAAAATCATTCCATGGTTACTTACCATTGAATTACCTTTTTTCCTCCTCTCTCTGCTGCCTGGTAACTCACACGCGGTCACACGGTGGCTGTGAGGATCTCAGCGATTTCAGGCAGGGGCCGATGTCATGCACTCCCAGCATTTCTATGGGCCTGCCCACCATTTTTGTTGGCACACCCCTGATGATCCGGGGATCCACCCAGCACCACCACAGCCTTTCAATCAGTGTGCGAGCACCTTGCAAACACAGATGTTTGCTGAAGGCACTCTCAGCCGGGCCCTGCACATGCACATTACGGGAAATGCGCATGTGCAGTGGCCTCACCATTGGCAGAGTCCAAATTCAGATTACACGGATGGTGTAATGGTTAACATTACCGCCTAATAGTGATGAGGTCATGGGTTCGATTCCCACCATGGCACTAATTGTGCGGGGTTTGTATATTCTCTGTGGAAAATAAAATTGCACCTCTACGCCATTAAGGTATTACGACCACCCTCTAAGAAATTCCAGTACGCCATTTGCGTCTTAATTGCTTAAACATAATTACCGAAGTTGGATGTTAAACATTAATGGTTAATTCTTAATGATATGTCCCTTCTTGTTTCTTTCTGTTTGTGTGAAACTCCCTGAGTAAACCCAGACTTAGTTTTGACTTAACTTGTTATAATTGCCGTCAACAATCGCAAGGTCAGTATATTGAAACAATCACTATACATGACCTTAGAGATATCTAGTCTATGTTATCTCTTGAACCAATATGAATAAGAGACAAAGGACTAACTTACAGCCAGAACGAGTTCTCCGCTTCTCCCCTTCATTCCAAGAACAAAGAACAAGCATGTTCTGACGAGATTCCCATGAACAGGAAGTCGTGCCCGTGAGGTGGATGACCAATGAAGAGATGCCCGGCCTCTTTCCTTTACCCAATGACCATCCAGTTTGACCCCACAACCCCTTGCTTTAAAAGCCTAAACCCAGGATCGCTGAGCTTATATGTGATCGAATCAGAACACATTCCCAGGATTCTGGGGGGATTCTTATCCGATCATGGTCTCTGCTTTCTCTTGACAGTAATTGTTATTCCTTATATGTGCTAGTTGTTATGTTAGTTGTACCTGCATTTGTTCTCTTTGTAATACTGTTTCTTTTTATGTATACGTTGTACTGCATACATCTATAGTTTTATAGGTACTTATGTAGTATCTGGGCGCCCGATTTTAAAATCGGGTCGGAAAAATCGCATCGAATCACATGCGATCTGATGCGATTTTCCATAGGATTCAATGTTAACATAGGCCTGTTCATTTCCCCACTATCCAAGTGGGCATAGAGTTGATTTTATAAAGCGTGGTGAGCGCAGCGAGCCCCCGAGCCTGAAGCATGGCGAGCGGCCGCGGATTACTTAAAATGTTTTCCGCGTCCCCTTGCGGGACTCGCTGCGCTCACCACGCTTCGGGCTCGGTGGCTCGCTGCGCTCGCCACGCTATGTAAAATCAACTCTATGCCCACTTGGATAGTGGGGAAATGAACAGGACCTTGTTAACATTGAATCCTATGCAAAATCGCATCGAATCGCATTTTGCCGAAAATAGCATCGAATCGCATCTGATTGTATGCCTTAAGGTAAGGCATACAATCACAAAATCGGGCACCCAGATACTACATAAGTACCATTTTATATTGCTGTTATCTTTTAATCAATATATTAGGACACGGGGTCGGATCTGTGATCTCCCTATAACCAGTGTTTACTTTTATTTTTTTCTTTATAAGTGTAACCACATCCCAGGCGCAGCATCAGCTTTGGTCATAATCAATTTGTTTATCGATTTTGGTATAGTTAATGTATCGATGGTAAACCTAAGGTTATAAAAATATGTTCATTGCATAAACCAGTGGTTCCCAAACTTTTTCAGTCCAAGGCTAAGCCAAAATAATTACCGAACTGTCCCTTTTTTAAAGTAGTTGTGATAAAACAATGCTAAAATTATTATTAACTTGCTTGTAAAAATAACAAACATAAATTAAAAAAATATATATATTTCTTCAATTCGATTTCTTTCAAAGATCAATTGACAGCACTCGTTAACAGGAATAACATCAAACAAAATAAACACCAATAAGAGGCAGTTATTAAAGAGTGATCAACAATTACAACACTTTTTAATGGGATATGTGAGCCTATTGTGCACTACACAACTTTTCAAACCTTAGGATCAGCTTGGACACTGCCACCCTCGTTTCCTGTTCCACATTGATTTTTGAACGATACTTGCTTTTAATTACAGCAACTGCTGAAAACCCGGCTTCACACAAATATGTTGTTGCAAAAGGAACAAGGATTTGTTGTGCTTTAGCACTGAGCATCGGATATTCATCTTTAATGGATATCCAAAATTCTTGAAGTCCCATACTGCTGAATTTTGCTTTCAAGGTCTTGTCACAGGAAAGCTTGATTAGCTTTTCTTCTTCTACAGAAGTAAATTCCGTTGGGGCGCTAGTACTGAATGGATCTTTGATCCATACAAACTTTTCCATATTTTCAGGAAAATATTTTTCAAACCAGTCACTGAGGTTTTTTAGGTGCTGCTCAAAAACTGATTTAAGTTCATGTGTCAAACAAACATCATTGGATGTAACAAACTGATGCAACATGGGGAAACAGTCATCGTAACTGTCTTCATTTAATTTTCTTCTCCAAAGAAATAATAATTTTTTCCTGAATGCTGATACCTTCTCTGAGAGTTTGAGAATGTGGGTGTTGTTTCCCTGCAGTGAGAGATTCAGTGCATTCAGTTTATCAAAGATATCACAAAGGTAGGCTAACTTGGACAAAAAAAACAGTATCCACGTAATTATTGACACACTAGTGTTCTTCTTCCGCAAGATATGAGTAGAGTTCCTGGTGTAATCTAAAAACACGAGAAAGTACATTGCCACGGGAGAGCCATCGTGAGCTGCAGTAGTACAACAAAGATGTGTGCTCAGAGCCCATATCCTCACACATTTTTCTAAAAAACCTTGCCTTCTGTGGCCGAATCTTTATAAAATTTACAACTTTCAATACACTTTCCATCACCGCATTCAGTGGAGGACTCAGATGCCTTGATGCAAGCGCTTCCCTGTGGATAATCCAGTGGGTCCACAGTGCATCAGCAGCTTTGTTTCATATGAGTGCCTGCAATCCTCCATAACAGCCAGACATAGAACGGCCACCATCAGTACAGACATGAAAGCACTTTGTCCAGTCTAACTGGTTTTCAATCCTAAAAAGTGTCAATGATCTGAAACAAGTCTTGTGCCTTTATACCGGCGGTTATAGTTTTACAAAAGAGAAGGTCTTCCACAATATAAAGCGTGTGTAGCAAATCAGATGAGCATCCTTATTGCTGTCTGTTGCCTCATCTAGTTGCAGTGCAAAATCCTTCCCTTTCATTTTTTCAATTAATTGGTCCTGTAGATCTTCAGCCATATGTTGGTTTCTGCGACTGATGGTATTGTTTGATAAAGGTACCTTCGAAAGCAGTTGTTAACCAAATCCACTGCAGCCGGTAGAATCAGTTCTTCTGCGATGGTGTGAGGCTTTTTACACATCGCAATTCTATGTGCCACCTTGTAGGGTGCAAGCAAAGCATTGCTTGGTATGGATGCTTGCTTAAAAAATGTGCCTTTTTGTTCTTTTAATTCTTTTAGCTTTCTGATGAAGAAATCACGTGGTTTCTAGCCATGTTAGGGTGATTGGTCTCCAAATGGCGTCTTAGTTTGCTTGGAATCATGCTTTCTGCTGATATCTTCAGGCAAAGTACACACTGTGGACGCTCTACATGGTTGACATCTACAGATGTAAAACCGATGTCTAGATAAGAATCGTTGTATCTGTGATGTTTCCTTTTCTTCCCAACTGCGCCACTGGTCTGTGGTTCTTCATCCTTTTCTTCACTACCAGTCTTCTTTCCAGTGTTTAAAAACCTTTCCATTTTTTGTGCAACAAAATTATTCTGTACTGGAGCAATCACAATAAAATAATTTAAGTTGAAGGCAAATCCTTTTGTAGCTTCTATCTGATAAGTTAAATTGTGCTTCCAAAAAGCAGCACCATAAAAACAGGAGAAATGCCACAGGTTACATTTATAAAATCCATACACCCTCTTACTGAAAATTTACTGAAAAAATAACACCATTAAGGCTGAGCAATGGATCATACCCAGTTGCTTAGCATACAAATATAGGTAACTAGGTGTCCCGTGCAACAATTTTGCATGCAAATAAAATACAATACATTTTATAGGGAGGTTGGTGGTTTGTAGTAAGATGAAAGAAAAAACGGTTCATTTGTAGCCATTTCTAGTAGCCGAGCAAAACTGATCATCTTAAGGGGCCTACACATGGGGAGATGCAGCTGAGCAAACTGACTGATGCTAGATCGCTCAGCAAGATTGCTCAGCACACAGCGAACACTGGCCCTGACCGATTAATATCCCACATGGTGGATATTAATCACTGGGCAATATCGGCGTGCAAGGCAATGCATCACTATAACTATGGCATTTTGTAAGCAATCTAGTGAGATCACTTACAAAATGCCCCTAAAACGCTACATGTGTAGGCCCTGTTAGCCGTGCCATATCGACGCAACCAGGTAAAGAACTCTAGGGGCCAAAAGTCAATTTTTAACATAGATTTTAAACATAAAATACAATGTGCAAATGCAAATTAACAATTTGTCAGAAGCGGAGAACTTAATCTTAAAATGGTACCTCATTTATCGATTTTGGTTAAAATGGGATGGACACCAAAAATCCCCTTCTATAAATAATACATATGATTGGTAGGAATATGCATAACCTGGGTCAGCCCTTTTAAGCCACCGGAATCCCTTGCACTGTTGTTCCTACCTGACTAGGCACGTGTGCTTTTAGTTGTGAAACCATGGTGCAATGTACAATGCTGCATGAAGGCTTGTTAAAGCAGGCCTGAATAAAGGTTTTCGGGGCCTGTGCACTAAAGATGGGGGGATGATCTAAAATTGAGGGCATACATTGTGTCATTATTCACAGAAAGAGAAAGAGAGAAACTGAGAGTTACCCATTGTACTCTTGGCCTCTTTCCTATTGCCCCCTCTAAATCTCTCCTATTGCCACATCTGTCTCTCTCCCATTGCCCCTATGTCTCTAATTGCAGCACCCTCCAACAACCCAGCTGTTAGGGTGCTGGCAGTCATAATATCGACGCTGAAAAGCCGACTTGCAGGCAGAAGACTGGAATACTGACATCAATAGATTTGCCAATTCCAAAATCCTGACTGCCGGCATCCTGATTGTAAGTATACGAATGGCTTAGACTTCTCCAGTGGCACTCCAGCTCTGCGTCTGAATTGCATCAACATACTTTAGTATGGCGAGTGTGATTCATAAAGGAATGGAAAGTTATGCTTTCTACTCTATGGCGTACAGATTCGCCATCTCAGAACGGGGAAATCTGTACATCGATGCAGAAATGGCAAGAAAGCTAAGTGTCCTATAACTCCCTATTAAGCAGCACCTAGACACTCCCCCTTTGCCAGCTTGTAAAAGTCACTTCTAGTACCCCCCTGTAGCTCACATACCCAGTGGTGTAAGAAGTATATTTTTCTTGGTGGTACTGATAGCGTGCGCTGTAGGTGTGGAAACATGGCATGAGGGCGGTGTGGTGACACAAAGCTAGAGGAGTAGCTACATACAATAGGAGCGTAATGCCCGTTACACATGATGCCACACACCATAATACCTATTACACGACACCACACCGTAATGCCCATTACATGTTCTGCCCTACATGTATAATACCTTGTATAATACCTTGCAGAGGAGGAGGCTGGGTTCAGTGGTGGTAGTGTGGAGGAGGAAGCTGTGGTCAGCGGTGGTGTGGAAAAGGCTGTAATTGGCTTCTGCAGCTGTGCAGAGGAGGCTCTGGTCAGGACAGAGAGAGTGACAGCATTGACAGTCAGGATGACGGCGGGGACAGGCAGTGGGACGGCAGGGACACCAAGAGGGACTAGTACAGCAGGGACAGAGAGTTACAGTAGGGACACAGATGAACAATATTTATTATTATTTATTTATTAACCGTTTCTTTTATAGCGCAGCATATTTCGTTGCGATTTACAAAGGAGACAGTGATACAACAAAATTTACTTTATTACTTTATTTACAGACAGTCAAAATGTAGGAGGGCCCTGCTCGCAAGCTTACAATCTATAGGGACAAGGACAGAAGGGACATCACATCTGCTGTGGGCCTGGCACACAGCCCAGCACTCAGTGTGGCTTTTACAAACCTCCTAGACCCCCTTACTATAGCACTTAAATCAACTGTGTGGCTTTTAGACAGCATGGACAGTCAGAATGACGGCGGGGACAGGCAGTCGGATGGCAGGGACACCAAGAAGGGATGGCAGGGACACCAAGAGGGACTAGGACAGAAGGGACAGAGAGTTACAGTAGGGGCACAGATGAACAATAGGGACAGCCTGGACAGGGACAAGGACAGCTGGGACATCACACCTGCTGTGGGCCTAGCACACAGCCCAGCACTCATAGTTTTACAAACCTCCTAGACCCCCCCCCCCTACTGTAGCACTTAAATGAACTGTGTGGCTTTTGCAAACCCAGACATAACCCACCACCATCACCCCCCCCCCCCCCCCTGGCTGTCAAATGTACTGACACTCACCAGTGTTGATCAGAAGCCTTCAGAAGTCAGCAGCATTAGTTTCGTCCTGCACAGACAGACCTTCAGGGAGCCCCGGAAGTCCAGTCCAATCTGCCCGCGCAGTGGCTGCACAATTGATTGACACCCTCTTAAGGAAGTGAGTGCAGGCAGAAATCCCCCCGCCCCCCCCACTGCGCTCTCACTCCTGCACCTGCCCGGCGCACGCTAAGAGAAAGAGGAACTGCCTGTCACTCACTGACAGCACCTCTCACTCCCACACCGGTGCGGCTCTCACTCCGCGCACGGCTTTCATTCTCCGTGCAGCTGCCTGTAGGGACAGGGACACCCCAGGGAGCAATGGCGCACAGTTTGGGAACCTCTTGCATAAACTCTCATTGAGAGTCTCATTCACTGATGCGTCTGAGAGGCACGTTTAAATAGCTGTGCGAATGCATTGGACATACAGTATATAAAGTGTAAAGGCTTATTTCTTATAAGTCAGTGAATAGGTTAATCTTGTAAGGAATCTGTACAATGAATGGAGTCTGTAGCATCTAGTCTTACGCTAATGTGTTTTACAACCATTCACATTGCCATTGAATGAAGAAGCTTCACTAAGCAATTTATTGCTAAAACCAGTGTCAGTCTGCGGTTGCCAGGGGTAACCGGTTGTATGGTTTAGAAAGTAAAGAATATAGTATAACTACTACATTATCCACTGGTCTATTAATATTAACGGTTTTAATATCTCCTTGTGCTTGCGTGGGTTTACTCTGGGTACTCCGGTTTCCTCCCACAATACAAAAATATACCGGTAGGTTAATTGGCTTTCAACAAAATCAACCCTAGAATGTCTGTGTGTACACGTAGTAGGGAATATAGATTGTAAGCTCCACTTGGGCAGGGACTGTTGTGAAAGGTCAAATATTCTCTGTAAAGCGCTGCGGAATATGTGTGTGCTATATAAGAGACTCTTAAGAAATAAATAATAATTAGGGGCACTCTTGTGTTTCCTTAGAATCAAACTGATGGAAACTTAGAGGGTGATGAGTAACAAATTATTAAAAATGTTTGTGATATTGTATTATAGGACCATGTGTTTGGTCCAGTTTACACTGATTGTTTAGTCTATTTCAGATAGAAAAATATCAAACACGTTTTCGCAGGTTATATTACTTGTTCACAACTCATACTATGGTTCATATATCTTGGTAATCCTTTAGATATTGCGAATCAGTTCCCATAGCAGATCTTGCATGGATCCCCTCATGCATGCACTCAAAATGATGCCCCCCCACCACATCCGCATCACTTCTGGTATGGGATAGATTAGTTTTCTTGTATTTCAAGTTATATGCTAACATTTGCAGCCCGTTTAGACCATTGCTAACCTTTCCTGTTGGTACTCCAATGGTATCCAGACCTTAGGGGTCCTTTTAGTTGTGTCTGTTATTTCCTATTCTCCAAGAAAGATTCTCTCTCCCACATTCAGAATTACCTATTTTCTACCAAATTCAATATTTCAAAGTTTGCCTCATCTCCAGTGACCCCCTCTGTTAGCTTTCCTTAGCTATAATAAACGTACAGTATATAAAAATGTAATGTTAGGGGGTTATACTCCCGTTTGATATGCTGTCCTTTTGGACTTACTGCCCTTTGTTAAATCGAATGCCCCAATCCAGGGGGGAAGTTTACATAGGGCTCACTCTCACAAGTTGACGGTGTGATACTTGGCTACTGCTACATGGCTGCCAGCACTGCTCAGCTTGGGAATATAGTCAAACACCTATTCCGTGCTCCCACAGATTTGAAAATTGTCAAATTCTGTAGTTGAATCTGCAGTGACCAAAGATTAATAAAAGACCTTCGTTTAGTCTTGCTGCAACCTAAGATGTGGTTGTAGTCTCAAAGATATGCAAAACAAGAGAAAATTATGGTACTTGTTTAGTTTCACGGCGGCAGCGCGTGCCACTCTGTGCTTGAATCTTGGCAGCTTGCCAAACTGCCATACTTCTCTAAGCTACTTTATCAGCGTAGCGCCTGTTTGAATACTGGCAGCTCGCCAGCTGCCTTCTGTAATCCACGCTATCAGCGCCCTACGCTGACTCCACGGCAGCCCAGCGCTAACAGGTCATTGTGAAACTTGTAGTTCCACAGAGAAATAGACAGCCCGGCACACCGCTAACAAAGGGGGCGTCTAAAGTAGGCATAACGGGCTGCCTTACTTCTCTAAGCTACGTTATCAGCATAGCACCGGCAGCAGTGCTACGCTGACTCTGCGGCAGCTCAGTGATGACAGGTCATTGTGGTACTTGTAGTTCAACAGAGAAATAGACAGCCCGGCACACCACTAACAAAGGGGGTGTCTAAAGTAGGTTCAAGCACAGAATGGTGCTCGGTGCCGCCGTGAAACTAAACAAGTACCAAAATTATTTCACAGTAGTGTAAAATTAGTTTAACTGTGAGCTTTGGTTGCTCATAAATATCCATTTACGTTCCATTTTTCCCCAGCAGATGTCAGACTATCATTGGCAATAAAACAACCAATTGCATAAATAGTATAAATTTTCAAGTTTTTTTTCGTTTTATATCTAGTATGTAATTTACAGTTGCTTTTTCTGGATTTTTCTTTTATTAAATTAAGTTGAAGTAATGTTAAAAAAGTGTATAATTTTCATTTCTATTATCTATTATCATTTCATTTTGCTGATGCTGTTAAGCATGTGAAAAATTGTGTGGGGGTGGGGAGTTTGAATAGCTAAATAGATTGCAGGGAAATTCTGGCTATATGTCAAGCAAATTGTACAAGACGTTTTTACTACTTACTAGCCACGGTCATTTATCCTAAACAAATACTACTACAGAGGTATGAAGAAGCCTATAATTAATGGAAACCAGTGCTTTGTTTATGCAGTTTGTCACAATGTGGGAACCACAAGTACTGAAAATTTGTATTTTTATACACTGGATGCAGTATGGAATACAGTATTAATATTTAACAGTACTGATGGTCTATAGTGTAGGCTGTTTTAACCCTTTAAACAAGATAAGTGGTCAGAAAACGGTTAACCATGCCATAATGAATAAATACACAGACATAATACAGGTTGGGTACCCAGGCATCCCGTATCCGAATTATTCCAAAAAGCGTGTTTTTTTGGAATAATTCTACTTTTTTTTTTTTTTACCCCCCTAACCCTTTTTTTTATAATTACCAAGTCCCCTGGCATCCACGGCAAGCCTTCAGCATCCTCTCCATCGTCTCCAGTGGTCCCAGGAGTGCATTGCACGAGTGTGTGCGCACGCCAGTGACGTCACCGGCGCACCTGGGAACTCGCGCAATGCACTCCTGGGACCGCTGGAGATGCCGGAGACCTGCCGTGGATGCCGGGGGACAAAGTGTACGCCGAGGGACCATTGGGGCACCACCAGGGGACAGGTAAGTATGTTTAAAAAAAAATATTCCAAAATCCGGAAAAATCCCTTATCCAAAATGCTCATGGTCCCGAGCATTTGGGATAAGGGATACTCAACCTGTAGAACCATTACTGCACTTTCTAAGCTCACATTCTCCCGCCTCATGTTAAGGGGTCTTTTCCTCCTGGCAGCTACTCTCTAGTCTATTGCGATGTTTGAGGGCTCAGATCACCCCCCCCCCACACACACACACACACACACACACACACACACACACACACACACACACACACACACACAGCAAACTTGGTAGAAGCTGCTCCCATAGGGCATGTGCAGCAGCTCTGCTTTGTTCCTTACACTGATGTGTTGGCAGCTTCATATTGTATACCAGTGCTATTGTCCTAATTTAAGGCACTTTCCAAGAGGAGGGGGTTTTCTGTGCAACCAGACACCTCCCCCCTCCGCATTTGCCTATGCCCCTCCATTAGAGTGAGGGAATTCGGGAGAATAAGCCTATGTCATGAATTTAGCATGGGCCTCTATGGTGGGAACCAGATACTCAATGTGGTCACACTCCAAGGGACCTGGCCCAGCTGACCAGCCAGGGTGTCCTGTTTCGAGGAACTAACAAAAATAGTTTTCACTGGCTGTGGCATGGCACCGCTGGCTGTTGGAGCCCTGGTGCTGGTTTCCAAAATACGGCGGTCCCCTACTCCTTTTTCTCTCCAAGCTTTTTGGCAGCCAGGGCTGGGCCAAGAGCCTGGAATACCATCTATCCATCTATCTATCTATATTCTAATATATATATATATCTATATATATATATATAGATATATATATATATATATATATCTATATATAGATATATAGATATATATATATATATATATATATATATATTCTCCCTCTCCCCCTCCCCCTCCCCCTCCCCCTCTCCCTCTCTCTCCAAGTCCTACACTAACACCTGCTTTTCATGGGAACCTGACAACTGTTTGCACATCATAGCTAAAATTAACATGTGTTTGTTACTGTGATCATAGCTTTCTCATGCACCCTAGATAAGCTCATTTACCTGAAACCTGTGACAGCTGCCCTTTTAATACTAATTCATGTGCTGTGTTTGGGATTGTCTCACCTTTAAAAGCCATAAGGTACTTGGCAGTTGAGCTTTAACCCAGGAAAAAAAAACACATGTTCATTTTAGCTATGATGTGCAAGCAGTTGTCAGGTTCCCATGAAAACCAGTTGTTAGTGTAGGACTTGCAGTGAAATGGGGTCCCTTGGCGATGGGCTACAAGCTTAAATGTATTGATCAATTCATGAACTAAAACCCCATTATTTATTTAATTGATCATTTGAATGTTAAGGTGAGTTAGTTTGTTGTAGTGAGTGCTGGGCCCCCTGTGTTTGTATTTACTAGAGTGTGTGGTCACAGGCCACCGCACCCCATCCTGGGAAGTGGGTGCTGTTTGCACCCCATTCTTAGGAATGGCGAGTGTGTTGGTACTTCTGTATCCTATCTCTCTATCTCTCTATTCTATCTATTCTATCTATTCTATCTATTCTATCTCTCTATCTATCTATTCTATCTCTCTATCTATTCTATCTCTCTATCATTATATTTTTGGATTGTGGGATGAAACCAGAACATGGAAGAAACACAGATATTATACATTTTATATAAATTTACAGATGTTTGGAGAACATTTTTTTTTTAGTTTTCCCCCCCTTTGGTTTTAACTGACCTTATAGACTTTTTGGTGGTTACTCAGCATGGTTGCACCTGCACTATCATGTACTAATGTATGACACTTAGCACATGTGCAGGACTTTCTCTGCATTTGTGGAAACTGGTCCTGCAATGTCTAAAGCCTGAAGGGGTAGCAATGGCCTCTGTATTCGTGCTGCCACTGTCAGGGATCTCTGTGCTTAGGACAGAGATTTCCTGGCCTATGCGAATGGCAGCTTGCATGGCACCATAGGTGGGGGGGGGGGGGGGAGATACAATGCTCCAGGTCAGCTCACTACTGCAGCAAGTGGCATCTGCTTTTTATAGATGCCTCCAGTTACGTTGCTGTACAGCGCTAACAAAACATCATTGATCAAAGCTCCAACCGCATCTCTTTAAAATTGAATCTGCTTTTCTGATTTAATTTTGTCTACTATAATCTATTTGTTGGATGAATGGCTTTTGAAAATTTGTAATACCCCTAATGCAAATGTATGCCTATTTAATGCCACAAAGATTTTATTCTTGAAGAAGTCCATTAGATCAAATGAGTAGGGTTGATGGTGCAGTCAGAATGTTTCAGCATCGCCCACGTGTGTAGGCCTCTTTAGAGGGCATACCCTTTAGAAAAATTGCCTTTAATACCAATCTCTTCAATTATAATTACTGTTGTCCCAATATCACCCTCACTTGCCCTGCTCCACACCTATCCAGAGGAGATCCCCACCACATCTAAATATGTCCTTGGACATATATTAATAGGCACTAGAGCAGCGATGGCCCAAAATTGGCAAAACCCACACTCCCCCGCCAATGGCAAAGATTATCCATAAAATACATCATGCATACCAAATGGAAACCTTTGGTTTACCATACACTTCCAAGTCCAACTCTCCAGAAGCTAAATGGCTCAATTGGCAGGAATACACGATGGCTAGGGATGGTCTCGATGCTATATTAGGTCCATAATAACTCAGTTATTAGAAAGGAATGTGCAACTTTCCCCCAATACACTAAAACCATGGCTGATGGTAAAATAAGGCCTATATATGTTATGTTTATGATTTATTACATTTATAATGTTACTTTCTTGTATTGTATTTGGACTCCCACCCCCCTATTTTTTATTTCCTGTATCCTCTACCCGTGGCTAACGGGGCAAAACTTTTCAATAAAAAAAAATATTGATGTAGAAAAAATATAATTACTGTTGAGATCCAAGTGGAAAGGAGTCTTTCACATAGTATAAGACCTCTGTACAGCTCTAAACTTTATTTATTATTCTCTATATTTATATACATTACTGTACAAAAGTTTTAAGCAGGGGTGGAAAAATGCTGCTTTAAAAAATGGAACTGTTTTTTAATGGTTTATACTTTTCGAATAATAAAAATTCAAAGTGAATGAACAAAAATCAAAGTCAAATCAATATTTTATGTGACCATCGTTACACTTGCACACAGCTCTTGGAGGAACGCAGCATGGCTGTTGTTCCACACATCTAGGAGAACTAACCACAGATTATGTGGATGTAGGCTTGCTCAAATGATTTTGTCTCTTTCTTCAGACTCTATGTTGAGATCAGGGATCGATGTAGGCAATATCACTTCCAGGACTCTTTGTTCTGCTTTACAATGAAGATACTTCTTAATGACATTGGATGTATGTTTGGAGTCGTTGTCCTAAATCAGCGTAAATTTAGAGCCCATCAGACACCTCCCTGAAGGTATTGCATGAGGAATAAATATCTACCTTTATTTCTCAGCTTTGAGAATAAAGTATAAGTAAACTTGTCTGACCACTACGTCTACAGTCCTTAACCTTACTCAATGTTTCTTTGTGCTTCTTCAAACAAGGTTTGAGAAACACATCTTGATTCCCCAGAAAGAATGCAAGCTCATACCAAATTTAGCTTTACAGGGTGGACACACTGTCTACGTGTTTTGTCACTGTCCACTTTATTAGAGGTTGTGAACTGGTGGTTAAAGTGTGAGAGAACTTCCAGTTCTTTTTTTTCAGGGTATCTAAGGATGCTTATATGATATATCACATGTGCTCGTTATGTATACAATGTATTGAAGGCAAGGCCTGCAGGATTCGACAAATTCTCAGTGTAGCCCTTGCAATCTCTGTCTCCCATCTGATGCACAGTCCAGTGCATTGAATTGGAGGTTACATGGGAACATATGATTTTATACTTTTCGCCTGATTCCTTGTCCTGATGCCTCGGAATTTTGTGAAAAGTGCCCAAATAATATAAGTCTATGGGCACCTTAAGTATACATCATGAGGTATAATTGTTTTTTAATTGGAGAACAAATACCCAGTGTACAATTCAGCAACCAAAGTGCACTGGGTTTACTGCATCTTGGGGGGCCATTTAAAAAAAAAAAATCTTTTCTCTATCTCATATAGTTTGTTTTCAGTTGTCCCCTCACTGGGCTCCCTCCCCCCCCCCCCCCCCCCACCTATTTCCTCTCAATCCTCCCAGTTATTTCCCTCTTTTCCTCCTTTCACTTATTTTAGGTTAAACTGTTTGTCCATAATCAATTTACTTTTGGCAATGCTTTGACAATTGTCTCCTGCCTTATTATCTACAATGTTCCCGTTGCTGTTATTGAAATATTTACTTATTACTGCAGTTTGTTTCAGAACAAAACAATATCTGAAAGCAGCTAATTTGAATGTAAAAAGAAAAAAACAAAACAAATGGTCTAGACATACAAGGTCGGTGCCTATCAGGCAAAACCTAGTGTTGTGTACAAAATTTTTTTGTGATAAACACCAGCGGTGGATGTTTTTCCCAGCCTTGATTTACACGTGTAATGTTATCTAAATAACCACGTGTACAGCGGTATAAAATCAGCGTAGGGGGAATCCCCCCCCCTCTATAATTTGTAGAATATTTTTTCTTTCATTAAAATGCTGTTTAGAAATCCAGAAGTAAAACAATCCATGGTACTTGTGTATTATCACGGCACCCGATTTCATCTAATTCGCATACGATTTAGCGGCTGATTTTTGGCCGATTTTCCTCGATTTCCTGACAGTTTGCATGCTATATCATCCTTGCACACCCCCACTATCAAAGTGAGCCTGAAGCGTGGCGAGCGAATGCGGTACGCATCCTCCCGACCTATTCATACCCCCAGTATCCACGTCGCCGTGGAGTTGATTTTATAAAGCGCGGTGAGCGCAGCGAGCCTCCGAGCCCGAAGCGTGGTGAGCGCATGCTGAAAACTATCCCGAAGGGTGGCGAGACATTACTATGTCTTATTGTTTATAGGTGGCCGCCTATCAAAATTTCTATATCTGTATAAATAAATTAATTTTTGTTATTATTCTGAGACTGTTTCCATCCAGTCATTGAGTCTGTGTATACCTTTAAGATATTACAAATAAATAGTGCAGTAAATCCCACCTTTGTGGCTACAATTGGTATTTTTGTGTGAAGTCCATTATCGGACCTAATACAAATTATATGCTCAGACACTTGAGCATATAGAATAGCTGCAGCTCAATATATTTATATAAAATCTTGAATTAACAAATTTATTATTATACCTTAGAATATATTAGCGCCCGATTTGGTCACTAATCTTTAGTGACCAAGTATCTGTTTGCTGATTTCAGACCTGCTTGCTGGGCTGCAAGTGTTCGGAGCCCAGTGAGCAGGTTAAAGCCACCCTGCCAAATGGCCTTCCATGCCCATGTGCAGGGCTACAAACGGATGTGTTCGAGTACACATCTGTTTGCAAGCACACGCACAGAGGAAAAATCATTCCATGGTTACTTACCATTGAATTACCTTACTTCCTCCTCTCTGCTGCCTGGTAACTCACACTCGGTCACACGGTGGCTGTGAGGATCTCAGCGATTTCCGGGCAGGGGCCGATGTCATGCACTCTCAGCATTTCTATGGGCCCATGATGATCCGGGGATCCACCCAGCACCACCACAGCCTGTCAATCAGTCTGCGAGCACCTTGCAAACACAGATGTTTGCTGAAGGCACTCTCAGCCGGGCCCTGCACATTATGGGAAATGCGCATGTGCAGTGGCCTCACCATTGGCAGGGGGCGGACCTCCCTCACCTGACCATATTGGATAAGGGAGGGGGTTGTTAACGATTCATGTGTAGGGGGCTAGAGGCAACCCGGGTCCCGACTCCTGCCAGTCACAGTTAAGAAGTGGGTAAAGACAAAGAAAGTCCTACAATTTTGAATGAGTAGAAGTACTGTAGAAGGAAGTAGCGGTTTGTTCTCCTTTCTCTTTGTACATATTTAATTTTAATTTACACATTACAACAATAACACCATATCCTAATCTATCATAACTAAAGCCCTATACACACTATACGATTTGCGTTAAGATGCATGATAACGATATAGTTAATGATGAGCGTACATATCATTCAGTGTGTATCCACTATATCACTAACGACAACTCTGATCACCTGGACATGCTGTCTAAATTTGACAATATCATCAGTAACTGCATGTTTGGCAGTGAGGGTCCTGGTGATGTCACTGAATGATATCGGCAACTGTATCGTTCAGTGTTTAAAGGGCATATCATTTGTTTTGCTGCACTGATGATATTGTTGACTGACTATTGTACAGTCTGAATATAAATTATAATTATACTTCTAGTGTGGTAAAACCCCTATGAATGACCCCATGTGAAGTTATGGCCTAACTATTTTATTTTTACTTTGCTGTAAATAAATGTTTTTAAGGAAGCGCAAATAAACATTATGCCGTCGATGTTGTTCTCGCCTACACCATTAAGGATAAATCATTTAGAATCCAGTTAAACTTTCCCTATGTCAGAAAAATGAAAGCGTTGGCATTGTGTGTTTAATCAAATTAACTTAATAAGATGCTTTTGACATTTTTGTTTGTACCATGGCAAACAAATGTAAAGCAACGGGTAATGATCATGCCTAGTTAGCCTTATTAACAACTACAAAAATAGGTTGGGCCCAATTAATGTCTTTCTAATAATAGGCAGCAGCTTCCTGTTGAAGCTTGCTTATATGGAAGGTTCTAGATGGTAAGCATTGCAGCATAGATACAAGACATATAGTTTAGCTGTAGCTATGTGTAAAATCCTAGGTATGCTTCATAATTATAATTATTTAGATAGCACCCCAGTGAGCGATCCTTTGTTTATACTTTGGTTTTGTAGGTGTTTCTATACAGTATTTTTGAATTTTTACTTTCCGTACCTAATAGTGTAGTTTCAAGTAATAGGCTGTTTTTTGTGGTGTATATTACTACAGTGTATAGGAAAATTTTATGTACTTTTGCATTCTTTTGACTACTGCAAATTCTTTATTAGTTGGCTATAGAAATAAAAAGGACTATCTGTAATAACCATCTACCCAATATACGAATGTAGAGAAATACCGAAGAGTGGCTTGCTAACTTTCCATTTT
The DNA here is from genome assembly GCF_055691185.1 of Crinia signifera. Classification (NCBI taxonomy): domain Eukaryota; kingdom Metazoa; phylum Chordata; class Amphibia; order Anura; family Myobatrachidae; genus Crinia; species Crinia signifera. Next base: position 192,695,164 of record NC_139222.1, on the reverse strand, counting down.
TGTTTGCTGTTGGTTGAATAGTTGATGGAAAAGTCAACACTGGTATTAAAAGCTTTGTTCAAAACTTCTTTTAAAATATTGACTGGATCACAAGTTCTTCCCCCGGGACTGCTAGTAAAGAAACCGTTATAAGCTTTCGGTACTCTTTACCTAGAAGGGCGCCAGCGATTGAAATCGCGGTCGTCGTGGGTAAAAATCGCGGTCATCGCGGGTAAATCGGGATGGCCGCGATGACCGCGATCACCGCGATTTTCCCATAGGGAACAATGTTAAAACGGCAGATTGACCGCGATTTTACTGTTAAATGCCTCAATGGACCCGATTTGGGGCCAAATAGGCCAAATTAACCCTTAAATGTCCCCCCAAATTTTTAACGCCACCCCACGATCCACGCCAACCCGAAGCGTGGCGAGCGCAGCGAGCCCGCGAGGGGCGGCGGTACGCGTCCTCCGACCTTTTCATGCCCTACTATCCACTAGGGCGTGGTGTGAGAATATAATAGTGTGGCGAGCGCAGCGAGCCACCGAGCCCGAAGCGTGGCGAGCGCAGCGGATACCTTCACAGGTAGACGCGTCCCCTCGCGGGCTTCACAGGTGTCCGCCTCGCCACGGACACCTGTGAAGCCCGCGAGGGGACGCGCATAACTGTGAAGGTATCCGCGTCCCCTCGCGGGGCTCGCCACGCTTCGGGCTCGGTGGCTCGCTGCGCTCGCCACACTATTATATTCTCACACCACGCCCTAGTGGATAGTAGGGCATGAAAAGGTCGGAGGACGCGTACCGCCGCCCCTCGCGGGCTCGCTGCGCTCGCCACGCTTCGGGTTGGCGTGGATCGTGGGGTGGCGTTAAAAATTTGGGGGGACATTTAAGGGTTAATGGGCTCTGTGGCCCATTTAACATTGATTCCTATGGCCAAATCGGGTGGATTGAGCCATTTAACAGTAAAATCGGGTCCATCGCGCCTTTTAACATTGATTCCTATGGGAAATCGTGAGCATCGCGGGTACATTTATGGCCGGCCGCGACGCGACCGACACGATTTCCATGTTTAACATTGGTTTCAATGGGAAATCGCGGGCATCGCGTCGGTCGCGTTGCGGCCATACATAAATGTACCCGCGATGCCCGCGACGGGCGCCCTTCTAGGTAAAGAGTACCAAGCTTTCTGCTGCCGTGACAAGCGGTGAGTAAGGTGCGCCATTATTCCTGGTCTACCCTACTTTAAGATTAATGTTAAGAGAACATCTACACATTTGGCATATCTTTTCCTTATATGTAATCTGGACGAGGGGAACCAATCTGAGAGGGTCCTAGGGTTTCATTCTTGTAAAGAAACCTTGATGAGTGGACCACCCGACACACAAGTGTGAGTTGGGGTACGCCCACAAATTTGAATTGTTGGTACTTGTGGATTATCACGGCTCCCACGATGACCATCGCACATGAAAAAATCGCATCGCATGCGATTTTTAACAGAAAAGCATCCAAATGCATTGAAATTAGTATGAAACATGTTCAATGGCCCCCAAATGTCATTTTTGAGGCTGTACCACCCCCACTATCAACGCGAACCCGAAGCGTGGCGAGCACAGCGGTACGCGTCTTATGACCTTTTCATACCCCCACTATCCACGTCGGCGTGGAGTTGAGAATAGAAAGTGTGGCGAGCGCAGCGAGCCACCGAGCCCGAAGCGTGGCGAGCGGACACCTTCACAGGTATCCGCGTCCCCTCGCGGGCTTCACAGGTGTCCGCGACCCCTCGCGGGGCTCGATGCGCTCGCCATGCTTCGGGCTCGGTGGCTCGCTGCGCTCGCCACACTTTCTGTTCTCAACTACACGCCGACGTGGATAGTGGGGGTATGAAAAGGTTGTAGGACGCGTACCACTGCCCCTCGCGTGGGGGTGGTACAGCCTCAAAATTGCCATTTGGGGGCCATTGAACATGTTTCATACTAATTTCAATGCATTTGGATGCTTTTCTGTTAAAAATTGCATGCGATTTTTTAAAAAACCTGAAAAAAAAAAACCTGAAAAAAATCGCATCCCATCGCATGCCACTATATATGGCATGCGATGGGAGCCGTGATAATCCACAAGTACCGAATTGTTTACTATAGTGCAATAACTATTAAGGGGTGAGTGAGGTATATTGTAACTTTTCCAAAAAAACCTCCACCCCATAACCTGAAAATCTCCACCTTCTGACACATGGTGTATTTATCTTTTGCCGAGAACACCTGAAAAACTGAATCAGAGTGAGATACTCGAAAAACGGGGGACACTTAAAGAAACCTTTCTGAGTTTGAACACTACAAGAACTATCGGGAGTTGGGGTACGCCCACATTCTGAAGACACTTTGATGTATTTATCACATGTATGCCATTGGTGAGTGAGGTACGCTGTTTTAGCCCCTCACAAGTCAAACTATACTTTGAGCACCACAAATCTACACATCTTGTATTCTTTAATCCTTTTTTTTAGCTTATTTGAGAAGTCACGGTCACAATCTATATCAAAGAGAGAGACACCACTGAACACAGCTAAAAAGATACCTTTTTATGAGCTTCATACCAGCTTACCTAAACGTGAGTTCGGTACGCATAACCAATCCCACTCCATTTAAGAGCACTTAGTTTTTCACTATATGGACTATAAGTAAAATAATTACACACATGCTAAAACAAGTTTTTTATTTACTTTATTTCATTGAGCACGGACACTTATTTCATTGAGCACGGACACTTACCTTGACATCAGGACCGGACCCCGACATCACCAAAGAGACTGTGTCAAATAGGAGGACTATAACCCTAACAAACCTTTGATTATATCTTGCGCCTCACTGTTTAAAAGCTCCATCTTTTGTCTTTTGTATGGTTTTCAAGTGTTGGTGACACTTTAGGAGCCAGAACATTAGGGCTTCATTGCGCCATATACGATCCTGTTACTTCTATTTGATTTAACACTGGTATCAGAGTGTATTGCAATGGTTCTTGGACCCCCTTAGACAACAGCAATTATTATAGGACCCCAGCAAGTTAACGAAACGTGAACACTATATGTGTGGTTGGCAGATCGCACATGTGCAGTAACATTTGCAGAGGCAAAAAACAAGTGAAGTGGCTGCTAATGGAACTGGGAGACCATGGGGATGGAAGATGTTTACTTAATGAATTTGCCCCTTCCCCAATAGACAGACACATACAGTACTATGAAGTTTGTGCTTAGTGCTCCCCTCCTTCCCCCTCATGCTAACCTGCTGCTGCTTTCTAGAATTGCCCCTCCTGGTGCCCGCGGATTATTCCCCTCCCCATATGATGCAGAGCATTAGAGCGTGGGCAGAGTTCCCTGGTGACTTCCCAGATCTCTAATACAGTAATCCAAGGAGACTGAAGTAACATACAATTCAATTGATTTTTAAGACTCCTTGTATCACTGACTGGATGGGAGGCTACATGGAGTCGCGACCCCATGCTGGGATGGTCGGCATGCACTTTTTGAGCTGTGACCCACAGTTTGAGAACTGCTGGTCTATTGTAAATAGAGTAAAAAACAATAATCCTTGGCGCAAAGGAGGGCTGCACTTAACCAAACTGAGAGTTACCTTCTCAGTCGAGAATAAACAATGGAAAATAGATAGGTAGGGAAAAGCGCCCAATAGTCAGGTACAAAAAAATGGTGTGATCTTACTGTTTAGGTAAATCAAACAAGCCTCTTATACTCCCAAATGTATGGTTCAGCAACGTCCAGAATAGGCAATCTTTGTGTACTTCTCCATCAAGGACATAAAAATACAAAAATATACAATGTGTAGTTTTGTTTATGCAATCAACTAATACGGGGATGCCCAAGGAAATATTAGTCCATAATGTAGTTCTTCCTTCTCCCACCAGTGTTCTTTCGGATCAAACAAGTATAGGTTCACCACGTGTCACCCACAATGTACTATTCTTACATGTATGCTTACATGTAGAAAACACAGTCTAAGCATATAAAGGTTTCTTTCCTCTGGTATGCGTACTTGTATGCTTACTTGTAAAGTATGTGACTCCTCCTATCAAGGTATCTTTACAAGAACTCCTCAGACAGGATAATGGTCCAAAAGATGCAATTTATTGATAAAAAGGGCAAGTATCTTTCATAAAACATGGGTTACAAAAGTTCAAAATAAAACCGAAACCTTGACTACACCCACCGACACTTTCACTGGGAACCCAGATGTAATTGGAGGCCTCAAAAATGCTCACCAGATTCAGTGGTCAGTTGGTAGACATAGGGTCTGAATAAAAAAGCAAACAGCACCGCACCAACGTGTTTTGACTCTGGGGTCTTTTTCAAGGTGGTGCTGTCACCTTCCCTGGTCAGGGTTTATATACCCCCTGGTATTGCCTCCCACTTGGGGTGGAGCTGGGGGTGTGGTCAATGAGGAACAAGTTATACATCTAACAATCATTTAAATCTCATTTAATAACATGGTGCATATATAAGGTGTACTACACATTTTATATGATTACATTTTGAGAGATGTATATACAGTAAAACAACAGAACAACCTTAATTAGCCGGAAGTGGAACCCGGAAGTCCATATAAGGAAATGGCACCCTGTATGATGGATAACTTAAACAGCCGGGACATAATGTGGTGATATAGTTACAAATGCCAGATAAGGGTCCCGCTAAGTATGGGGGGATGTATCCATATCCCCTACACCTCCGTCTGTTAACGCCGGAAATGAGGCATTACGTATTATGGCCCGGACGGTGGAACGCACGGCCATACTTTTTATTCCCCTCCCAGATGTGCGCTACATTACTTCAGGCTGGTAATGTCGGAAATACAGCCCTGAATGCTTTGGCACACGCGGTGGAACGCACGGCCATTGCTTAACTAGATTCCGGCTGATAATCCCGGAAGTGCGGCATGAAATATACTGGCTCGCGCGGTGGAACGCACGACCATTGCTTAACTAGGTTCCGGCTGATAATCCCGGAAGTGTGGCATGAAATATACTGGCTCGCGCAGTGGAACGCACGGTCATTGATCCCTCTATTAGTAGGATGTTACGGAGGCGTTGCATTCTGGGATTGATAGGAATGGAGCGCACAGACATATTATGAGGCCACTGTGGTCCATTTGAGACGTACAGCCATATTAGGAATGGAACGCAGGTCATAAGCAAAGCAGTAGTAATTTATACATACAGTTGTAATAAAACGTGTGTGTGTGTGTGTGTGTGTGTATATATATATATATATATATATATATAACAGTCAGGATCCTTGAAGACAGGATAACACGTCACTGCAGCATGGAGTTTCAAAAGAAGTAAAACTTCGAATTTATTGCATAGCCCCAACGGCTCGTTTCGGGGTTATCATACCCCTTTATCAAGAGGCAATAGCATATACAGCATAGTACAAGCAAGGTATAAATAGCAGTCAGTTTAGCGCCAAAACGCCCCCTCAGGTACTCACCAGACACGCAGAACACCTGTAGACAGGGCGCATAGCAGTGACGCTCATGTCTCTCACACACACAGCGTCCGCTGCCATAGCAACCCGTCACATAGTCCTGGCGTCAGAGTACACTGCTACCAATGGCTACCCGTAACCGCTGAGCGCGTCACCACGTGTACGGGGGCGCGGCTCTCACACGCGTCCCCCATCACCATGGCAACCCGTCAAAAGCCGCTACGAAGGAGATCATCGGTAGAACAGGGACGTTCCAGCGATCATGCATATACTGTGCAGGATGCAAGGAAAATACATACATACGTGCAGTGGTACATCAAAAACATAAACCTGGTGTCAGCGGTGTTAGACACAGTGCAGGAACGGAGCGAGTCTCACACCCTGGCCCCGCCCCTCCACCAATCCGCAACGCCGACACCGCAAACATAAACAAAGACACCACAGGTCACAGCGATCGGAGTACAGCGGCACCGTCCACTGCACCAAGCCACTTCTCCCACTAGTGGCATAGCGCAGTAGCCGGCCACCACAGCCACCAACCGCAGGGAACCGTAGGTGCAACAATTGGAAAAACTATTGTTACACAGAAATACATAGAGAAATATATCACAGTCATGGATATCAAAGAAAAAAAGGCACAAGTGTAATAAATACAATGTGTCAAATATCAGAATCAACAAAAGCATATAGGTAAACATTACATAAAGGTACTCCAGACAATCCTTTCATTGAGGCCATGAGGTGCAACGGTATTCAGCCGATGTATCCACACGGCCTCAAGCTTCAATAGACGTTTAATTCGATCACCCCCACGGTTCGATGGTGGAATATGATCAAAAGCCAAATATCGAAGTGATTCAATGGGGTGATTGAATTCTGTAAAATGAATGGCAACGGGTTGGTCGGCTTTTTTGCCAAGAAGAGCAGCTTTAATGGAAGACCTATGCATCCCCATCCTTTCTTTAAATTTTCTTGATGTCATGCCTATATAAAATAAGCCACAAGGACAAATAATAGCATAAATAACAAATTGAGAATCACATGATAAGACATGTCTAATTTGGTATGTTTTCTCAGAATGTGGATGTTTGAATTTGTTTGTGGCAATCATAAATTTGCACGTCTCACACTTAGGACATTTATAGCACCCTGGTTTTTTGAAAACAGTGTTTGGATGAACAATTGTATCGAAACCTGTCACGTCTGAGTGAACCAGAAGGTCCCTCAGATTCCGGCCCCGTGAGTAGCATGTAAGAGGTCGTACTGATTTAAACACAGGGAGTTTGCTATCGGTGGCCACAATCGGCCACAAGGCTTTACTGGCAATGGGGACCACCATGCTAGAGGTATCAAACTTAGTGATAAAGGGAAAAACATTTTCACGTTTTTTGTTCTTTGGTTTAAGAAGATCGGCTCTAGATAGTTTAAGAGCACGATCTTTACAGCATAGAAGATTTTTTAAGAGATATCCCCTGGTATGGAATTTCTCAACAATCAAGTCCAGTTCATCATTAATTTTGGATGGGTCATTACATATCCTACGCGCCCGTACCATCTGCGAGTAGGGAAGACCATTTTTGAGTTGTGGCGGGTGGTGGCTACTAGACAAAAGGAGGGTATTCCTATCGGTTGGTTTTCTAAATACCGATGTCATTATTTTACCCTCAGCCAAAGAGATCTTGACATCAAGGAAGTCAATGGACTCACCACTGATTTTGAAGGTGAATTTAATGGGCGTGTCTGCCGCATTGATTTCATTCATCATAATATTGAATAACTCTTCTCCCCCGGTCCAAAACATAAATAGATCATCGATGTATCTGCAGAACGTCTGGATGTGCTGGCCAAAACGATGTTTAAAGAAAAATTCATTCTCAAAATTAAACATAAAAACATTAGCATAGGCCGGGGCGACCGCCGCCCCCATAGCACACCCAGACGTCTGCAGATACATCTTCCCATCAAACAAAAAATAATTTTTGGTAAGAACCAATTTCAGTAACTGTAAATACAGTGAAATGTTGAAGTCAAAGCTGGAAAGACCATTGAGAAAATCACTCATAGCAGATAAGCCTAGTTCATGTGGGATGGATGTATATAAACTAGACACATCCATCACACACATGATAGTGTGTGATTGCAAAGTAGGAGTTGAGGCAAGGGCATTCAAGAAACTGGTGGTATCTTTAAGAAAGTGGGGCTGGGATGTCACATGAGGCTGAATCAACATATCAAGAAGCTGTGATACCGGTTGATATAGACTCCCCCTGGCAGAGATGATGGGTCTACCAGGGGGATTTTTTAAGGCTTTATGGATTTTAGGAAGCGAATATAATACCGGTATCACAGGATCCTTTACCTTAAGAGCAGCGGCACATTTAGAATCAATAAACCCATCACATACTGAATCATCAATTAAACGAAATAATTCCAATTGGAATTCTCTAGTGGGATCGAATGAAAGCGCAAGATACACATTATCATCCGCCAACTGACGGTACAATTCAGCCTTATACTCACATAGGTCCTGAATCACTATCCCGCCCCCCTTATCGGCGGGGCGGATAGTGATGGTCCTATCAGAACTCAAGGTTTTCAGAGCATCGTTTTCAGCACGAGAGAGATTACGATGTATCGGCTGATTTGCCGCATTAAACCGGACCATAGAGTCATTCATTAAACGAGTATAAGTCTTAATAGATGTATTGGTACTTGGAGGGTCATAAGTGGATAATCGTTGCCGTCTGATGAATGCACCTGTAACACTATTATCCTGTGTTGATACAGAGTTCTGGAAGTGTTCTTTCAACCTCATATTTCTTCCCAACCGATGGAGACTGCATTGCCATTCAAAGTCATTGTGTGTGGTAGTAGGAATAAAGGAAAGTCCTTTGTTGAGAACTTGTACTTCAGTCACGGACAGGGCCCTGGTGGACAGGTTGAAGATTAACTGTTCTTCTTGCCTGTTGCTTTTAAAGAGCCTTTCGTTTTGGCCGCTGCGGCGGGTTCTTTGGATATTGTGCCCACTCTTTTTCGGGTAGCTACCCCTAAAGGGGGCCTTGCAGTAGACGGGTCATCAGACTCAGGCCAACCAAAATCGCTGTCACTTTGTGAAGAGCCTCTTGGTTGGTCACGATTATCTCTGCGATTACGCCAGGTATTGGCATTTCTTGATCTGAATTGGCGTTTGGGAGTATTGATGAGTTCTCAACAAAGGACTTTCCTTTATTCCTACTACCACACACAATGACTTTGAATGGCAATGCAGTCTCCATCGGTTGGGAAGAAATATGAGGTTGAAAGAACACTTCCAGAACTCTGTATCAACACAGGATAATAGTGTTACAGGTGCATTCATCAGACGGCAACGATTATCCACTTATGACCCTCCAAGTACCAATACATCTATTAAGACTTATACTCGTTTAATGAATGACTCTATGGTCCGGTTTAATGCGGCAAATCAGCCGATACATCGTAATCTCTCTCGTGCTGAAAACGATGCTCTGAAAACCTTGAGTTCTGATAGGACCATCACTATCCGCCCCGCCGATAAGGGGGGCGGGATAGTGATTCAGGACCTATGTGAGTATAAGGCTGAATTGTACCGTCAGTTGGCGGATGATAATGTGTATCTTGCGCTTTCATTCGATCCCACTAGAGAATTCCAATTGGAATTATTTCGTTTAATTGATGATTCAGTATGTGATGGGTTTATTGATTCTAAATGTGCCGCTGCTCTTAAGGTAAAGGATCCTGTGATACCGGTATTATATTCGCTTCCTAAAATCCATAAAGCCTTAAAAAATCCCCCTGGTAGACCCATCATCTCTGCCAGGGGGAGTCTATATCAACCGGTATCACAGCTTCTTGATATGTTGATTCAGCCTCATGTGACATCCCAGCCCCACTTTCTTAAAGATACCACCAGTTTCTTGAATGCCCTTGCCTCAACTCCTACTTTGCAATCACACACTATCATGTGTGTGATGGATGTGTCTAGTTTATATACATCCATCCCACATGAACTAGGCTTATCTGCTATGAGTGATTTTCTCAATGGTCTTTCCAGCTTTGACTTCAACATTTCACTGTATTTACAGTTACTGAAATTGGTTCTTACCAAAAATTATTTTTTGTTTGATGGGAAGATGTATCTGCAGACGTCTGGGTGTGCTATGGGGGCGGCGGTCGCCCCGGCCTATGCTAATGTTTTTATGTTTAATTTTGAGAATGAATTTTTCTTTAAACATCGTTTTGGCCAGCACATCCAGACGTTCTGCAGATACATCGATGATCTATTTATGTTTTGGACCGGGGGAGAAGAGTTATTCAATATTATGATGAATGAAATCAATGCGGCAGACACGCCCATTAAATTCACCTTCAAAATCAGTGGTGAGTCCATTGACTTCCTTGATGTCAAGATCTCTTTGGCTGAGGGTAAAATAATGACATCGGTATTTAGAAAACCAACCGATAGGAATACCCTCCTTTTGTCTAGTAGCCACCACCCGCCACAACTCAAAAATGGTCTTCCCTACTCGCAGATGGTACGGGCGCGTAGGATATGTAATGACCCATCCAAAATTAATGATGAACTGGACTTGATTGTTGAGAAATTCCATACCAGGGGATATCTCTTAAAAAATCTTCTATGCTGTAAAGATCGTGCTCTTAAACTATCTAGAGCCGATCTTCTTAAACCAAAGAACAAAAAACGTGAAAATGTTTTTCCCTTTATCACTAAGTTTGATACCTCTAGCATGGTGGTCCCCATTGCCAGTAAAGCCTTGTGGCCGATTGTGGCCACCGATAGCAAACTCCCTGTGTTTAAATCAGTACGACCTCTTACATGCTACTCACGGGGCCGGAATCTGAGGGACCTTCTGGTTCACTCAGACGTGACAGGTTTCGATACAATTGTTCATCCAAACACTGTTTTCAAAAAACCAGGGTGCTATAAATGTCCTAAGTGTGAGACGTGCAAATTTATGATTGCCACAAACAAATTCAAACATCCACATTCTGAGAAAACATACCAAATTAGACATGTCTTATCATGTGATTCTCAATTTGTTATTTATGCTATTATTTGTCCTTGTGGCTTATTTTATATAGGCATGACATCAAGAAAATTTAAAGAAAGGATGGGGATGCATAGGTCTTCCATTAAAGCTGCTCTTCTTGGCAAAAAAGCCGACCAACCCGTTGCCATTCATTTTAAAGAATTCAATCACCCCATTGAATCACTTCGATATTTGGCTTTTGATCATATTCCACCATCGAACCGTGGGGGTGATCGAATTAAACGTCTATTGAAGCTTGAGGCCGTGTGGATACATCGGCTGAATACCGTTGCACCTCATGGCCTCAATGAAAGGATTGTCTGGAGTACCTTTATGTAATGTTTACCTATATGCTTTTGTTGATTCTGATATTTGACACATTGTATTTATTACACTTGTGCCTTTTTTTCTTTGATATCCATGACTGTGATATATTTCTCTATGTATTTCTGTGTAACAATAGTTTTTCCAATTGTTGCACCTACGGTTCCCTGCGGTTGGTGGCTGTGGTGGCCGGCTACTGCGCTATGCCACTAGTGGGAGAAGTGGCTTGGTGCAGTGGACGGTGCCGCTGTACTCCGATCGCTGTGACCTGTGGTGTCTTTGTTTATGTTTGCGGTGTCGGCGTTGCGGATTGGTGGAGGGGCGGGGCCAGGGTGTGAGACTCGCTCCGTTCCTGCACTGTGTCTAACACCGCTGACACCAGGTTTATGTTTTTGATGTACCACTGCACGTATGTATGTATTTTCCTTGCATCCTGCACAGTATATGCATGATCGCTGGAACGTCCCTGTTCTACCGATGATCTCCTTCGTAGCGGCTTTTGACGGGTTGCCATGGTGATGGGGGACGCGTGTGAGAGCCGCGCCCCGTACACGTGGTGACGCGCTCAGCGGTTACGGGTAGCCATTGGTAGCAGTGTACTCTGACGCCAGGACTATGTGACGGGTTGCTATGGCAGCGGACGCTGTGTGTGTGAGAGACATGAGCGTCACTGCTATGCGCCCTGTCTACAGGTGTTCTGCGTGTCTGGTGAGTACCTGAGGGGGCGTTTTGGCGCTAAACTGACTGCTATTTATACCTTGCTTGTACTATGCTGTATATGCTATTGCCTCTTGATAAAGGGGTATGATAACCCCGAAACGAGCCGTTGGGGCTATGCAATAAATTCGAAGTTTTACTTCTTTTGAAACTCCATGCTGCAGTGACGTGTTTTCCTGTCTTCAAGGATCCTGACTGTTAACTATTTTACAAAGGCACGCAGCGCATCTATAACTTCATTCGTGGGAAGTGCCGGTCCACAAACTGGATATATATATATATATATATATATATATAGCGATTCCAATAAGACACGTCACTCCGGGTCTAGTAAACTCATAACGTAGTTTTACTGGTGTCTACGGCGTTTCGGGACAAGCCCTTCTTCAGGACATACATGTATGTATGTATGTATATATATATATATATATATATATATATATATTGTACTGCCATATATATGTAGCACTATACAAAACATTAATACGAATTGGATGCATCAAACTGGTTGGTATAGACCGAGATAGCATATTATAATGTCTACCACTGGTTTCATCGAAAATCGGATAGTATCAATAAGATTTTCAATGAAAACAGTGGTAGACATTATAATATGTTATCTCGGCCTATACCAAACAGTTTGATGCATCCAATTCGTATTAATGTTTTGTATAGTGCTACATATATATGGCAGTGCAATATAAATATATATGTGTGTATATATATATATATATATATATATATATATATATATATATATATATATATATATATATATATATATATATATATATATATATATATATATACCGTGTTTCCCCGATAATAAGACCTCCCCGAAAATAAGCCCTACCCCAGATTTTGGACACTGGTCCAAAATAAGACCTCCCCCGAAAATAAGCCCTATCAAAAGGGTGGGTACACTAACTTCTGTAACCCCATCTCCACCCCCGCTAACCCCCTTCACCGCCGCCTTGCTTGTACAGGCTTCTACTATACCGTAGAAGCTGTTGCAGCTCCCGGTCCCAGGGATGCACTGCGCCCAGCGCGTGACGTCACTGTGCACATCACGCGGCTGCTGTACATGGAGGGAGCAGTGGTGCAGGTGGAAAACAAGAAGAAGAAGAACTGAAAAGTGCTGTATTGTTGGTGAGGAGCAGGACTCGGGGCATGTTACTTTAAAGGAAGGAATGGGGGCTGTGTAAGGAGGACTCGGGCATGTTACTTTAAAAGGAGGAATGGGGGCTGTGTAAGAAGGACTGGGGGCATGATACTTTAAAATAAGCCCTACCCCGAAAATAAGGCCTATGATGTTTTTTGTTGCGGAAAAAAAAATAAGACCGTGTCTTATTATCGGGGAAACACGGTGTGTGTATGTATATATATGTATATATATATATATATGTATATGTATATGTATATATATATATTTGTCCTGTAGATCGGCACTGCTGCTGACTTTATAAATTCCCGTGGTGCCTTCCTAATATTAATAGAAGATGTCCTTACTTAGTAGCCCAGAGGTAGTAAATAAGGTAGGCGGCACTCCAACGGATGAAAGTGACAAGAGGTATTTATTCAATAATCCATATCTTAAGCCAAGCCGACGTTTCGAGGCCTTGAGCCTCTTTTTCAGGGCGTGCAAATGGAAGGTAAAGTGCTGTGCAAACAAAAGAACTTTGCACAGCACTTTACCTTCCATTTGCACGCCCTGAAAAAGAGGCTCAAGGCCTCGAAACGTCGGCTTGGCTTAAGATATGGATTATTGAATAAATACCTCTTGTCACTTTCATCCGTTGGAGTGCCGCCTACCTTATTTACTACCTCTGGGCTACTAAGTAAGGACATCTTCTATATATATATATATATATATATATATATATATATATATATACACATGTTTTATTACAACTGTCTGTATAAATTACTACTGCTTTGCTTATGACCTGCGTTCCATTCCTAATATGGCTGTGCATCTCAAATAGAACACAGTGGCCTCATAATATGTCTGTGCGCTCCATTCCTATCAATCCCAGAATGCAACGCCTCCGTAATATCTTACTAATAGAGGAATCAATGGCCGCGTGTTCCACCGCGCGAGCCAGTATATTTCATGCCGCACTTCCGGGATTATCAGCCGGAATCTAGTTAAGCAATGGCCGTGCGTTCCACTTGCCACGTGCCGTTGCCAAAGCATTCAGGACTGTATTTCCGGCATTACCAGCCGGAAGTAATGTAGCGCACATCCGGGAGGGGAGTAAAAAGTATGGCCGTGCGTTCCACCGCGCGGGCCATAATACGTAATGCCTCATTTCCGGCGTTAACAGACGGAGGTGTAGGGAATATGGGTATATTCCCCCCCGTACTTAGCGGGACCCTTATCCGGCATTTGTAACTATATCATCACATTATGTCCCGGCTGTTTAAGTTATCCATCATACAGGGTGCCATTTCCTTATATGGACTTCCGGGTTCCACTTCCGGACAATTAAGGTTGTTCTGTTGTTTTACTGTATATACATCTCTCAAAATGTAATCCTATAAAATGTGTAGTACACCTTATATATGCACCATGTTATCAAATGAGTTTTAAATGATTGTTTGATGTATAACTTGTTCCTCATTGACGCCACCCCCAGCTCCACCCCAAGTGGGAGGCAATACCAGGGCGTATATAAACCCTGACCAGGGAAGGTGACAGCACCACCTTGAAAAAGACCCCAGAGTCGAAACGCGTTGGTGCGGTGCTGTTAGCTTTTTTATTCAGACCCTATGTCTACCAACTGACCACTGAATCTGGTGAGCATTTTTGAGGCCTCCAATTACATCTGGGTTCCCAGTGAAAGTGTCGGTGGGTGTAGTCAAGGTTTCGGTTTTATTTTGGACTTTTGTAACCCATGTTTTATGAAAGATACTTGCCCTTTTTATCAATAAATTGCATATTTTGGACCATTATCCTGTCTGAGGAGTTCGTGTAAAGATACCTTGATAGGAGGAGTCACATACTTTACAAGTAAGCATACAAGTACGCATACCAAAGGAAAGAAACCTTTATATGCTTAGACAGTGTTTTCTACATGTAAGCATACATGTTAGAATAGTACATTGTGGGTGACACGTGGTGAACCTATACTTGTTTGATCCGAAAGAAAACTGGTGGGAGAAGGAAGAACTACATTAAGGACTAATATTTCCTTGGGCATCCCCGTATTAGTTGATTGCATAAACAAAACTACACATTGTATATTTTTGTATTTTTATTTTTATGTCCTTGATGGAGAATTACACAAAGATTGCCTATTCTGGACGTTGCTGAACCATACATTTGGGAGTATAAGAGGCTTGTTTGATTTACCTAAACAGTAAGATCACACCATTTTTTTGTACCTGACTATTGGGCGCTTTTCCCTACCTATCTATTTTCCATTGCTGGTCTATTGTGTTCAGGTGACTGAACAGCTCCTGCAGTGTTAATTACATAGTAGGTGAGGCTGAATAAAGACTTGCTACTAGTTCAAGCTACAGATGGAGCGCCCCTGGTTCTTGGCCGGGAATCGCCAGCATTCTTGCACTGGCGATCGCTGGCGCAGAGGCGATCCATCTGACTGGGACGCGTGTGCGTATCACACGTACGCGCATCCCAGTTTCCGGACGACGCTACTAGGGGGTCCCTGCCCGTCTCCACTTCAGGGAGCCGGGCAGGGATAGGGGGGGAAGCGGGGCGGCTATGGGCAACGGGGAAGGCGGCTGGCGGCGGTGAAAGCACCATAGTAACTGTGGGCGTGCGAGCGTCCCTGGCGAGAGCCGGATGCTGGCGATAGAATCGCCAGCCCCTGCAAGAAAGAGGCCGGCTCCATCTGTATGTTTATAATAGTTTATCCCTTGTTGTATAGCATGTTCTGATATTTTAAAGACAGATTATGTTACTTATTCGTACCCATGGATGTTTTTAACCAATAGATGTTTATCCAACCTTATTTTAAACGTATTTATAGTGTCTGATGACACTACTTCTCCAGGAAGAGAGTTCCAAAATTTGACTGCTCTGACTAATATTCTCAGCTGTGCCAGTATTAGCAGAAGAAAGGGATGGCGTGACCTGGGTCTGCCATTGGGAGTTCCTGAACCTTGTTCAGAACCTTGTTCAGAGATGTTCAAAACATTCTCTGTAAATTCCAGTGACGCTCACATTTGTGATATAAATTCAAATAACAAATGTTTTGTAAAAATTATATTTCCTATATATAAGATTACAGATGGTATTCAATTCGGCCGGCGAGGGAGGTTTGTTTTTGGCGAGGATTGCTGAAAACAAGCTATTCTCTCCAACTAACCCCCTCACTGGCCGCTCACTCTATTCTATATTCCAGGGTAATCCTCGACGGCAAGGATTCTTCCAAACGGCAAGGTTCACTGCTAATTCAGCAAGCCCGCTGCATATAGCGGCGTCCCTTGCCATTTTGACATTTAAGACGGGACATGCGATGCAATTTCCTTCTGCAACCGTACGTATGTAAATTGGGCGCCCGGGTACTACATAAGTACCCACGCATTGATTTACTTTCAATTCATTTTCCCCAATTCCACCCTCTTTCGATTTGACTTTTGCTTTCCATTTGATATCACATAGATTTGCACTTTTGCATTTGATATCGATTTCAATATCGAATTCCATGTGCATTGAAGGCACAGTGTACACATTTGATTTACTGGATTGAATTTGATATATCCTTGCCTCCACACTCCAAAACGGGAGTGCGCATTAAATAGAATGCGGATCGAAAGCCTCTTAAAATCCTTTTTTCGATTTATATTTTGCTTCTATAAGCAAAATCAAATTGAAAACCTGTTAAAATCAAAGCGTGTCTACATCCCTTACGTCCTTTTTCTCTCCCTGACAGGGTTTAATACTTCTTTATTGACTGCTGTGATATTAGAATTTATATCGGCATTAACCCTTGTTTTTGATCATTACAATTTTTTGCAGAAAAATGTGTCTGATTGTTAGATCTTTACTTTGTGAGGAAGATGTGTGCTCAGGTATGAGTCACTGGACGCATATAATTCCATTTTATTGTGTGATTCCTTGCTGAAACAGGTCAATTCTTCCTGGAAATTGCTTTCTATGACCCAATATCAAGAGCGGTTTTCTGAATATATTCCCTAAAGTGTAATCTTCCACTCATCGTTAGTACATAACTGGGATATCCACTTATCCATCTTGTCCTCATTGTCCGTCCCCAGTAGCAGACCTATAGGTACTCTTTACCTAGAACGGCGCCCACGATTTTGATCTTAGGCATCGCAAGGTAATCGCGTCGGTCGCATCGCATGCGGCCAAAAAATCGCATGCTATGTGACCGACGCGATTCCCGCGATTTTACATAGGGAACAATGTTAAATGGCCCAATTGACCCGATTTTACATAGGGAACAATGTTAAATGGCCCACAGACCCCAAATAGCCACCCTGAAGTGTGAAATGTCCCCCCCAATTGTTAACGCCACCCCACGATCAACATCAACCCGAAGCGTGGTGAGCCCACGAGGGGCGGCGGTACGCGTCCTCCGACCTTTTCATACCCCACTATCCACGTCGGCGTGGAGTTGAGAACTGAAAGTGTGGCGAGCGCAGCCACCGAGCCCGAAGCGTGGCGAGCGGACGCGGATACCTTCACAGGTGTCCGCGTCCCCTCGCGGGCTTCACAGGTATCCGCGTTCCCCTCGCGGGGCTCGCCACGCTTCGGGCTCGGTGGCTCGCTTCGCTGACCACACTTTCTGTTCTCAACTCCACGCCGACGTGGATAGTGGGGATATGAAAAGGTCGGAGGACGCGTACCGCCGCCCCTCGCGGGCTCGCTGCGCTCGCCACGCTTCGGGTTGACGTTGATCGTGGGGTGGCGTTAACAATTGGGGGGGGGCATTTCACACTTCAGGGTGGCTATTTGGGGTCTGTGGGCCATTTAACATTGTTCCCTATGTAAAATCGGGTCAATTGGGCCATTTCACATTGTTACCTATGTAAAATCGCGGTAATCACGTCGGTCGCATCTCATGCGTTTTTTTGGCCGCATGCGATGCGACCGACGCGATTTACATTTTAACATGCATTTCTATGTAAAATCGCGGGCATCGCATCGGTCGCATCGCATGCCATTATAATGGCATGCGATGTACATGCGATGCCCGCGATGGGCGCCGTTCTAGGTAAAGAGTACCGACCTATATCCTATTTTTGGAAATTTTCAGCGTGAGACATATTTTGTTAACACCCCCTTATTGTTCATTATAAGTTATACTTGAGTACTTTTAAAAGCTAGTTTCAGGGAGATTATAGTTGGTAGTAAAATTCTACACATTGCCCCATTGTGGGGGCGTGTCTAGTTCCATATATGGAGAGATTGTGAACGTGGCACCTAGAAGCATGGGTGTGTACTGCTACTGTACATCTAAGAGGAATCTTTTAAAATTATTTATATCCAAAGGTAGCTGAGCCCCAAAGCAGTTAGCAGGAGCTACTATACTTAAAAATGGTGCAGATGATTCGATGTAAATGTATCTGTCTCTCATTCCTTTTCCCCCCAAAATGTAACCATGTAATGTGGGTTAGGTGAAATGAGGGAGATTGCTAGACTAATGAGGTAGAGAGGGAGATTGCTGTTCTTTCAGGGAGTATCCTGCGGAATGCAAGAGGGTAGGTAACTATGTTATAAGTGCTGTGACCCATAAAGTTATATTACAGACATGGGGCGAGATTTACTAGGCTTCAAAATTGATAAAATGGAGAGTGATAAACTGCTAGCCAATCAGATCCTACCTGCCATGTCCCAGACTGTGTTTTAAAAGTGTCAGGCAGGAGCTGATTGGTTGGTTGTTTATCACTCTCCATTTGATCACTTTTGAAGCTTAGTGCATTTGGCCCATAGATTGATATAACACCCCCTACCTTGAAATTCTTTCCAGAAAAGCTTTTCTATGTTTTTTGATCATGGATTGGATTCAAGCTGTACTGGAGAAAGCACACATTTCAAAGTTTGAGACATGGCATAGTTATATTTCAGCCTAATGTCTTGATTTCAAAAAGTGTAGTTTTCACATACTATTTGATGACCCACTGATTCTTTTAGATACCTGACCCACTTTGTGTTTTACTTTTGTTATTCCTAGGATTTTTTTTTTTGGTTTACGGATTCCTCTTACAGCTTCTACTTTTCCTTTTTTTATTTATAGCAATGAAAAATTAACCACAGGCACTTTTTATTTTTTAAAGGATTTTTCTTTAGCGGAAAACAAAGAAAGGTTGTGCCACCTGACGCTGCGAATTTTAAACACTCAGACATAACTGTGGAAGCTGCTCACTACAAAGAGGCAGGCCAGACAAAAAAAGAATGAGTGGGAGTGCTAAAAGAGTAACAACATGTATTTCTGTTAATAACAATCAGTTTATAGCATGCTAAGTAGCAACACATACAAAAATTTCAAATACTGTGTACAATACAAAGAATAAAAATATGACAATATAATAATCAAAATATTTTCGTATCAATGACCCAGAGACCCTCTCTTTTTTTCTTTTGATGGTAAATTAAATCTAATACTCCTTTCATACTGAAAAAGATCCTGGAATTTTCTGGCTCCAGGCAGGTATACCTGGGTTTTTTCTCTGTCTGAAAGGGTCAACCCGGGTCTAAAATGCTAGGGCTTCGACCCTGGACTTTACCAGGTATTACTTTGGCTTAATTAAAAAACCTGGATCGCTGTCCATCTGAAAGGGTTTTACCAGTTTTTTTGCCTCAGGTCACTGAAAACGGCGCTGATTAGGTGACTTGGCAGAGCACTGGCTGATTGGCTTAGCGGGCGTGACAATGGGACTAGCATCTGAGATAATTAGGGTGCTGCAGATGAGAGAGCATGGCATACTGCAAAGCACACCTCATCTCTAAGTGTCCCATAAAAACCTTCTTCAACTGTGTAGTGGCATCGGCCATATTCTACGGAGTGGTTTGCTGGGGCAGCAGTGTTAACCTATAAATCCGGGGTGAGATAATCACTTCTGGGTCAAGTAATCTACATAGGTAAATGTAATGTTAGGAAGAACAAACTGGGTTAATGTAATCTGATAACAGGATTTTAGTATATGAGACCATAAAAGGTAATTCTATATACCATACTGGGCGGTATTCAATGTGAATACCTGCGAGGTGCAGCGAATCCTTTTTAGGATTCGCTGCACATTCGCCACGTTCCGGAGCCGGCGGGCTCCGGTATTCAACGAGTCAGGGGCAGCGAGCCCCTGACTGGCGAATATGAGCTCCTGCGGCGATTGCCGCAGGAAGCCTCAGGACGGTGCCAGGCAGAGAGATGGTAGTCTCTCTGCCTAGCCCAGACCTTTGTGGGGGGTTAGGTGTGCTCCCCGGGTGCCAGGCAGCACAGGCTGCCCCCCCGGGGGTGCCAGCAGGCAAGCGTATATTCACTACACACGATCAAAATGATCGTGCAGTGAATATATGAATATGTAATGAGCGGCTCCGCTCTGGCGCCACCTGCTGGATGCTGTGTAAAAAAAAAAAAAAAAATATTATTTTTAAAATTAAATATATATTCATGTGCTTACAGCACATGAATAAAAATAGCATGCCCCTCCTCAGAATAAAATTCCTGATTTTTTGACACCAAATGTAAAAAACAAAACACTTTATTTTAAAAGTTCACATTCCACTTCACCATAAAAAGATAGCGATTGCTACTCGGTGAATCATGGTGAAAAAAACCTAGAAATGTATTCGCCATGTGGTCATTGAATAGGGTGATTCACCGTTTTTGACAGAAATTCGCCAAACAGCACGAATTCGCCATAAAAACCTGGCGAATCAGCCTCATTGAATACCGCCCATAGTCTCAGTGCGCCTATATGTAGCATAAGCTCTGTGAATCATTTAGTATAATTTTAATGGCTGGATGTTGCACCTGCTCTCTCGTTTCTATGTTGTAACCTATACTGTACAGCCACTAAGTGCTGATCTGAATGTTGTGTGGGTTGAATATGCGTCTTAATCTCAGTCTGAAGCTTCTTCCTTGCCTCCATTTATCAGTTCCCATTAGGTCAATACTTTACGTTCCTTTTTTCAGAAGCGTAATCACATAAGTGGTCATTGCCTTCCACAATTATCATCTGCTACTACAATTATTTTGATGAGCTGATTGACTGTTCTGTATAAATTACTTGAGCTGATTGGCTAATAAATGGGAATTTCTGGATGAGCAATAGATGAATTTTAAATGCAATTTAAACTTCAAATGCTAATCAAATACACTTTGTTTGCACATCTGTGTTCAGAATATCCAAATATATCCATTTTGATTTGTCCTTCTGTGGATTGTTGCTTTTATATAGTTATATATATTTGACCTTCCCCAATACATACTCTCACCACTACAGTCCATCATAAATGCAGCTGCGAGGCTAATCTTCCTAGCCAGACGTTCATCGTCTGCAAAGCTACTCTGTCAGTCACTTCATTGGTTACCTGTACTCTACCATATTCAATACATAATTATTTTACTTACACACAAAGCCATAAACCAAACTACACCAAAATACATCTCTTCTCATATCTCAAAGTATTTTCCAACTCGACCTCTACGCTCCTCCCAAGATCTGCGTCTCTCATCCACACTCATTACTCGCTCCCATTCCCGACTGCAGGACTTTCTTCGGGCTGCACCCACTCTGTGGAATGCCCTCCCAAGCACAATAAGACTCTCCCCCAGTCTCCAAACCTATAAACGTTCCCTGAAAACTCATCTCTTCAGGCAAGCTTATCAAATTCCAGAACCAGTCACGGAACCTTGCATTCTGGTGGAATCAATGCAATAAAGAAGACAGTATCTATCCTTCTGTATCAATGCCTATTTCCCTATAGACTATAAGCTTTTGAGCAGGGCCCTCCTACCTTTTGACTGTCTATAAATACCCTGTTTGTTGTATCACTGTCCCCTTATTAAAGCGCAACGGAATATGCTGCGCTATATAAGAAACTGTTAATAAATAAATAAAAATAAATAATAAACAGCAACAGGTGAAAATGAACAGTCACATTGTTAAATCCATTTTGAAATCTGAAAGTCCCAAAATAGATACACTTAGAAAGTTCTTATAGAAGCATTTGCATTATTTCAGTGATGCCAGCAACCTTCCCAAGTGTTATTGTTCTCTACAATATATTAAACATTCTGTATAAAATAGAAAAAGTTACAGCAAGGTGATATCTGGGACTACAAACACAATTACACTGGTTCCTGGACACCATGCACTTTAAATGAAATATGCTCTTTACTTTGTAGTCTGTACAGATATTTATTACGGTATGTGCAAAATAATAAAATGTATTGTAAATTCATACTTTATAATGTTTCTGTTCTCATGCTGGCCTTTGAAATATGTTGAAGTCACATATAACCATTTTCTTTTATAAATTTTAATCTTACCTGATTGGAAAAAACCTGATTGGAGAAAACCTTTAAACTTGCAGCCGATCGTCAAGGGACCCCAATATTCAGCATGTCCCTAACTTAGCATATATGCTCCGCCATTACATTGTATTCACCTCCCAGCCATAGTCCACATGGGGACTGAAATGTCGATAAGCTAAACTATGCCTGCAGTAAGTGTAGTGAGTGCACCCTCCATCTGTTTGTTACCTATTTTTTTTCTTCTTTTACTGTTTTTCCAGTTGGAAAGAGCAACAGAGTAGTCTACATAGGAAACCTAATATTTGTTATGGTTACGCTATTGTATGCCCTTAGCAGTATTCAAGGTACATTGAAAGTTTCTGATTAGAGTTGGAAGGGTCATCCTTCCCTTACCTGTGGTACACCCAGATACTTGATTTGTTGAACCTACATTGAAGGCCTTCTTTAAGCATTCTATTGGAAACGTTTTACACTATTTATTATGTGTTTTTGCTCTACATTTATGATATGGAGGACAATTAAAACACCCTAGAGAAATCACTAAATTATTTGATGGGCATTCTTTACTTTGTAGTATGCAGATATATATATATTTTACACCTTTTACCTGGCATATTTACACCTTTTAATTTGAGATTAATTTGCCAACCTAATGGTTTACATATCCAATGGTTTGTGGTTGGAGCAGGAGCAGTAACTGGGTACATTTTACAAAATGGGCATGTCATCTCCATTTTGTAGGCATTTAGTGCCTCTTTCTGAACCTGTATGTTTGGATTCGATGGCCAGTCTGTGTATCCTTTGGCTTACACATGCTGTCTGAGTGCTGCTAAAATAGTGAGTCACAATGAAGGTTGTGATGTTGATCCCATGCTATGTTACAGGTTCAGCACTCGAATCTCGCAGATTCATGCTGGAGGTGTCTATATCCTACAGATGCCTCCTGCTGCTTTTTATCTGTACGATTTTGCAAAGCTGTTTCTCTGTGGCTACCTTGCAAATCTGAATCAGGCACTACTGTATGTTTTGTGCCCATTGCTTTTCTGTATTTTAGTTCAATCTACAAGTTTTAAATACTAGGAGATGGTCATCTTATGTATATATGAATTATTGTATGTTTATATAAAGTTGGTCGCTAAGGTATCTCTCAATCTACAGCAGTGATTTTCAACCTTTTTCAACTCGCGGCACACCGAACAAGATTTTAAAATTGCCAGGGCATACCATCAGACCCCTACAGGGAAAAACACATTTGCCCCTACAGGAAAAAAAAAACCTATTGGCCACCATATGAAAAAAAGACAATTACACTGGTCCCAACATTGGCCCCAAAAAAAAAAAATACATTGGCTACATGAAAATAAGAAACCAGAGAATAAGAGTTTAATTGGTGATGGCTGTAAACTGGTGGGTGTGGACATCTTCTAGATCTGGTGGCACACTTGAGAGCAGCTCAAGGCACACTTTATATAGGTTCTGATTAAGCAAAAGTACAACTCCTGGATGTGCCGCATACATCCCTTCTGCCTCAATGACATTGGCACATCCCTTCTGCCTCACTGACATTGGCACATCCTTTCTACCTCACTGACAGCGGCACATCCCTCCTGTTTACTAAATCTATTATACAATAAAAAAAAATTCAAATACAATTGTCTAATTCTGAACATTTTTTTAATTAAATTCTGTATCTGCTTTAATTAATTTTGTCATGACATTGGTAATTTTATAAGTTATACCAATCACAGGTGTGTGCTCTGCTCTGTTATACACAAGCCTTGGGAGCTTGAACCTATGTGTTCTTGGCCAACACCACAGAGATGATCTTCCAAGTGGACAATGGTGGTGTGGTAGCATACTATATCGCTGCACTTCCTTCTCACACTACATTACTAGAATACATTCCCACACTACAGCCCTTGTCACACTACTGAACTACCTCTCCAAACCAACTCTGCACAAGCCGCAACTGTGTTGCTACCCACACTACATTCCTGCACTACATCACTGCAGTAAATCTGCACAAGACATTACTATGCTACTTCCTACACTACATCACTGCCCTACATTACTGTACTATCTCACCACACCTGCATGGCAATGTATCGAGGATGTGCGAGAAGTCTGTGTTGGTTAATTTTATCTGTATGCGACTTGCATTGTGACTACGATACATTTGTGGCAAAAAAAACACAGACGTCAGCACAGTTGCTTGGTACCTGATGACTCTCTCATGCTAAGCTTTGCACGCTGCATGGTGTATTAAGGCTAGATGTATGATGACACATCTGTCCATCTACATTCTACTTCCCTGCACTCATTCCAGTACATCACCTCTCTATCAGTCCATCCTAACGATTAACATTAGAACATCCTCTCCACGGTCACTTACATTTAAATAGAATCTTTATGGTATGTGTCTCTGCTTTAGTCTCTGCATGCGGAGCAGCTGCAGAGTAGACAAGTAGAGGGGAATAGGGTGGGGGTTGAGTGTGGAAATAAGATTATTAAGAGAATAGAGAAGGATACTGAGTAGAGAAGTAGGAAAGAGACATACCCTGGGAAAAACCTCTTGGCACATCTCACATCTCTATATTTATTTATTTACAGTTTCTTATATAGCGCAGCAGATTCCATTGCGCTTTACAATAGTAGACAGTGATAAGACAAACTGGGTAACAACAGTTATATAAGCACAGCAGACCACTGGTGACCAACTCTGATCACCATTGAAAGTGGCAGTACTGTTGGCAGGAGATGCAAGCATTGCCTGATATTTGTTGGTCTTGTAAACATGCCATATTGAGATGTCTGTGGGCATATAGGGGTAATTACCGGAAAATACGTGTAATTTGGCAAAACTTTGGTATAAGTGCCCCTTCTAATAGTTTCCAAGTCCTCTAGGGCTCCATCATCTGAGAAGTTTTTTTGCTGAGGTTTGAGAATTCCATCATCTCAGAGTTTTTGGGAACCGCTGCTCTAGACATTTCTTTTGATCACCAATTCAAGAACTTCATCAGATTGTAGTAGTGCTGCAGTGTATACTTCCCAATCTATTTTCTAATACCTTTGCTCCATCTTTGGGCAGTATTCAATGAAAAAAATTCGCCGTGCATGGCGAGAGATTTTTTCTCTCGCCATGCACTCGCCCTGTTCCGGAGGGCTCGCTGCCACTCCTGCTCCCTCTATTCAATGTGGTTAAGACTCTCCGCCACTCGCGGCGAGTCTTAACCCCTGCAGCGGACGAGCGTCCGCGGCAGGGAGCTGGCAGGGAGCCGTGGGACGGTGGCAGCCAGGGAGATTAAAGTCTCCCTGGCTGCCCCAGAACATATGTGGAGGGGAGGTGGGCTCCCCGGGACCCAGGCAGCACAAGCTGCCCCCCCCTATAGCCAGCGGGGGACCCAGTATTCACTGCACCCGATCGTGCATATGTAATGATCGGATGCAGTGAATATATGAATATCTAATGAACGGCTCGAGCGCTCCGGCCCCCTGCTGGCTGCTCTGTGTAAAAAAATATATATATATATATTTTTTTTTTTTATTAAATATATATTCACGTGCTATAAGCACATGAATAAAAATAACATGCCCCTTCACAGAAAAAAAATCCTGATTTTTTGACACCAAAATTAAAAAAAAAACCTTTTAGTTTAAAAGTTCACATTCCAGCTCTCCATGAAAAGATGGAGAATTGCTACACGGAGAGAGACGGCGAAAATCACTTAGAAAGACGGCAAATATTTCACATTGAATAGGGTTGCTCGCTTTTGGAGAGCAAAATGCTCCGTCCAAGGCGAAAAAAGCACAAATTCGCCATAAAACAGGGCGATTTTTTCTCATTGAATACTGCCCTTTGTGTGAATCCCTGTTGTTGCAGACCAGCTGTGTCAGCCTGCCCCAGCATTACTCTCAGCCAGGCCCTGCACTCGGTGATGGGATCTTAGCTCTGTGTCATTACTCAGATAAGTGCTGTTAAACAAGGTTTTACCTCAACTAGCTACACTGAAACTGCATTTTTCATTTGTATTCAAAATTAGCGAAAGTAATAATAAAGGTTCCTTCAAACGTCAGTAAGTTGAAAATGGTAAAAAATAAAAACTGAACTCTTTACCTCTACTTTCATCTATGAGCTTAAATGTATGTGGAGTAGTACTAGATAAACTACTGTTAGTGAAGCTTATTTATTGCAAATGAGAATCTTGACATGTTCAATCTGTATTCTAAGCGAATGGATCAAAAAGCAGGTGGGAGATTTATAGTTGCCATTAAGCTGTGCCCATGCCATGTTGAATGTTATTATTGATTGTTGAAATGCTGGATGAAACTTCACCTGTACTTGATCCCTATGATTGATCTGATTAATCTCTGTCATTGGTTTAGAGCCAACTTGGACATGGCAATATTGCAACCTCTAGAAAAGATTTAATATCGGGTTTGCTAAAGTATTTACTACTTTTTCGCCAAGTCTCTGGAGAAGAGAAAAACTGAGATTACATCCAAGTCTTATATCTTGTATACTAGTAATATTCTCTTAGCTGTCTTTGTAATAGGACACCGTGCTAAATAACCATTATATATAGCCTTTATAAACACTTTTCAAACCTTAGATCCTCAAAACAATGGAGACAGGGCACTATTTTACCTGTGTGCTCATGCGTGGTTTGCTTTGCTTTACCATGTCCTTGGACACTGTACTTTTCAGTAACGTAATCATTCACGGAGAGGGGGGTGAGAAGTCTAGAGCACTAATTAGGCAAGATAATAGAATTGTATGTAGATGTATACAGGTTGAGTATCCCTTATCCAAAATGCTTGGGACCAGGAGAATTTTGGATAACGGATTATTCCGTATTTTGGAATATTTTAATATTTCAATGATGTATTTTGAAGTATCTTGCATTTATGCTGTATAAACACATCAAACACATAAAATACACACAAATATATTTTATTTGTTCAAAAAACAAGGTTTCAAAACATGAAACAAAATTTGTGTACTATCTCAGGTATTGAATTTGAATGCCAAGCAATAATTTTATTGTACATATATAGTGCCAGTTACATATCATGTCCTCAGTACTGTTGTTCCAAAGGTCCCCAGTAAGTTTTTAGCAAAATAAATATTTTTTTGGTACTTGTGAGTTATCCGGGCTGCCGATTTTTTGATTGTATTCCTTAAGTTAAGGCATACAATCAGATGCGATGCGATGCGATATCGCATCGCATCGCATGCGACCATCGGATGCGATGACCCGATTTTTCCATAGGAATCAATGTTAAAATGGACTGAGTCCATTTTAACATGGAATTCAATGGGAAAAAGGGGTCCTTTTCATACCCCTACTATCCAAGTGGGCATGGAGTTGGATATAAACCTGTGGCGAGCGTAGCGAGCCACCGAGCCCGAAGCGTGGCGAGCGAAGCGAGCCCCGCGAGGGGACGGTATTCCGTGTCCCCTCGCGGGGCTCGCTACGCTCGCCACGCTTCGGGCTCGGTGGCTCGCTACGCTCGCCACAGGTTTATATCCAACTCCATGCCCACTTGGATAGTAGGGGTATGAAAAGGACCCCTTTTTCCCATTGAATTCCATGTTAAAATGGACTCAGTCCATTTTAACATTGATTCCTATGGAAAAATCGGGTCATCGCATCGCATCGCATCCGATGGTCGCATGCGATGCGATGCGATGTCCCGATCCGACCCGATTTAAAAATCGGACGCCCGGATAACTCATAAGTACCATTTTTTTTCACTTTCTGGAATGTTTGGTTTTCGGAATAATTTGGATAAGGGATACTCGGATACGGGATACTCAACCTGTATAATCAATTATCGATTAAAAAATCTCCTAGGCATAGGGATAAATGTATCACAAGTGGTCCCCCCCCGGACAGTTTGTGTATGTGGTCAAATGGCAATGGAGAAAATGACTCTCTTCTTCTTTTTTTTTTTTTTTTTTATGGGTACCCATTAGAACTACTTAAAACTTTTTTCATTATAATTAAAATATTGTAATAAAAAAAAACATATTCATTTCATACAGCGTATGCTACCAATGATGGCTTCACCCTTAGGGGGGTATTTATCAAAGCTTGTTGAGAGATAAAATTAAAATTAAACGCAGCCGGTAAAATATGAGACATACTGATTGGATGGTTCTTTATCTCTCAATTTTATCTCTCTCTTTGCTCACATTGAATTATTGAATTAAAAGACTAACCATCAAACTACAATACAATGTATTTGTGGTATAATCCTTAGGTAGGATAAGGCGCATAATAACTTTGGTTTCAAACTATTTTCTGTGTTATTTCAGCAAGTAAAAGAATAACACTGGAGAGCAGTTACTACCATCTTCTGTGTGACCCAGACAGCTGCTGCATATTGTGTCAGACCTTATACAACGTGAGCAATCCTGGGAAATGCTCTGGGATGTGAAGAAGTTCAGCAGTATCTGCTTTGGCTCAACTATTTTAAACCACAATGGTTTAACCAATTTGTCGGGTTTTCAGTGCTTGAGAGCAATATGGTTGATAGTCATACACTCCCATGCATAACTAGGTCTTCGTTCCCACCACACAGATTGGACAGATAAATCTTTAGGTGTGCACCCAGCTTAACACACTGTATATAACTAATATAAATGCTTCATTGAAACTGCACTTATATTTGGAAAAGGTTAAATAGACTGAAAGTTAAAGATGTAGTTAACGATATCAGCCGTGTGTGGCCGATTTTGAGTGTACACACTGAACAATATCAACAATTGACCATGTTCAGCAGACGAAAGGGGTCGTAAACAATGCGCTGGAGTGCCCTTCGTTAGCGATACTCAGTGTACACACTAGAGGATGTTTTAAAAGATATCGCTCAGAAGCCCCTTTCTCAGCAAAATCTTTTACAATATCCTCTAGTGTGTGTATGGGAATTTAAGCAACAGATTGAGATGATCCCACGACAAAATTAGCATAGGTTAAATCATACCTTTTTAGAGTTCTAAGCGGCAAGGAGTCTCTGCAATGCACTTTAAAACAGTGAAGGGCCTTGATATTGACTTAAACAATTGAATTTGCAAAGACTGCTATTAGATCATCAGCAATGGAAATACAACAAAAGGGCCAACATTTCATAAACTGTAATGTGAAAGAATGTGAAAGAAAAAGACTTTTGGAAGGCAGTAGAAAAATAAATAAAAGCATTGTGGAACATGCCGGGAATATTAAAAAAATAAATAAATAATTGCCACTCACTTAACATTTATTTTCAAATAGCATAAAGGCTAAACAGAATATCTTAAGGCTTATAGTATAAAATAAACCATAAGGCTATGCATTAGGGGTGACACTTAATGAAGTATCTGCTTTGCGGAGAAAGCCAGAGGATTTTCAGACTGAATACAGTTACTCCACATGCAGTAAACAAAACTATTAATTATAGTGACTTTATATAATATATACAACCGAACTCCCATTTGTCTTTTTTTTTTTTACAACTTGTCATTCTTATCCAGTCACTGTCAAGACCAAATATGACATGTTTTGAAAAATGATTTGATTTCCTTTCTTTCCCTTGGCATAATGTTTAACACTTGTCACTACGTTCTCACTTACTAAGGTATTTCCTACACCTAACTAAACATATCCCTGGTTACATTTATACATGTGCTACTATTAAATGAAAACATACAGTAATTCCACTTATCCAGATGATTTTATGTTTCTTAGCACTTGGTATCAACTCATTCTGTCACATAAGCGTATTCAACTGAAACTTTTCCCTAGAAAACAGACATTTACATACACCACAAGCTGATCCTTGTTGTATCATTTTGTTTTTCTATTTTTATATACTTTATTATACACAAAACTTTGAACATATATTCTAAATAGGTTTTCTTATTTTCCCCTGTTCCCTTTCCTAGCCTGCTTTTTCCCAATTGTTCTTCCTCCTACGGATTAGTATTTTTCCCTTTCAAAATGATGGACCCAATTTTAAATCCATATATTTCGTGATGGCAACATGTTACAATTACACAAAATGCTGCAAATGTATTAATGTGTTATGAAATTTTGCTAACCATTTTATAAATGCTCTATGTGTCCTCTACCTGCTTTATGGACAACATCAAGATGATAGTTGAATTCATCATTGACTGTATTCTCTTGAAGTCACTGCTGCCGTGATTTTGTATTTGAGGTCATTCAGATTAGTTGCTAATGGTGGCATACATTTTTTTTTTGAGTAATCCCAACAAGAGAAAATTGCAGTGTGTAATGTCTGGGTATCTTGGGGGGAGGTCAAGTGTTTAGCACCAAGTTTTTGGGTCTGGTGCGACCAATCCAACATTAAGGTAGTGTATAATTTACAAAACCACAAACCTGCATGTGCCAATGTGGCAGTGCTCCATCTTGTTGAAAAATGAAGTAATTGCAATCTTCATTACTTTGTGCAAAGAGCCAGTTCTGCTAAATTTCAAGATGACCTTTAACTGTGTTTCCCTTGAAAGAAAAGGGCCAAGAATCTTTCTTTGAGAAATTGCACAAAACACGCTTACTTTTGAGGAGTCACGCTCAAGCTCTACAGTTTTCTGTAGTTACTTGACTTCACATATGTAAACTTTGTGAGTTCTCTTTACCAATACGTTGAAATGTTGTTTCACCACTAAAAATCCGATGTGGCAGGAAGATGTTGTCTGCCATCTTCTGTAATATCTCGTCACTAGATTCAATTCGCTTTCCTTTGTCACCTGCAAGAAGATCCTATAACTTTTGCAACCAGTATGGCCTGATAACTAAATGTCACCTTAAAACACCTGACAGTCTTATGAGTCATTACAAGTTGTTGGTTGGCACGACAAGTGGACTTGCATGGGCTATGCAGAAAACTGTCCTGAATTCTGCTCACATTTTCACCTAACCTGCATAACTGTCCTCTGCTCTTCAACTTCTAAAACATCCTGTTTTCTCAAAGTGTCAGAACCAATCACGAATGTTCTTTAGCATTGGCAGATCAATGCAAAACCACGGCTAAAAACACATGCTGCACAGCAAATATAGATTCAGTCTTGTAAACCTGCAGAGCCCAAAATGCTTTTTGATGCAGGATCACCATCTTGTAAACAACAAAGGCTATGAGCAGTTGGAGCAATGGAAGGAGCATGTAGTGGACGTCATTTTAAATTCTGTGCTCTGCACTTTGAAGGGATAAGTGTTTCATTCATGTGTGGTTCATGGTTGCAGAGATATTGCAATTTCAAATAGGGTCCATCTTTTTCAAACACTGTGTGCTTCTTTTAGTGACACATCTGCTAAGTCTAATTATACCCTTTATAAAACCCATTGTTATATTCCTCTTAATACTCATTTATAATATTATATAATAACATATTCCATTCCAATCCAATCCCTGTATGCATGTTTGACAAGCAAATCCAGGAAACCAATATCTGATAAGGCCCACTAGTACGATTTGGCTAAATCGAGTGTTTTTGACATCTGATCTGATGCGCGGTCCCATGCGCATCTGAGTCGGAGATTGGACATGTTTGTCATGGGCAGTCTCCTGGAATCGGGGAATGGGATCGCAATCGAGATCAGCCAAAGTGCCTAACTATGATTATTTTTATATTTTTACATTTTTTCTCTTTCCTTATTATCACAAAATGTTGTTGTCATGAACAGGCAGTGTTGTACCTAGATATTTTGCACCCCCTGCCAAAAGAGTTTCTGCCCCCACCCCCTTATACATCAATTATAACTATTTTTTACCTGCATATTTGTTGCCAGGTGTTACATGCTTGTTGACAGGAGTTTGCATGCTCATTGTCAGGGGTTTACATGCTCGTTGACAGGGGTTTCTCCAGTAGGACCTCTAACATATGTCCCCTCCAAGGCGGTGGCCATTTTTGGAGGGCTATCTGTATGCAATCGGTCGCGACAATGTTGCACTGGCATTAGCTCCCCCAGCCACCACTGGAAGCCCAACATCAATTAAGATTAGGGTGGCCAATCCCGGGATCGTGGGATTTGGCCCCCAAAGCGCCGGGATTTCAATCCCGGGATTTCGGGATGCGCAGTCTAATTCCGGGCAGCGTCTGAGCACTCGCTCAGATGCTGCCTGGCTTCTCCCATACCCGGCAGTGCTGTACTGCGCAGCGTGACGAGGTCAGAGGTCATGCTTTGCAGGGCACAGCCCGCCCATCCAACATCCCGGTAAATTAACAGTAGTGCTTGTACAATGAAATATCGCATGCCAGCAAATGGCATGCAATGCGATTTTTGATTGTACAAGCACCCTGATGGGTGCTTACAATGTTAAATGCACCCCCATTGTCGACGCCAACCCAAAGCGTGGTGAGCGGCGGCGGTACGCGTCCTCCGACCTTTTCATACCCCCACTATCCACGTTGGCGTGGAGTTGATTTTAGTTAGTGTTGCGAGCGCAGCGAGCCACCGAGCCCGAAGCGTGGTGAGCGGACGCGGAATACGAGCCCGATGCGTGGCGAGGGGACGCAAAATAAATGTAAAGTAATCAGTGTCCCCTCGTGGGGCTCGCTGCGCTCGCCACTATAAAGTCAACTCCACGCCAACGTGGATAGTGGGGGTATGACAAGGTCAGCGGACACGTGCCGCCACCCCTCGTGGGCTCGCCACGCTTCGGGTTGCCGTTGATAGTGGGGGTGGCGTTGACAATGGGGGTGCATTTAACATTGTAAGCACCCATCAGGGTGCTTGTGCAATTAAAAATCGCATTGCATTGCATCGTATGCCGCTATATTGCATGCGATGCGATGTGACAAGATGCACTTCGATCAAAATCGGGGGCGCCATGCTAGGAAACAAGTACCAGAGATTGTATTATAATCGATTACATATAACATAGTAACATAGTAATTACGGCTGAAAAAGACGTTAGTCCATCAAGTTCAACCTATCTGACTTGTAACTACTGATTTGAGTAAGTCCTATCTATAGGATTCCCTTAGTGGCCAAAAATGCATCCAGTTTTAAATGGCATACATGTATGTCCTCAGACCTCTAGTCTCCATATGCTATGTACCACAAAGATGCCTGGCGTGAGTGAGCTGTCAGGTCCCTTTGGTAATTTCAGTGTGTGTGTGTGTGTGTGTGTGTGTGTGTGTGTGTGTGTTTTTTTTATGAAAATGTTACTAATTTGCCATGTGTTGTCACGCAATACAACAGGCATCCTGTTATGGTTTACCCAGCTTGCAACTAACCCTTAAGTATAATGACACTAGCTCCCATTCACTATTACAGAACTTTCATCGGGGTGCTCCCATCCTATGGAGTGCCCTTCCACGCACAGTAAGACTCTCCACTAGCCTCCAAAATTTCAAGTGTTCCCTGAAAACTCACCTCTTCTTCAGGCAAGCCTATCATATTTAAGTACCACACTCATAACCCTCTGAGGCACAAATGTACTATATAGCTTCCCTCTGGACTTGTAATTTGGTGGGACTGCTATGCTATTACTGGTGCCTGTCCTTGTGTTTTCCCCCTATATCCCTATAGATTGTAAGCTTGCAGCAGGGCCCTCCTACCTCCAAGTCTGTCTGTTGTTACCCAGTTTGTTTTATCACTGTCTCCTATTGTAAAGCACAACGGAATCTGCTACACTATATAAGAAACTGTAAATAAATAATAAATGACACAATGCACCCTAGGCTGAGAAAAGATAATATATAAATTATAATAAGAATTAGTAATCATTATAATCATAATGGTATTATTAATCCTAATCCCTGAGGCAAAATGCCAGTGTTGAACTATAAATTTGTAAAGAGCTTGTACATTTAGATCCATCACTTCATAAAGACCCATTGTGCGCAGCTTCAAGTTATTACCATTGAGTAAAATACTGCAGAGCAGCCTCAGGCTTGCTTTTAGCAATGTCGGATTGTCTAATAGAATATGGAAACTGCATTTAATTATATATATTTGATCTCAACAGAACAACAGATCTAAACATTAAGTTTTTAAATAAAAGCTACATCAATTTTTTTTTCCTATGGTTTCATACTTGTCATCTGTAGTAGACAAAAGAAATGATCTCCCTTTTTATCGGGATGCCCACACACTGTGAATGTGCTTAGCGGATCATTGATGATTTTAAAAAAAGTGACATGAACAGAAAGGTATGATGTACATGCGGAGGAAGCAGAATACTCCTGCAGAATAGTGAATATGTGCTGTACATAACATAGGACCTTATTCTGGTCTGTGCGGACGGAGCCGAATATGCGGCCAGGACCGTGCGTCCTAAACCCCGCCTTCAGTACGGATCGCTCACTCCGTCCGAATGCGGTAAGAAGCTGTCCGAACAGACCACAAGTGTATTTCTCATGAATACACCTCCTCCATCTCAGGGAACCTCCCCCATCATTCGATGGTCGCAGGACCGAGTGGTCAGGCAGCTCCCTCAACATCAGACCACACGGGCATTTCTCCGTGCAAAAGCAGGGATCTGGGCGGGCAGCTGACATCCGGCAATGTCATATGTCCGCCCCCTACACGTGCGTCACGACCACATTACCATACGTACGCCCAGCGTTTTCATGGGAACGCCCATGAAACTCGGGGTGTAAACATATGGTAATGAGCCCAAACAGCCCTTTACGCCCCTCTCCACCCCCTGTTCGTAGTGTACACATTTCATGCAGAATTTGGACGTGCGTTCCGTTCGCACATGCGCAGAGACGCCTCTGCACATGCGCAGACACAAAACATCGGCGGACCGACCGCACGCGGACATTACCGCACCAACCAGAATAAGGTCCATAGATGTGTTGTAACCTGGTCAGAGGGATTTTCCTGTGATGCCCCTAAAACCTGATGCATATTTAATGGAATAATGTATTAAGAATGGAATTGGAATGGAACAAAATGGAAATTTATACATGTTTGTATGGAAATCTGCCCGGTCTCCGGTGTTACTTCAACTTTCCTTCATGTTTTCTATTATCAATTCGATTGTTACTGCTATATTTGGTAAACCCTCAAAGCAACAGAGAAAGACCTGTTGATAAATATGACCGCTTACTTGTTCTTCCAGGGCTAGAACACACATTTATTATTATTTAAAAATTCATTTTTTAGTAAATGTGTTTTAGCCCAAGAAGCATAACATCGATTTAAGATTGATTTTAATTGACCTGAAATTGGTCAATGTCAATATTTCCAATGTTACAATATAATGTATTTGCAGATTGTTGTTCAGACATTTTTATTGATATTAATTTGATACTGTGGAGAGGTTTATATATTGTTATAGTTTTGTACTGTAACAATGCTAAGCCTGTATTTTAACATTTACATGTATTCTTCATCTACATAAAAGAAGACAAAGGGATACTAATCACACTGAATTAGAATTTAGCTTTCATGAGTCATTTATCTAAGATTATGATAAATGTGCGGCTAATAAGTGTGCAGAAGTAAATCCAAGGATTAACAAATTTTGGTAGAATTGAGAAATTCTTCTGTTGGGATACATATGAGAATAGGCGTAAACAGAGATAGAACATACTTATTTCTGTGTTCCTAACCGAAAGAGCAGCGGTGAGCTGTATGGATAATAATTAAGGTGTTTACTTTTAAGTAAAAGGGATTTAGCTCTTACTGAGCTCATTAAAAGTTGATCTAACCCATTTGTGAAACTTGCACTAGAATAATCCGCCATCAAAATCCTTTTCCAATGCAAATGGAAACTAGTTTTAAATTGCAGTCATTAATGCTTACTGAGTTACAATGGGAGAGTTTGTAAAAGTTTTAGTAAGAAATTTTTATCCCGTTCCGTATTTTCTTTTCTTAAATTACTTGTTGCAGAATGAGTCTTGTCTGTACATTGCCCATCAATGTTTGCATACTGTGTGACTAGGTTTATTTTATTCTTCTGAATTTATATTAATTAAATACAAGCAAAGGATTATTATTATCTGCTAATGAACATACAGGTGTGCAATACTGATACTGCCATTTCACATTATTTTTAATATTTGTATTTCATTTATATTTTTACATTTTTTTATGGAGAATATATTACTTGACACAAAATAACACACATGTTATTGTAGATGTTCTAGAACAGTGTTCGCCAACTTTAATAGGGGTGTGAGATCTTTGAGAGAAATAAAACCTGAAGAGCTAGAAATTTTTTGAATCAAGGGGTCTTTGTACATGTCCGTCAGACTTCCCATCCCTTTGCTTCGGGTTGGCAAACATGGTTCTAAATTATTAAGAGTATATAGGGACAACAATGTAAATCTTTCTTTTTTTTTTTTTGCTTTGCCAGGCCATACATTTTTTGCCCCATTTAAAATACCAAATGCCTCAATAAACAACCCTGCCAGCATATTTAAATAACTCCATTTGGCAAATAAAATCTAGATTTCCACTACTCTGCTGCTTGCCCAGTTCAGCTAATTCATACACCAGATAATGCAGACCTTTGCACCGCCATATGTACAGCCTATATGCAACATAGGTTGCTGTATTTGCATACAATTGAATGTACATACAACTGGCCCAAATTAGGTGTGACCGTTCCAATTTTAGAGTTGTGTCATGTCTTCCCACTGTATTGTCCTGATCAGCCAGGCTGTTGTGCTCACCATTCAGATCAAAGGGGGTAGGAGGTGGGTTGACCCAGCAGGTAGAAATTTCCATGATAGGGATTATACTTCTGTGATGTGTGCCCACCTCTCAATTTTGAGAGGTGAGAGCTAATGCTTTCCTGTTTAACATAAAATAAATAAATTACACTTTAGGACTTTCCAAAATTCTGTTTCTGTATTTATAATGGCATCTAACCATCAGGGCCGGAAACCGAAATTTTCGGGCCCTGTACACTGTTAATTCTGGGGCCCCCCAACGTAATACCAAACCCACACAGCCCTCTTCTGCTTGTACCAATAAATATTGCCAACTACTGTATAAGACACTGGAATACTAGAAATGTGCAGATAGAGGTAATTTTGGGGTAATTGGCAGATAATGTAATAGCAGATCTGGAGGTGCCATAATAGTAAAGGAAATAAAAAATTTACACTGTAAACTATCAACGTTTCATGGCCACTACACCTGCCATTTCTTCAGGATATGGGCTGCTGAACAAAAAGTGCAGGTGCAGAGACAGTGACTTTTTGCATTTCATTAGGATCATCATACCTCCCAACTTTGTGAATCTGCCAGTTGGGACCCCTGTGCATGTCCTCGATGTTGCCACTAAGGCATAGCACAGCACATGTCACCACCACCCTCCTATGTCCAGCACATGTCCCCACACCCCTCATATGCCCAGCACATGTCCCCACACCCCTCATATGCCCAGCACATGTACCCACACCCACATTATGCCCAGCACATGTCCCTACACCCCTCATGCCCAGCACATGTCCTCACCCCTCATATGCCCAGCACATGTCCCCACACCCCTCATATGCCCAGCACATGTCCCCACACCTCTCATATGCCCAGCACATGTCCCCACACCCCTCATATGCCCAGCACATGTCCCCACACCCCTCATATGCCCAGCACATGTACCCACACACACATTATGCCCAGCACATGTCCCTACACCCCTCATATGCCCAGCACATGTCCCCACACCCCTCATATGCCCAGCACATGTACCCACATCCACATTATGCCCAGCACATGTCCCTACACCCCTCATATGCCCAGCACATGTTCTCACCCCTCATATGCCCAGCACATGTCCCCACACCCCTCATATGCCCAGCACATGTCCCCACACCTCTCATATTCCCAGCACATGTCCCCACCCCCCTCATATGCCCAGTACATGCCCCCACACCCTTCATATGCCCAGCACATGTCCCCAAACACCTCAAATGCCCAGCACATGTCCCCACACACCTCATATGCCCAGAACATCAGATGTTCACACACTCCTCATATGTCCCCATAACTTAATACATCCCCTGTGTAACTCAACTTGTAGGTAAGCTTAGAGCTCTCCTCCACTTACTTTTCTTGTGTTGCTGCCTGGATCTCTCCCATACACAGGCAGAGCAGACACAGAAGGCGGGAGAGCACTTTCCTCTCTGAATGGATGCAGCCTGCCTGGCTCTGTGTGGTGCTGCTGCATGTCACTCCCCCTTCTCCTTCCTGCCGAGCTTCCTCTCGTCCTCCCTCCCCCCCCTCCCTTCTAGCCTCCTGCGCTGTGCTCCTCCGGAGTCCAGACTAGTACTCTATCTGAGGACTGACATTGCCTGCCACTCTGGGTGCCTGCTGTTGCAGCAGGAAAGACCCAGCGGCGGCGTACTGCACAGCCACACACAGTCAGACGGCAGAGCCAGGAAGCACACTGACACAGGTGGGGATAGGGCGGCACGCACAGACTATAACTGCACAGTAGAAGGCTGCAGGGGTAACACAGCTTACAGATGGGCCCGGCCGGGCTCTGGGGCCCTTCCATTACTGGGGCCCATCACACATGTCCCCTTGACCTCCCCCTGTCGCCGGCCCTGCTAACCATATTAATAGTAATATGTTAACAGGGAACTGTGCAGAAGCAGGTGAAGATTGTATGGAATTTATAGATGAGCAGTGCAGCAGTACTGATTACCTGGAGATTACACTATGCAGGAAGAGCCTTTGCTCTGTCACCATTATTTGCTATGAGGGAGGCAGGAGGAAGGGAAGTATATTTACCTTACTCCTGCCTGGATTCCCTCCATCGGGATGCTGGCGTTGCTATTCTGACTGCCGGCATCCCCACCGCTGTTCATTGGTATATAACCCAACAGACCATTTCATAGTCTAGTAATATCTATCTATCGATCAATAGATAGCACATTCATTGCAGTAGAAGCAGATGGTGTTAAGTAATGGGAAAAAACCCACAATGTTTTAGAAGTTAGGCGTACCTCAATAAACCGTTGTTTCTTACAGCTAAAGAGTTTTCTTATCAATGATTTATAGAAACACATTTCCTTCTTTATAAAAATAGCCTAATAGTTGTGATTTTTTTCTTTGATGTCATTTTCGAGAATATATTAACTGTGGTATTTTGTTGAAATTGCTTATTTTGTTTGAAGATTTTAATTCCTTTTAGTACATCAATTCATCAGCCAAACCCTACCAAAGGCATTGCTTGTTTTACTTTTTATGATAAATATTCTAAAATGCTTTCAGCACAACTCTGCTGATGGCAACATGGTTATATACATATATCACTTAATAGCAATTTGGCTTTATAGAGTGTTTTTTAAAAACTAAATAAAGCAAATGTACATTTTAATAATTTATTGCTTTCAGTCATTACAAATAGTAACACAGTACACACAGCCATTTCCATGAGATGCTATAGGAATAGAGGACATTTTGTTGGGAATTTCCAGGTGAATTGACAGCTCTCTCAAAAGTTTAGGAAGGCACCCCTAAATTTGGAGTTTTGCGGGTATACAGAAGGATTAGGCAAAAATGATGATGATTTAGAGAGAGACTGGCCCTAATTAAATGTGGCCGGCGAGGGGGTTAAATGACGGGGATTGCAGAAAACCAGCGATCCTCGCTGTTTAACCCCCTCGCCTGCCGCTCATCCTAATTCTATGTTCTGAGGAAATCCTCGCTTTTACAGGATGGCGAGAATTCCCCCAAACAGTGAGTCTTGCGGCTAATGAAGGGAGCCCACTGCATTTAGCCGCTAGTCTCGCTGTTTCTGCGGCCGCATACGCCGATTCCCCCTTGTTCCAAAAACGGAGCAAAGGGGAATCTGCATATGCGGGGGGTGTGTGTGTGTGTGTGTGTGTTTGTGTGTCAGTTGAATACTGCCTTTGCGAGCTGTGACAGCGAGTTTGCGAGCTGTGACAGCGAGCAGGCAGCACTGGCATTGAATATACCCCACTGACATACAAGTATAATGTGTCAGTTTTACTAGGGATATGTGCTCCATTTTTATTCTGTGTAGTGAATATTACTCTTTCTACTGCATTGGGTAACAGTTAAATGCTGTAATTTGCTTGGAAAGCCTTGGAGTCTTTTGACATATCTAGAGCCGAATAATATTTTACAGTAGAATGACTTAATGAACTGGTATTACTGGGATGGGGTACTAGTTCTCACTCCCATATGCACCTAATGCAGGGTATTCAGATTTGAATATACCTCCCTTTTTGTGGAGTGTATTCTGCTGGTACTTGGAAAACTTTTTTTTAAATCAAATGTTTTATTGAAACACCAATGCATTCATGCAATATAAACAGAATTGACAACGATATGTGGACATATATTCAAACACAGGTTGTAATTAAAACATAAATACAAATTTCAATGCTGCAAAGTGTGACATTCTTACATACATTTCAAATCCTATGTTTCTGAGGAAGCAAGAGAGAGATTGTGTGACCCCAACCTACCCAAACCCCATACGCATTTTGTTGCCCTTCATTGTTGATCAAGGGCTCCCCTACAGTCATTTGAAGGACATACCATTGAGTGTCTTTAATAGATTCATAAAGTTTGCATCTCAGATCTACATGTAATGTAGCTCTCCCAGGTGCTCAAAATAGTTTCACTTGTTTGTCCTTATCCGGGATCGTCCTAATCCATTCCATTTTAAAAACACGGAAGATCAAAAGCAATTTAGAACAATCTCGTGCCATACTGTGTCCTTCCGGAACAATGCCAAATAATGCCCACTGATCATTCTATGGGATATAGTTCACAGGTACTCCAGTGACAAATTGTGTACTAGTAGCCAGAACCTTCTTATAAAGGGACAGCTCCAAAAATAATGATAGGAGTTAGCCACAGCAGAGTGACAGTGAGGGCAAGAGGCTGAGGGTATCATGCCCGCTAGGTATTGTCTATGGGAAGAGAAATAAGCTTTGTGGAATATATTGAGGAACATTTCCTAGCATTGAACTGCTGGAAGTAGGCCAAAAAGCGACTGCCTTACAGAAGAGAATTTGGTCAGTGTTGCTACACAGACTGATTTCAATTCATCTCTGTATCAGACTGCAGGACATGATCGTGGCCTCTTACGGCAGTTTTCACTATCGGGTGTTCCAAATATTATCTTCTGTCACAGTGGTCGGGCTCACATGGGGACGATTTACCCTCTTCAAGATCCCTAGATGTGGTCAGGGATCTTCAGTTATATGTGAACAGAACTGCTTCCCTTAGGAAACCCTTCATAGGTGGCTGCTTGTAGGGTTTCCATGGACTAACTGTGGTGCAGCTACGTGGTCCAGCCAGCAAACCTTTTTACGATTCTATAGGGTTGAAACAATTGTGACCTCAGCTTTGTAATTTAGTCGTGCGGTTCTGCAGGGTTTTCCATACTCTCCCACCCTGGCTGGGAGCTCTGGGATATTACTCTCCAGTCTTGCTGGATGAAAGAGAAAATGTGATTTGGGTACTTATCAGTAAATACTTTCTCTGAATCCACAGGGGACACCGGATGCCCACCTGGCGCTGTTCCTTTTTCTGCTTAGGTGGTGAATCTTAAGTTATACCCCGTTCTCACTGCAAGGCAAATTTCCGGGTCTAACATGTCGATCCGGTAATTTGTCTTTTAACACGGGTTTTTTTGCAGTGTGAACTCGGATTTCATACCCGTGTTTGAGATGCGGGTATGCAGACACGGGTTGACCCGTTCACACTGCAAAAAAACCCTTGTTAAAAGGCAAATTACTGGGTAGAACTGCTTCACCGGGGAATTTTCCTAGCAGTCTGAACGGGGGTCCATCGCCGCTGCTCCCATTTAAATGCCGGGTAAATGCCATGTAATTCACACATGCAGTGTGAACACGACATTACAGATGTATTAGGCTTCATCCTTGGCCGGCACCCGCCAGATCCCTTTCACTGGCGAGCGCCGGCGATAGGGACTGGGACGCACATGCGTCTCACGAGCATGCACGTCCCAGTAACACGCCAGCTGGGCAGCATCTCCCAGGTGGTCTCCGCTTTAGGGAGACGCTGCACAGTTCAGGGGGAGGGGTGGGTGGGTTAGGGGCGGCGAGGGGGACCGGCGGTGTCAAGTTGACTTGAATAGCTCTGCAGATTTACATTTATACACATGTGCTTTCTTCGGCATATGGTAATATGGATTTTTCTTTTTGTACCCATGTATTTTTAACCTCTTCCAGCGGAGCTTCACCATCCCCGGCCTCCGGAGCAGTGAGCGGCATGAAGCGTGGCTGCGATGGGGGAGAGGAGGAGGCAGTGCTGTGCTCCCCCGGCGGTGAGCACTGTACACCCCCGGCGGTGAGCGCGGAGAACCGGAGCCCAGCAGCGCGGAGGTCCCCCCCGGCAGCACCATCAGCCTGCGGGTGCCCCCACCTCAACCCCCGGCGGAGATCATGAAGAACAGGAGCAGGACAGCAGCTGGATAGCCGGAGCTCAGTAGCGCGGTGGTCCCCCCGCACAACACCATCAGCCTGGGGTCGGCGGTTGACGCACGCTGTGCCCATGGAGACAGCGGTAGTCTGGCCTAGCGGAGGCCCCACACAGACACCGGCGATGCGGCATCCAGGCTCCCAGCCACC
Source organism: Crinia signifera (assembly GCF_055691185.1). Lineage (NCBI taxonomy): Eukaryota > Metazoa > Chordata > Amphibia > Anura > Myobatrachidae > Crinia > Crinia signifera. The sequence goes on along the minus strand of NC_139222.1, from coordinate 192,652,568 downwards.
ATCAGAGGGAGAGATGAGGGGAAGCTGCAGTGGTAGCCTTCCTGCCCAGTGCTGGCCGGATCATGCGCTCCAGCTCTCATCCCCAGGAGAGTCTCCAGTCTCAGCCCAGGGCCCAACTCCATCCCCCAGGTCTCACTGACCCTGTCCAGGCCTCACTGACTCTCCCCCCCCCCCTCCAGCCCCAGACCTGACTGACTCTGCCCAGGCTTCAGTGACTCTCTCTTCCCCCAACCTCCCCATGGCCGCCACCACCACCTATGCCGCCCACGGCTCTCCCTACAGGAAGATTCAAGATGGCGCTGCAATGGCTGCCTAGGAACTGTGCACTCAGACATATGTATCCCGTGTCTCCTGCGTGATAACTTTACTGTCTCTGTTACAACTGTGCTGTCTTTGCTCATACTGTTACCCACCTGGCTGCTGCAACGACCAGTGGCGCCGCTGATGGCTGCCTAGGCGCTGTGCAGCTCGGCGGGGATGTGTTCCTGTGTGAAAACTGTACTGCTCCTGCTCATATTGTTACCCCCCTGGCTGCTGCAACAACCAGTGGCTCCGCTGATTGGCTGCCTAGGCGCTGCGCAGCTTGGCGGGAATGTGCCCCCAGTATGTAACATCTTAATGTAACGTATGTAATGTCCCCCCCCCTTCATCCCTGCTTGATGCTGCACTGTAATCCACAAAAATTCCTTTTCTATTTCAAATGCATTCTGGAACTTGTTAAAATCCCCACATCTTATATATCATATCGTGCTACCACCTAAACCGTGCATAGGTTGAATGCCTCTGGGTATTTTTGCACCTGTGGACTCTGTCCATATTTAAAAAAATGTATTATTGATTGATTTTATGTAGAAAATTAATATTTTTTATACGGAGTCTCAAAACTACTGCAAATGAAAAAAAACGTAATGATTGTGTCTGCGTACAATATTATTGAACAAATACATATTTTTGCAGAGCTGTCTGTATAGCATGTTGTTGGTAAATGATTTTGTCTCTATCTATATCTATATATCTATATGTGTATATATATATATATATATACATGTATATATACATGTATGTATGTATGTATGTATGTTAACTATAGCAGTTCATAAATCTATTTACACAGAAGTGAGGTGTTTTACTTAAGTCCCTCTAGATGTCAGTAACACAATTCTTTTAGCTTTTTGTTCATGCAGTTTTTACAGAATTGATTACTTGATTGGTTGTATTTAAAGCCAAGATTGAGGCATTTCTCTCTGTTCTTAAAGCAGTTCTTTAAATTGCTCCTGGCCTGAAGAATAAATACAATCATACACAGAGAGAGCGAGAGAGATGTATGTATGTATGTATGTATGTATGTATGAAAAACAATTTATACCCCGCGCAAAGTCCTTCTTGTGTGGTAATCCACAATATGTCCACAAATGTGTGCAGTCTCTTTTGAATGGATCGTTACCACGGATCCAGTATGGATACTTGCAAAGGAAAGAGAAAGAATTTACTGAAAATAAATGCTTGCCAGCCTGTATATAAAGCGAGTCACAGAATACACAGCAGACAGACCGTGATGGAAAAGGGGGAGGCGAACACAGCTCAGCTGCCGGCGGTAGACTGCAGACCTAATGCTCTCACCGCCGCGATCAGAGCCAGGTGTAAAGCATACATGCATTCCAAGGTACAGCAATCTGTCTAGCACGAGGACGGGAGAACAAAACTCCCGAAACGTCGCTAACAATCATGGATTCTGGTTTGTTGATTAGAATATAATAAAGGAGACCTAAGATTGCGGTACCTTCGAACGCATGTATGATTACACCTAGAAAAAGGGGCATCTTGCAGCTCCGAAACTTCGGATTTGCACAATAAAGAACAATGCATTGTTTTGTTCTGGTTTTTTTTGGGGGGGGGGGGGGGGGGGGGATTACAACATTGTACCATTGTACTTTTTTCATGTGACCTGTCTTGAGGATATTGCCTCTGCGGAATTGAAATGTCGACCAATTGACGTGGTCACTTGCTGTATTTGTCTTATACAGTGGATTACTTAAATCTATTAAAAATACCCCTGGAGTGATGCTTCTTTTTACAAAGGTTCTGTTTATAGATGGGTTTCGACAGGGCAAATAGCAGTGGGCACCTATTCGATGCTGTTATTTCTGACCGCATTGAAGAGACCGCTTGAACCGGACCCGGCTTTATAACCAGTCGGGTCCGTTTTGGTGAAATGTGAGTAGCATACCTGACAAATCAGAATGGCTACATTTTTATAATGTTGACATGTTCAAAATGTCAAAAATATTTATGTGTATATAATATGCATACGAGTGATAGGGTTTGTCTGCGGTATCTGACAATGAGGTTTATTTACTTTGCCTTGGATGGAGTTTGAGGTGTAGATTTTTAGGCCTGGTGAAGTGATAAAGTGGCTGGGATAACGCACCAGCCAATCAACTCTAACTGTCAAGTTATAGACTGGTTTGAAAAATTACAGTTAAGAGCCAACTAGCTGGTGCGTTATCACCAGCCATTTTATAACTTTACCATGCTTAATAAAGCTGCCAGGAAGAACCAGCCAATCAGCTCCTGTGTGGCGTCCTGCTGGGACGCCACACTCAACTAACCTCATGTGTTGTCATGGTCCTACCATTGGGAGATACTGGACCATCCTCTCTAACCTTGGTCCTGATTCAGACCGGTTAGCAAGGCTGCAATGTTCAGGTGGGGCAGATGTAACGTGCAGAGAGAGTTAGATTTGGAGGAGTTATTTTGTTTCTGTGTAGGGTAAATACTGGCTGCTTTGTTCTTACACTGCAATTTAGATTTCAGTTTGAACTCTGCGCATGTTACATCTACCCCACCTGCAGTGCAGCATAGTTTTGTCCCTCTACAATAATTGCAGCCTTGCTATAACGGGTCTGAATCAGGACCCTGGTACAGAGTGATTTCCATCTCTTTTTGACCATTGAAGAAGCTTGGTGGTAGTAGATTTGCAACCGTCAGAGAAGTTAGCAAGCCGTCATGTCCTAGCTTCAGGTGCTTGACTCTGATTTCTTCTATGCTGGAATAGAGGCCTTGTTTTATCATTGAAACAAATGCTTAGACAATGCATATACTAAGGATTCTACGCATTTCTACAAGTTGAATAAATGTTTACAAATTTAGGTCTTATTACATTATTAATTGAACCACCCTTGTATAATAATTACATTTTTAACAGCCTTCCCAACTGTCTTGATTCCAATGGGATAATAATCCTTTGTCGCATTGCATCTGATCACATGTGTATGGGCACCTTAAGTTTTAGCATAAAAAACCATTCAAACTTTCTTTTCTGTTGTAGAAGAAAATGTGCAGCTGGGTCTTTATTAATAGTACTGACAGCACAGAAAGCCTATGTTGTACAGTTGTTTCTTGTCAGAATGTGCAATTATTGTCTGCATCTCTGCATGTGTTCATAACTGATTAATGCTTCCGCTACTGGGAACAGACCAATTACCTATCAATTTCTGGCAATTGTCTGTGACTTTCTTTGTCCTTCCATTCTTCAATCTATCTTATCTGTGAGAATTTTTCTGTGGTCGTTTCTATTCCTATATTCTCAAACTTGATTGTAAAACGTATTGTGAAATTTTCAAGAACATAAAAAACCCTGTGAATGTTTCATACAACAAAGCTGTACAAATATGTGGGTTCTGGATTGGGTAGGGGACAGGGAGGGGGCACCAAGCCAAGCCCCCCCCCCCCCTCTGTCCTTTTAGATTACATTTTTTTATTTAATCAATAACTGTTGGCTGTCATTTAGTCAGCCACCCTGGAGCTAGCATCGGTAGATTGCACCTGGGTCTGACATTCTTATGCAGCCCCCAGCTGAAAGCCATAAAAAGTCAGATTCCCTCATATTTAGAATGCTGCTGTATTGCCGCTCCGTCTCCTCTACTCATTGGGGGTTATTTTGGTTCACTCTTTCTGACAAATTCCTTCTTAGATGGACAAAACAATGTGCACTGCAGGGGGGCAGATATATAAGGTACAGAGAGAATTAGATTTGGTGAGTTATTTTGTTTCTGTGTAGTGAAAATACGGACTGCTTTATATTTACACTGCAATATAGATCTCACTTTGAAGTAAAACCCCACCCAAATCTAATTATCTCTGCACAAGTAACATCTGCCCCACCTGCAGTCAGGGGCGGATTGGGGAATAAAAGTGGCCCTGGAAAATTTCTGGAAGTGGCCTCATGTGGACGGCAACAAATCAACAATGGGCGGAGCTAACAACAGTATGCGGGATTTGAAGTATTCATCTCCGCTTCCTGAAGGGTCCCCGGGTGAATGAAAGTCAGAAATCACTTGGGATTTGAAAGATCGCACCCTATTAAATTTGATGTTTGCGATTTTGGATGAGCTATTTTTTGGTCACGGCAATACGTGATATTTTTATCACAAATCGCACACTGCTACTTTGCGATTTTTGGTATATGTGCGCTCTTGGCCCTTTTAACTCCAAAAATATTGCAAATGACTAAAAATATTAGTAAAACATATTATGCACCACAATAGTATGACCCCTTATTCTATCTAGTACCGCTTACACATAAGGCCACATGAAATGAGACAAAATTCACAGAGTTAAAATTAAGCTACATTAAGCTAGATGGTATGAGCCAACATTCACATGGAATGAGGCAAAATTCAGGGGTGCAAGGACAAAGTAAGAGGGACAGCAGGGGCACAGCAAGGACATTGGGACAGTGACAGAGTGGCTTACACTAAATAAGACCATTACATTTTAATGTAATTCATGAGAATGGCTCTACCTTTCCTATCAGGAATTTTATACTTGGTCTGGGGTTGTACATGCGCAAATATGCGCATGTGCAAACCCCAGGAGCCGTGCTGTTTGCTACATAGTGCGCTGGCAGGGGGGTGGACGCAGGGGAAAGCCCAGCATTTCATGAGCATACCCATAAAAATGGTGGGTTTGCCCATGAAAACGCTGGGCATACCTCTGCAAATGCAGGCGTATTGATGGCTGACGACGCATGATGTCAACGACCACCCAATTCAATAGTCAGCTACCTTTTATGTCTTTTACTTGTCCAGACTCAAGCAATATGGGGGTTCCCTGTTGCTAGCGTGTTTGAGTGGGAAGAGAGCCCGGCCACCTGGCAGAGGGGATCCATCAGTGGGTGGGAGAAGAGACAGGCGCACGGCGGAGGGGATCAATCGTCGGGCGGCAGGAGAGCCAGGCCACACGGCGACTGGGATCCGTCAGCAGATGGGGGAGAGCCGGGACACTCCACGTGAGTGTCCGACAGGCTTCAGCAGCGACGGAAGAATGGCTGTTCCATGCGGCGGCTACAGGGTACAGGGCGGGAGAGGACAGATGGTGAGAGGGGGTACAACAGTGTGGTAGTGTGCAGATTGGGAGAGAAACCAGGGTGAGAGGGTGGCTGCAGGGTGAGAGGAGGGATGCAGGGTGGGAGAGGACGTGGTGAGAGAGGTAGGACACAGGGTGGCAGAGGACAAAGTGAGAGAGATGGGACGCAGTAAGAGGAAGGATGCAGGGAGGGAGAGTGTGAGAGGCGGGACATAGTGAAAATCGGGGGATGCAGGGTGGGAGAGGACGCAGTTAGAAGGAAAAAGGAGGGTGAGAGGGGTCCATGAGGATGCAGTGTGAGAGAGGGGGCTGAGGGTAGGATAAAATGCAAGGTGAGGGGGGACACAGGCTGAGAGAAGGGAATCATAATGAGAAAGGGGGCGCAGGCTGAGAGAAGGGAATCAGAATGAGAAAGGGGGCGCAGGATGAGAGTGGGGATGAAGGAAGAGAGAGGACATTGGGTGAGTGGGGGACACATGATGGGAGAGGATGCAAAGTGAGAAGGGGGACGCCGGGTGAGCAGATACGCAGGGTAGGAGAGGACACAGGGTGAGAGGGGTGATGCAGTGTGAGTGAGGGGATGCAGGGTGGGAGAGGACACAGTGTGAGAGGCGGGATGCAGGGTGGGAGATGACACAGTTAGAGGGGAGAATCATAGTGGTGAGAGGGGGACCCACAATGGGAGAGGATGCAGTGTGAGAAAGGGGGTTGAAGGTAGGAGAAAATGGCCCAGAGAGAGAGGGGGATTTAGGATGAGAGAGGGGATGCAGGATGAGAGAGGAAACAGGGTGAAAGGGGGGATGCAGGGATAGGGGGATGCAGTGTGAGTGGGGAGACGCAGGGTGGGAGAGGATGCTATGTGAGAGAGGGGACGCAAGGTAAAAGGATATGCAGGGTGGGAGAGAACACAGGATGAGAGAGGCAATGCAGTGTGAGTAGGGATGCCGGTCGAGAGAGGATGCAGGGGGCAGAAGAGGAATGCAGGGTGAGAGGTGGGATACAGTGGGAGAGGACGCAGGGTGAGAGGGGACGCAGAGGGAGGGGGATGCAGAGTGAGAAAGGGGATGCAGGGTGGGATAGGATGCAGGATGAGGGGGGATGCAGGGCAGAGAGGGTGCAAGGGTAGAGGTGGAAGACAGGTTGAGAATAATGGCGCCTAGTGCCTAAAATGGCTCATGCCCGTGGCCTGCCTAACCAGAAGGAAGTGGGGGAGAACAATGGGGCCTTGGCCTAGCGCTAGATTGGTGGTGGTGTAGTGGGAGCAAGATAAAAAGAAAAAAGGCCTCAGTGAGGGCTTACCTGATTCCTGTGGGTTCATCCGCAGCGAGGCCCGATCGGAGCTTCCAGCGGCGAGGCTTCTAGTCTTCTTCATATGGTGGCTTCTGAACACAGCATCCGGCGACTGGAACAGGCTACTTTAAAAACACGCCGTGCGACCCCCTGGGCGTCGTGATTTGGCAGCTCCTTGTGAAGGCATGCCCAACAACAAGGGGACAGGATGAGACTCCTAGTGGTCTAGCCAGAGAAACAGTATAGTCACAGAGAAAGAGAAAACACAAGAGAGACAGGGTGTCAGGGAGAGAGGACGGGGACAGAGGGGGTGATTCAGGTCGGCTAGATTAGCAGTGTAAATTTGCTGCTTACCGAGCGAATGACCGTATTTGCATTTGAATGGATGTGTTCTCTTACACATCCATTCGGATGTGGCCGTATGGGTGAAAAATCATTCGATGGTCGGCGACCTTCAAATGATTTTTCTCCCGCTCGCAGATTAAAGTCAGTCTGATCTGACTTTATCTGGGCCGGAGATGGCCGAACAGGGGGTGGATGCTGACATCATGTGACATCAGCCCCCCCTGCAGGCTTTGACCTGCCTGCGTTTGTATGGGGATACCCAACGTTTTACTGGGCATACTCACAAAACACTGGGAGTCCCCATGCGCCAGCCCACTGTCCTGCCCCCTCTGTGCAAACGCCTCGGCGACTGTAATAGTCGCAGAAGGCGTTCATACTGTGTCCCTGCACATGCGTATATTTGCTGATACGCATTTGCAAAACTTCATCATCGGTCCCCGCAGCAAATTCGCTGCAGGCTGATTAAAGCTGAATCAGGCCCAGAGTATAAGATGTATTAAAATGAAAATGCGGTAAAACCCCCGTTTTACCACATTTTCATATGTACTAATATCCGGTTGCACCGATATCGCCACCTTTGGGTGGCGATACCCTATAGAAGCCTATGGGCTTCTTTTCGCCGCCCCCCCCCAACCCCGCCGCCTCGCCGAACCCCCCCTCCCTTGGGCTAACCTTCTTGCAGGTCCTTCTGGACCCCGGAAGGTAAGCCCTTCCTCCCCCTAGCAACACAGCCGGACGTCCTTCCGGCTGCAGGGGGGAGGAGGAGGCGCCGGGGACAGCTAAGCAGGCGTGAGGGGAGAAGCAGGTGGCTGAGAGGTGACGGAGACCCCCCGCAGACCACAGTACAGGTATCGCGGGGAGCCTCCGTCATCGCACCGCGATGCCAGACGCATATGTTAGTAGATATGCGCTGGCATCGTGGCGGAGGCGTGGCGATGTATATTAATACATCCCGCCCTAAGGGAGAGAGGACGGGGGACAGACTGCCACGGAAAGAGGGGGCAGAATGTCAGGCAGAAATAAGGAGGGCAGAAAGTAAGGGAGAGAGGGGGACACAGAGTGTCAGAGAGAGAGGGGGGGGCAGAGTGTCAGGAAGGTAGAGTGTCAGAGAGAGTGGGGGCCAGAGTGTCAGGCAGAGGAGGGGGGACGGGACAGAAAGTAAGGGAGAGGGGGACACAATGTGTCAGAGAGAGAGGGGGGGCAGAGTGTCAGGAAGGTAGAGTGTGTGAGAGAGAGAGAGAGGCAGAGTGTCAGGTAGAGGGGGAGAGAGTGTCAGGTACAGGGGGAGGGAGCACAGCACACTACCTTATGCAGCCAAGGTATCTGATGGGGGTGGGCACTTTGTAACATTAAGCCCCGCCCCCTTAATACCCGCGAATCGCGGCATCATCCCCCCCCCCCTCCCTTCCTTTCCTCTTGTGCAGCTGCAGCTTTGTGGGGAAGGGGGCGGCCACACACCCCTAGTGACACCGCACCAATAGCAACACTCATTACACAGTACATGAGCTGGGGCTGTGTTTGAGGTCGGAGGGGGCGGGGCTTAGGACGCTGCCTGCCCGGCCTGCAGCAGAAGAAGAAATTCAAGAAAACTTTATTTAATCTGCAGCAGAGAGCAGACAGAGAGCTTTAGTTTCCAGGTGCTGCGGTGCAATCGGCTCTGCGATCCCTGCACCTGTGACTGAGAGCAGCCGCCAGCAGCTTTCGGCCTCAGGATTGAACGGCCTCCCCGGTAACTTTAATGGCCAATCCGCCCCTGCCTGCAGTGCACATGGTTTTGTCCATCTAAAATGGAATTTATCAGAAAGAGTGAACCAAAATAACCCCCATTGTCACAGAGCACATGGTCTGGGATAGAAGATGTGCAATAATGGCAGACGTGACTCTCCTTCTCTATAAGAAATCACAGCGCTTGTTTTAAGATATCAAAGATTTTAAGCTAATATATTTATTAAAACAATAATAAAGAATGTAAAAAAAAGAAGAAAAACTTTATAATGCTATAATCATGAATTATGTATAGATCTCACTTGTAATTGGCTCAAATAGAGCAATGAGATCCTGGAGTGCAGATTCTTTATCCGGAGGGAGTTCTTGAGCCCAAAGAGATGTAGCTGGTGGGTCAATGATGTGGAATAAAGGCACCTTTGGATTATATGCTAGGCTCAACATTACATTAACAGTATATTGTGTCCTTAAAGCAGATACTTTTTCCCCACAATACAAGCCTAAAACAACTAGTGCGCATGACTAACTACTAGTGAGATCTATACATAGTGAGCGTCAGAGACATTGCCTAACTGATGGAAATGCTATAAGATCTAGCGGTCAATCTAGAAACAGGACTGCACCACTTTATTATTTACCAATGTGAGGGCATTCCTTAATCACCACGTCAAATAATTCATGGTTATAAAATGTACAATTTTTTTTAATTATTGTTTTTTTACATTCTTTATTGTTTTACAAAATATTATTGGTTTAAATCAACGATCCCATAGTATTTTAATTTGATCTTCCCTTAAAACAAGCACTATGTTTTCTTGTATTTCTGTTTTTAGCTACCATTAGTGAGAGCTACTTCCCCACTTCACACAGCAGTTCAGAAAACACCCATTTCAGCACCTGTTTCCCTCTAGGTGGAATTTGCATGTTCTCTCCTCTATGAATCCTGTGTTGCAGGGACTTTCCTTCCTACATTTTCTGAGCTGTGGGCCTTGTACCATTTTCCCAGGCTAAACTAAAGCCAGCCTGGAATGCTTCTCTGCTGTGGTCTCATCCCTATATAGTAGGGGTAGCCAAACCAGTCCTGAAGATCTACCAACTGTTCCTGTTTTTAATGGGTCCCATATATGGTGAAATTATTGTGTATGCCTTTCGAACTTAAGTTCAAAACTAATTGCATGTAGTTCAGATCGCACTGTGTTTCTGTGTGGTACAGGCAATTTTTGTACTACATGGCATCCCATCACTGTTGTAGCACATTATGTAATTAGTTCATATTGTATACAATGTCGTTTAGGCCAAATTGTATGTACTTGAAGTTGCATACAATTGAAATCTCATAGAATTGCATAGCACTGATGTTAAAATCGCATGGCTCTGAAATTGTACAGCACTCATTGTATAGTTCAAATCGCACCTACAACACATCACACCGCATATGGGCACTTTAAGGCAACCTGTGGATCTATGTTAGGAATGAATGCTGCACTTTTGAAAATGTGACAGTTAGTAATGACTAGTAATAAAGGTGCCCATACACGTTACAATTATTGTATACAATATTGCATCTCGGTTTTGCGATGAGATGAGAGGTAGTACAAAAAGTATGTGCAGCACATACTTTTTGCACTACCTCTCATCTCATTGCAAAACCGAGATGTAATGAGATGCAATATTGTATACAATATTGTATGCAATAATTGTAATGTGTATGGGTACCTTAAGAGATTTGGAAAACGTGGACCATTGGTAGATCGCAATGACCGGTTTGACCATCTCTGCTCTACAGTATCCTTATGTCTTTTAGCAGCTACCTACTGTATTCACTCACTATCTTACTGTCAACCCTGCCTTTACCTGTAAGCTGTTATATTTGTCAAGGAAAAAAACATTTTGTATCCCAATTGCACAGTGAGAGATATCTACATAATAATCAGATAATACAGAGATCCTGGTTGCATATATCTGCAGATATAGGGCTAAGCCCCCAGGCAGTACGTCAAGGCGTCTGCAGATATATGCAACCAAGAGCTCTGTATTATCTGATTATTATGTAGATATCTCTCACTCCATTTGCAATTGGGATACAAAATGTTTTTTTCCCTAGCCAGAATTACCCCTCCCTTTTGGCACCTGAGTGACACACCTCTGATTGAGCAGCTTACTAACAAATGTGTTGTGCAGTTGAGAGGCATAGATGGGTCAGCATTAGGAAGGATTGCTGACTCCAGAATGCCGTTGGAGAAGCCAGGGGTATCTCCAGGTAAGCTGGCTCTCAGATGTTAAACGCCATTATCATGTGGCCTTACACTGGGCTATTAAGCCCAGACATATATGTTACTGCTTATGGGATGGGTTTAGGAATGTGGTCCCCCTTATGTTGATATGGCTGGTCTGCTCCAGGTTAGCACATCCTAACACTTTATTAACACTAATGTTTTCCCTATCACATTGTATTTATTTTAATCACACCTTCACTCTCTTACATAGCACTTATGTGCTTCTTATTAACCCTTACTAATTTTCATTTGTGTGCTGCCCTGGAGTACTCAGCCTGTGTCAGCATTTTGGGGGCCCACACCCCAGACCCTTACCCAGTATTAGGGACCCCCAGTGACACAGAGACGCCTTGACGTATGGCCTGGTGGCTTAGCCCTATATCTGTAGATATATGCAACCAAGATCTCTGTATTATCTGATTATTATGTAGATATCTCTCACTCCGTGTGCAATTGGGATACAAAATGTTTTTTTTCCTAGCCAGAATTACCCCTCCCTTTTGGCACCTGAGTGACACACCTTTAATTGAGCAGCTTACCAACAAATGTGTTGTTATATTTGTCACCCTAGTATATTCACATCATCCTCTGTCACCCGCTGATTCACCCCGGGGGCACCCACTTCCGCCCCGTCACTTGTTTTCTGGGGTCACCAACTGTCTCCCTTCTGTCTTACACTTCCTGGCATCACACATTTCATCCCTCATCGCCCATTACCTTGGGTCTTCCATTGTTTTCTGTCAACCATTCCCTGGTGTCACCTATTTCCTCCCTCATCATCCATTCCCTGAGGTTTACTGGTGTCACCAATTTGCTGGAGTCACCCGCTTTTTATGCCTTTCACCCTCTCCCTGGTGGCACCTATTTCCTGGCAGCACCCATTATCTGGAGTCACCCACTATCTCCTATTGTCACCCATTCCTTGGTGTCACCAACTGCCTTTCACGGTCACCCTCTTGTGTCACTTTCGGCTTCTCCGGTCATCCACTGACTCTGTCCTTTCCTCTGCATGCAAATACCTCCCCCTTCTACCCCTGTCATTGTGCCCCCCTCTCATTTTGTTCTGGATCCACCCCTGAACCTGTAGATCTAATGCTAAAATAAGTGTTATTGACCAAGAATGTCTGATAACAAGTGTATGTGTATAGATAATTTAATATGCTAGTTAAAAGCCTGTAAAAATGATGAGCACTAGGGTTGGATTATAGGGAGTCAGTCGCTAGTCACAGGAGCTGCCATGTTTCTGGAAGTCCTGCTTAGTCTGTATGTGTTTGTGAAAAACCCATTTGGGCCTTTTGACTGTCGACTTTCCCCATATAAACCTAATGCTTGTGTTGACCTAATGACCATGTCGACCTAAAGCCAAGGCGACCGTTTTCATGTATCAAACCTGTGTCAAGCCTGTAGACCGAATGCATGTCAATCTTTTGTATGTCGACCTAGTGACTGTGTATACCCTAACTAGCTGTACTGTGCCTGCCCGATAACTGTTAGGTCGAAACCTGGAAATGGTCGACATTCCATAGGTCGGCATTTCCAGAAGCTTGACACACACTTAAGGTTCGTCATGGACATGGTCCACACCCACAAGATCGGCATGAGTTTTTTAAATTTTCTGGGTGTAGACCAACTTGGTTCATACTTTACTATCCAAGTGGGCATAGAGTGAGAATATAATAGTGTCTGAAGCATGGTATGTAAACTTATACTCTGTCCAAGTCGACATAGACACCCAAAAAACGCAAAAAATTCATATCAACCTTGTGGGTGTCAAATATGTCCATGCTGACCTTATGCTTGGGTCGAACTTCTGGTAATGTTGACCTATGGTATGTTGACCAATTGCAGGTTGACCTAGTCACTGTCGAGCTAGTGACTGACAACCTAGAAATTGCCAAACCACTATGCCTTTAACAGTTTACAATATCACCTGGTGTGCACACTCCAGATCGCTAACAATGCGCTCACCCTCCCTCATTAACAACGGACATGCTGCAGCATGATTGTCTCTCCCTTTTCCCCCTGGCATAGGCAAGTGTGAGTGCTTTCTCGGCATCAAGTGCAAGAATTAAAGATGGCAATTTCTGCTTATGAATGGAGTGCATTATGTCTAGAACTCATCTGGTGTCTGATGCTTGGCGACCTGAAATGAAGAACACTTGGTCAGGGATTAATGAAATGAGGAAGACAGGTGGCCAGGCTTGTCGCTAGGACTGTCTCTACCTGGTTTTGGGATCACTATTGAATTAGTTTGCAGGGAGGCTGGCACGAAAGATGCGCCATTCAGTATATTATTAAACTGGGAAGTAAGATGAGGGGCAAGTTTTTTTGCAAATACTTTGTAATATTGGGCTGTAAAGCGATCAGGACCTGGGGCAGTGGAGAGACACGCAGATTTAATGGCAGCGATGGTTTACTCTGGCGAGATATCTAAATTTAGAGCAGATGGTTGTCTGTCCAATATACTAGGCAGAGGAGTATTTGATAGATTGGAATGCAGCTCCTCCGATTTTCCCGGAGAAACCGGGGGTATTGGTAGATTATAGAAGGAACTATAGTAGTCTCTAAATTCTTCAAACATTACCTTGGAGTCGTACAGTATGTGGGGCCATTCAATTTATTAGAGTGGAGTTTGTCAATGGTGGCCAGGACTTGTTTACACCTTAGTTTGTTAGCTAATTGAGTCAATTTTATCTGATTTGTCATAAAACCGTTGACACCGTTTGTATCTTAATCGCTGCTCGATGAGAGAGGAGAGTATTCAACTAACCTATAAGATTTTCTATCTGAGAAAGGAAAGCTAGTGTGGGAGAAAGTTTAAGTTGGGCCAGTAGAGTGCTTTTATTCACATAATAGAGGTTTTGACAATTATATGGCCTCATGGAGTAGCCTTGTGGGCTTCCCATATAATTATAAAGGTTGTAATAATAGCGTATCATCCAGGCTCCATTTACACATTGTTAGAAGGCCCTAAAGGAGATCTAATAAAACATAAACAACCCGCATGATCGGTCCAAGTAAAGTAGGTAATACTAGCATCAGAGATTGAAGAGGTGATTGAGTGAGATATGTGTAGCATATCTATGCATGATTAGTGTTGGTGAGGTGCAGAATAGTGGGTGTAGTCTCTAGCCAAAGTGTGACACAATCGCCAAGAGTCACAAAGGTTTAAGGGAAGAGGTGAGGGTGAGGCGTACCCTCACTTTCACTTTACCCATGCTTTAGAAAGGCTAACTGTTGAAATAGTACCTGTGGTGTTAGACTTCTCTAAAGAAGGGTTAATAACCGTTTTGAAATCTTCACTAAGAATTATGTGACTTTGCGCTATTTTTTAAAGATGCTGAAATAAGTTTTGAAAAAATGGATATTGGTCTTGGTTAGGGGCTTATATGGAAATAAGAGTAATGGTTTCTGAACGTATGAAGACTATTACTATTATATATCGTCCCTCTGGTTCTGTTATTGTTTTAGAGTGGATAAAAGAAACGTTGCAATGAATTAAGACCGCAACTCCCCATTTTTTACAGTTGGCTGAGGCAAAGAAGGTCTTGTAGAAGTGCTTACCTTCTTAATTGGGTATAGGAGCCAGTAAGATGGGTTTCCTGAAGAAAAGCAATATCTGATTTTTCCTGTTGGCAGGCAGGGTGAGTAAAGCCTGTTGATATTAATAGTACTTTCTATTCATGTCAACGGGCATTACTCCCCCAGAGTGAGTCTGTAATTGAATTGTGGACTTAATGTAATCTATAGAAGCATTAAACAGCTAATAGAGAAAGAAACAAAAAGTACCGAAGACCCACCCTAGATACAAGAATGTTGGGGGAGAGAGAAGAGAAACTAAGAGATAAAAATAATTTGAAGAGAGAAGACATAGTGCCCAAAAGGGCAGTAACCCTGAAGAAGTGGGTTCCAATCAGGAACCGCTGCAATAAACATTATATAGATGAATGTCATTATTAGTATAGGGTGCATGGGGGTGGAGGACTATAGAACTAGTATGTCCAAAACACCCCAGTCCCGAACATAAATGGAGTAATGTGATCATTTAAAAAAGAACCATTCCTTTATAGGGAAAAAAATGAACGTGCTTTAACTTTTTGACAACATGTGAAAATAAAATGGACCCATAATGGGACACCCGAAATATGAAAAGGAATTAGTGTAATTAGTCCATGGAAAGCCTCAACTGAGCTGAGGACTCAGATGCGTCTGTGATCTTGAGTTGTAAAGGCAAAAAGATATAAAGGCTGACAAGAATAGTCCAGGAAGGGTCTGCATCCCGATGATCATGACAGCTAAATCGGCTGTCGGAGGCCGTGGTCGTTAAGGAGAAGCCAGGGAGACTTGGGAGGTAAGTCCAATTTAGTTAGTAGTTCTTGTCCTTGGGCCAGAGTATTTATGGGATACATAGTGTTATCACTAAAGACTTGCAAACATTTAGTTGACGAAGGATCTTGGTGACAGATTGAAGGTCTCTCTGTTTCTGGATGTGGAAGGGGGTATGTCTTGATATATTTGCAAGTGCATATCTTGAATTCTAAAACTGCTTAAGTGAGTTCTTGGCTGAAGGCAGACTGCTCACCTTCCAATAGGCTGTTCATTACAGCTTGAATTTGTGGATCAATACCAGAGTCAGACGAATGTGGAGAAGAAGGTGAATCCAATGGAGACCTCTGACTTGGTGTGCATTTAGCTTTGTGTCCAAAGCTAGTTGATTTTTTTTTCTGCAACATGATGAGAGGCCACAGGAAGGGGAACTGGAAATAAAACTGTGTAGACGAGAAAGGAAGGGTTCAATAGTTAGCACCTTAAAACATATGGGGACCAGGATGGTCCCAGGTCTCATTACAGAAGCATTCAAAGGCAAAGTAGCACTAGTGGTGTGACTGGAAGATGCACTGATAGTTCGGGAGTGTTAGTGCAGTGTGCTCTAGTAATGATACTGACCCATGTGCAAAAATATATAGCGAGATAGGTGGGCACTCGTGAAATGCAATGCAGGCAGGACTTGCGCCCCTCCCGTTGTTTCATGACTTTGCAGATGATGCACACCTGTACAGCCATTTGCCAACAGTGGGAGTAGGAGGAGGTGCCACCCTAAGCCCACTCACAGGTACTAAGTAAGGCTGGTATGAGACAGACAGCTAATATCTCAGACGAAACTACACAATTGTTTTGTTAGGCCACACCCACCCAGTGGTGATATTTAAGATAACTCCACCAGAGGTTAAATTGCAGAGTCAGCCAGAGGGATAGTGTGTCCCACTCAGCAGAAGCAGCCAGCACTGGTAGCACAGGATAGCAGTATCCAAGATGCAGTGAAGGACACCCAGAGCTGCTTATATCAAACCTCTACCTTTAAAGCAGGCATGTCCAACCTGCGGCCCTCCAGCTGTTGTGAAACTACACATTTCCAGCATGTCTTGCCATAGTAGTGCTGTTAGGGAATACTAAAACTATTGCAAGGCATGCTGGGATGTGTAGTTTCACAACAGCTGGAGGGCCGCAGGTTGGAAATGCCTGCTTTAAAGCAAACATTGTATTACTTAATTTAATCTATGTTGTGCCAATCAATGTATTGATTGGTAAAGTATTCTGTTGAAGAAAGCGTACTGTCACACAATATATAATGTGTTGCGTTTCCTGAGTTGTTTTTTAGGTATTCGCGAGTTATGTTTTTAAATTGCTGTTTAAATCTCAAAGGAAGACATTCCAAAGATGAACTCAATGTACTGTCAAAAGAGTTTAAACCCAATTTTGGAATAGCATTGTTTCAGGATTATGAGATAGAAATGTGAATTTTGTGTAAAAACACCCATGCTAGTCCAGATGTACACTACAGCAATCAATTTTAATGTCATTAAAGTGCCCAAGTATGCCAGCATAAAGTAAATATAACTGAAAATGAGTTACAATAAGAATATTTTCCGTTTACTGAATTTCATGAACTTTATTCTAAAGTATATTTATTCTGAAACCAGGAGTATATATTTCCCTGTAGATCAGTAACGTTTCTACAAGATTTTAAGACGCTCGCTTTGGGTACTTCAGATCCCATATAAAGGATGATGATAACAATAGGCTTCCATATATTGTACATAATTTGCTTACACTACGCAATTAGGTGCTCTGTAAAAGGTGTCAGGACAGCTCTATTAGCTATTGTGGCTGTTGCCCAAAAAATGCAGTATGGCAGATATGCTGTTTTCGGTTATTTCCATTGAATTCGGATAGCATACAAAAATGAGTACTTAAGGCAGGTAAGGACTAGTTTGCAAATGTATCCATTAAATAAGAGCACAAAATATACTCACCAATTGCATGGAAGGAAAAGGGCCCTACTCATGAGAGCTTAAGCATGGGTCTTCAAACTGCGGCCCTCCAGATGTTGTGGAACTACATGTCCCAGCATGCCCTGCCAGTTTTGGCATTCTCTTATAGGAAAAAATGTGGCAATGCATGTTGGAACATGTAGTTTAACAACATCTGGAGGGCCACCGTTTGAAGACCCATGGCTTACATTCTGGACAGAAAAATGGGTGGGTATAAGAGGAGGAAAGGGAGCAGATCTCTGGGATGCAGCAGCTGAACAATTAGCAGGGTGGTATTAGACTTCAATGAAAAGTTGATTTGAAATGGCAAGCTTGGAGGGTAGATGAATTTTGGAGGGCATTCTTGAGATTATCAGCAGTGCAAGAGAAATTCTGAAGCCATTGTAGTTGAAGAGGGTATGTACAGTAAGTGAGGTTAGGAATGTAGTGGGGAGAATAATAGTTAAGAGCTTTGTAGGTGAATGAGAGGAAGTTTTTAAAGGGGTGTACACAAATTGAGTATGTACTTTCTATTCAATCTAATCGCATGGCGCCGGGTACACATTTGATTTAGATTATATAGTACAGATTTGTACTATATAGTCTTGCCTGTATAGTTTAATTTTCTATTCGATTTCGGGGCCGCATATTGGGATCAAAATCAAATGTGTTCGATTCGATTTTGCTTATACAGGTCGAGTATCCCGTATCCGAATATCCGTTATCCGAATTATTCCGAAATACGGACATTCCAGAAAGTGAAAAAAAAATATTTTTTTTGCTAAAAACTCACTGGGGACATTTGTAACAGCATCACTGGGGACATGATATGTAACTGGCACTATATATGTGCAAGACAATGATTGCTTGGCATTCAAATTCAGTGCTGAGATAGTACACACATTTTGTTTCACGTTTTGAAACCTTGTTTTTTGAACAATTAAAATATATTTGTGTGTATTTTATGTGGTAATAAAATATATTTGTGTGTATATTATGTGTTTATACAGCATAAATGCAAGATACTTCAAAATACATCATTGAAATATTAAAATATTCCGAAATACGGAATAATCCGTTATCCAAAATTCTCCTGGTCCCGAGCATTTTGGATAAGGGATACTCAACCTGTATAAGCAAAACTGAAAATAAAAATTAGACAAAATTGAACCATGTGTATGCCCTATAAGTTAAATCTGTATTCATTTAGAGGCAGCAGAGGTGGAGTGATCGTTTTCAGGATGGATTGTAAAGGAGCAAGGTTAGGGTTTAACCCCTTCAGTGGTGGGTTTTTTTTAGGGAGTGCTCTAAAAAAACTGCCCTGTGGGGAGCGCTCCCTAAAAAAAAGCACTGCCCTGTGGGGAGCGCTCCCTAAAAACCCCCCACTACTGAGTGTCCTGGGGCCGGGCAGCGCTCCTGTGCAATAGATCAGCCTCTGCCTACCCCCAGTAACCTGGCTGTGTATGGCTCATAGTACATTGTAGACTCCGGTATGGTTACCAATTAAACATTATTTTTGCGAAATAGTAATAAGCATTAATATAATAGATCATTTAATTTTCTTTCAAATTTCTACATTCCAAAATCAGTAGGTGAAATAAACAATATAAGCTTACTTCGCCACTAACTGAAACGCATTGTTTCTCCAGACACAAACAAGAATTGTTCCCTCCTCCTAAGGAATCCACTCTTATCTGTGCCCACATTGCAGCACTTAGTGGTCACAGAATGAGCTCACCAACTCTTCCCAGCAGTGATTGGCGGAGGACCCTGTGCTGCTGCATGTCTTTTTTTTTGGTCCTGAGTTGCACACAGATATCTGTACAGGGAATTCGAACAGCTTCCTAGTGGCAGCTGACTAGCTGCAGTGTGCAACTATGTTCCAATTACCACTACACTCATGCAGCTAAATGCACACTGGCTCATTGCAACAATTGGTAAAATATCTGCCACTAGCCAGCTGAGTCCCTCTTCACGTTCTGACCCCCAGCTCCTCTGGAACCTCCTCAGCCAGCCAACACTGATAGTGAGCTCTGGATGTTGCGCACTGGCTTTTACCATCAACTGGAAGTGCACAATCATCTCCGGTGGGGGCCGGGGATGGTCACATCACGTGGAGATCCGATCACCCATCCACGGAGCTCCACCATCCCTGGCCTACAGAGCAGCATCGTGGAGGAGCAGCATGGTGGTGGAGGAGGTGTCGACGAGAAAGGTGGAGGAGGCAAGCAGAGGGAGAAGATGAGAGAAATCGAGCACCATGTTGCCTGGCGCAGGATGCGGCGATACCTGGCCAGAGGCGGATGGCACTGCGGGCCCCCCGGCAGCACCATCGGTCCAGCACCATCATGCGGCGCTGCGTCATCAGTCCGGGGAACATCCCCCCCCCCCCCAGGAAACAAAGTACACCATCTACGTCCTGGCCGGCAGGACACCTGGCTGCCTGGCAGGATCTCCGGCCTGCAGCCCCCGGCCACCATGGACTGCTGGAGCCCACCCCCACCTCTCCCCATCAATGTTTCTGTTCCCGCTAGAGGACCCCATGGGAGGAGGAATAGGCTCTGAGTCTGGGGGCAGTGAAAATGGACATCAGCCCACAGAAGGCCCAACTATGGCCGCAGGCCCATCTGACTCCCCCCCCCCCCCCCTTGCCTCACTGACTCTCCCTCCCCAACCCCCAGCCACATGCTGAATCTCCCTCCAGCTTCAGCCAGGGCCCCTGACACGCTGGCCCAGCCCCACAGAAGACAGCCTCTGGACCCATCCATGCTGGCTTATTTGAACCCTTTCACCCTGTCCCTGTAAGTGGCAAAGTAAAGATGGTTCCGCTGATGGCTGCCTAGGATCTGTGCCACCCAGCCTAAAATATGTACCCTGTGTCTCCTCTGTAGTTTTCCATATCTGTACTGTAAATCTAGCTGGCTGTTGCAACGACTTAGTGGTGCCACTGAATGGCTGCCTGGGTGCTGTGCAGCTCAGAAAAGATGTGTTTCCCATGTCCGTATCCCTCATGAGGATACGCATATCTGTATGTGTGATATATATTTGTACTGTCACTGTTTTTTACTTGCTACCTATCTGTCTGGTGCAATCACCATGTGGCACCACTAAATGGCTGCCTGGGTGCTGTACGCTCAGCAAATATGTTCCCCATGTCCGTGTCCCCCATCAGGATACACATATCTGTACTTGTGATATATATCTGTACTGTCACTGTTTTACTTGTTCCTATCACAGCAATCCAAACCAAATTCCTAGTATACGCAAGTATACCTGGCCAAATAAAGCAGATTCTGATAAGTTACAGGCCTGACCCTGCTCCTGCAAAGCCAGTGTTACCATCTGACTTTTTTTTTTTACAAGAACTGTCTTTTTAACCTACTATATGAAACTTTGCATATCACCAAACAATCTTTCACCTCACCCCCTTCCCTAATGTGTTATTTGTCCCTGTTGCATCTTATTTATCACAGCAGCTGCAGAACATTTATACAGTACTAATCTAGGATACGTTTTTTGTTTGGGTCCCGCACTGGAGAATTTACTGCTTGGAGTGAGTATTATGACATAGATCCAAATCCTATCACATTGATATCTTAAAAGGGGTTCCTTTTCTCAAAGAAGAAAAGGGGTGGGGAATCCTTTTATATTTGTAGGTTGGAGGTGCTCCCCAGAGTCAGGAATAAATGTATGTTTAGTAACACGGAGAGAAAGAAGACTCTTGTCACGCGTTTCGCCCCGTGGGAGGGGCGAAACGCGTCATCCAACCCGCACTGATGCACTGACTGTACTCTCTCCAATGCAGGAGTAAAGAACCGCTGTCTACCGAGAAACGTAACTATTCAAAAAAAGTTTTTTTGCTTGTTTTGCAGCCGCGGCCCGGCGGCCAGCCCATTTAGGCTCTGTATAGCTACTTTGTATAGCTATTGTGCACATACCGCTGTTTTGCAGCCGCAGCCCGGCGGCCAGCCTTCTTAGGCTCTGTACTGGTATTGTGCACTTATTTTTGTTTTGCAGCCGCGACCCGGCGGCCAGCCTATTTAGGCTCTGTACAGCAATTGTGCACATACCTTTTCTTTGTTTTGCAGCCGCAGCCCGGCGGCCAGCCTATTCAGGCTTTGTACAGCTATTGTGCATATACCTTTGTTTTGCAGCCGCGGCCCGGCGGCCAGCCTATTCGAGCTCTGGACAGCTATTGTGCACATACCTTTGTTAATCTTATGGCACAGGGGCATTCGGATTATATCCGTAATTATGCCTATGTAAATCACCTATATGTTGTAGCCTGGGTGGGATAACCCTTGTGTTGTATCAATCTGTGTTTTTCCTTGGTGCATTTTTCTGCTCCGTATCAACCTTTATGTAATTCTGTTGCTAAAAGTACTTATTATGGCAACATAAAAACGGGACACAGTGTGTCCATTATTTTTCTTCACATTGCTCATAATGCACCTCTGTTTAAATTAATTTTAAGATAGTTTCTTTGCCTATGTGAAACCCCTGTTTGGGTAGCATATTATAGCTGCAGGTTTTCTCTTTCCACACAAACTAGCTATTATAAGCTTATCCTTGCTGTAAACCTTACTTCAAATTACTTGAAAAAATTTTCCATTGGTAAACTGCCAGTGGTATATATGTAGGCAGCTCAGTAACGCAGCGTGTTTTTTTTTGGGTAAACAAACAAAAACTGCCCCCTCATTGTAGCCACGGTCCAGTGGCCTTTGTTGAGGCTGTGTAGCCACTTTCTCAAATTCTGATCCGTGAACACAGAGCGCAAGATATATATAAAAATAAGCAATATTGGATCTTGGAAACAATTCTGGGCTAGCAAATAATATGCCCCACATAATAGTTGGTGTTTTTATATACTGTATGTGTATAAAAACACTACACATTTTCTCTGATTTTTTCATCTAATAATAAAGTCTCCTATAGTGAAATTATCTTTACAAACCCCCCCCCCCCCCTTCTTTTCAACTCTAAAAACCCTAATTAAGGGTAATTTATCCTCTCTCACTCTCAGGAACTGGCAGCATCAATACACTGCAATATTCAATTAAATAACAGTGAGTGAGCGGCCTGATCCAACTGAGCAGCAGAAGGCATTTTGGCCACTCTCTTACTATATTTCTATTGCAGAGGCTCTCCCCGACTCTCTCATCCACCATCCTCCAAATTTGTGATGGTAGGATAGTAGAAATTGGGTGAGATATAGCCATTGTCAATCTATCTAATTTCACTACTTTATCTCTCTCTTTTTCTAAAACACTCTAAAAATTCCCTACTAAAGGACAACTAATACTCTCTCACTCGCGAAATTGCCGGTATATCTGCACTGCAATGCTGAATTTAGCAACAGTGAGTGTACGGCTCGACTGAACGAGCAGCAGAAGGTACTACGGCCAATCTCCTATCTTTCATTTGCGGTGGCTCTCCCCACTGTTTCTTTACCACCATCCTCTAAATGTATGATGGTGAAATATAGAAATCTGGGTGAGATATAGACACCAGCAAACTATTTCTCAGCTTACTTTATCTCTCTCCAAAGAGCTACAACACACACCTAGTCCTGTTAGCCGACATAATTTAGGACAACAGGTAATACGTGATTATATGCAGTAGGCTGTACCTGCTACATTTTCGCCCAAATTCCGAAACAAAATTAATCGGTTTCCCCAGACAAGACTATTGAGTCACAGTGCATCTTTTAACTTTATTGTCATAATTTGTGTGTATTACCACTTATATTAAACAAAGTAAGAATATTAACCCCTTCCCGACATTTGACGTACATTTACGTCATGGTCGGGATGTACTTCCCGACGCATGGCATAAATGTACGTCATGCATTTAAAGTGTCACCGCGTCTATAGACGCGGTGACAGAGGGGAGATGGCTGCTGTCCCTGACAGCAGACATCTTCCCTCATTGCCCAGGGGGGGCAGCGATGCCCCCCCCCCCCATCGGCGATCGCTGCGATTGGCTGTTCAAATGTGAACAGCCAATTGCAGCGTTTTCTGTGTTCTGTGTATAATTTTGTCTCTGCTGCCCCCTAGTGTCCAAAAAAATTAAAAGGAGGTTGAAATAATGATTGTAACATTAAATACACATTTGTTCTTTATTAGTTATTAACTATTTTGAGTGGTATGATTATTTGTCTCACAAGCAGAAAATTTAACATTTTGCAAATCGCAAAATTTTCCATTTTTTTACGACATTTTGGTATTTTTCACAAATAAACACAGACTGTATCGACCAAAATTTACCACTAACTTAAAGTACAATGTGTCACAAGAAAACAATCTCAAAATCACTGGGATAAGTGAAAGCAATAAAAAGTTATCCCCACATAAAGTGATACATGTCAGATTTGAAAAAAAGGGCTCTGTCAGGAAGGCAAAAATAGGCTGCGGCGGTAAGGGGTTAAAAGTTAAGTTTTAAAAGTAATAATAGTACATACACTAACAATCTCTTTCCACATATTTTGGTAGTTTACAGGTATATTTATATTTGTGTATGTATATATATATATATATATATATATATATATATATATATATATATATATATATATATATATATATATATGCAAATAAATGTCTAAGAGTGCCCCCAAAAAAGAGTCTTCTTTCTCTCCATGGCCCTTATTCTGGTTGGTGCGGCCGGAGCCGCACACGGTGCTCCGGCCGCACAAACCAATCCCCGCCCACGAGACGGATCGCCACGGCCGTCCGTACACGGACGGCTGGCGATCCGCATAAAAATGGTGGGGCGTACGCCTCCACCATGGTGGGAGCTGCCCCCTGCATTCGATGGTCGTCGACCATCGAAGGCAGGGCCGCACGCCACAGCAGCTCCCGCAAGCTGAGACCACACGGACAATCGTCCGTGTGATAGCTTGTATGGGGGCTGAGAGCTGACATCCGGCGACGTCAGCTTTCCGCCCCCATCAGTGGCGTCATACCCTGATTAGCATGCATACGCCCCGCGTTTGCATGGGAACGCCCATGAAACGCGGGGCGTATACATAGGGAAATGAGGGTATGAAGCCCCTCACGCCCCTATACGCCCCCTTTGCGGCGGACGAAATACGTCTGCGGCGAATGGGGCTGCACATGCGCAGATTGACCTCTGCGCATGTGCAGACTAAAAACATCGGCGGTACGGCCGCACGCGGGCCGTACCGTCCGATTCAGAATAAGGGCCCATGTTACTAAACATACAGTACTAATCTACCTACCCATCATATTAACTTGTCAGCAACATTATTGTACAGTACTCTATTACTCTCAGTAGTCACTTGGGACAGCTATATATATACAGCTGCCTTATATAGTTGTTTCTTCTTTATCATTGTGTCCAGTGACACACTATATATTGTTATGAATTATTAAATTGAATTTCTCCTAATGCGGTGCACCAATTATTCATAGCATTTGATATTTCTGTTTGTCACTTGACATTCGCAATTACAATTACAAGAAATGAAGAAAAGGGAGTGGCGCTTGTTTGATGAAAAATTCATCAAAATTGAATAACAATTAAAAATCAATGCATACAATCGCATATATAAAATAAAAACACAGACTGAACACATTAAATTGCATGAGGTGCACTAGGCACTGGAAATTGTATCTGGGTCAGATTTGAGCATGGGGAGTGGGAAAGGATGGGTATTTAATCTTAGCTTTTCAGGGAAATGACTAGTTGCTGGGTCTTATGATAATGTCAGTGGTGCCCAATTGGGCTCATATTTAACCAACACCGCTAGAGGATTTCAATCCCTCAGGATAGCATTGCAGCAAGTGTCCTCAAAGTTGATATGGCTGGGAGTCCAGTGTAAAAATTTGTAATCCAAATGGTGTTGCTGGTGGTCAGATGTTTTGCCAACTTGAGCTCCTATTAGGAAGTTTGGAAACAGCAACCAGGCAGGAAAGTGAGTCCAGCAGCTAAGAAGGGTCCCAATTTTCTTTTAAAAGGTTTGTGTGGAACCTGGACCAGGGTGTTTCTTTGTATCATATGAAAGTGACTAACTTCAAACAAAAGTTTTAACACATTATTTTAAGAGATTGTGTATTAAATTGTCTAAACTGTGATACGTGTCTGTAAATCATTACAGCTTTTATTTAATATTGGTGGTGAAGAGTTAAGATAGTGGTGCACTCTGTTTCTTGTTCACACACATATATATATATATATATATATATAGCAGAGGTTGGGGTCCGGCACTCCTCCTCAAAACAGCAAGTGCCTCGGTGCCTTCCACAGGGCAGTCAATAGTAGATGTGTGTACCGAAGTACTGGGGCGGCACTCGTAGGGCTTCACTCGTCACAAAGAACTGCAAACCACACTGCAGTAGGTGCTAACGTTTTTGATAACGATATTAAATTATCGAAACGTTACCACCTACTGCAGTGTGGTTTGCAGTTCTTTGTGACGAGTGAAGCCCCACGAGTGCCGCCCCAGTACTTCGGTACACACATCTACTATATATTCTACTACTATATATGTATGTATGTATGTATATATATATATATATATATATATATATATATATATATATATATATGAGGTGAAAAAAGGGCACTCACCATATTAAAAGCAATTTTAGGTTTTATTCCATGAAAATAGAAAAAGCTGACATACCATCGACGTAACGTGACGTTTCGGTCTTACAAAAGACCATCATCAGGATTTGATACAGCTTGAGTTACAACAACCGTCAGACAAGCAACCTGGCATCCATCCCTGGGGAGGATGCCAGGTTGCTTGTCTGACGGTTGTTGTAACTCAAGCTGTATCAAATCCTGATGATGGTCTTTTGTAAGACCGAAACGTCACGTTACGTCGATGGTATATCAGCTTTTTCTATTTTCATGGAATAAAACCTAAAATTGCTTTTAATATGGTGAGTGCCCTTTTTTCACCTCCGATATACTTTGATGTTTAGGCATCTGTAGGAGCACCCCCCTCATTGAGATGGTCAACTGGAGTGCGGACTCTGCCGAAATCTATATATATACAGTATATATATATATATATATATATATATTTGAAAATGTTTATGCAAGATGTTCATTAATTGCAATTGAAGAAAAAGAATGAAAGGTAATAGTAGCAAATAATGCCCCCCCCCCCCCCCAAAAAAAAAAAATATTACAGGGTGCTTCATTAAGTTTTCCATTAAAAGTTGCAGCCCTTATGAATGACAGGTCAAGTACACCTATTTAAACTGTTTCAAATTTATTAATTTTTCAGCAGCATGGGAAATTTACATTCACCAGAACATCGCAACCATCAAGATTTTAGTTTCCTAGTGCCTGCAAATTTCTGCAGCCTCTGTGGGTTCAGAGGAAAGGTGAGGTGCCCTTTTGTGCATTTTCCCTTGCCATGCTGCCTGATCAACAGTGATCGGCTGCACAGCAGGCACTCGGAGGAGAGTGGGGACCTGGAAGCAGACGGACCAGAGGTCCCTTACAGAGCTGCAAATGCAGGAAGAAGCTCTTCTTGCAGCAGCGAAGTGGGCTTCCAGTCATGACACCCAACCTGTGTAGTTGCACCTGACCATGCCAGACAAATGCTTAAAGTACAACCATCAAAACGCACTGTTTCTGAAAGTCTAATTTATCATCTATGAAAGACATTGGGCCATATTCAATGAGAAAAATTTGCAGTGTTTTATGGCGAGTTTGTGCTATTTTCGCGTTGGAAGGAGCATTTTGCTTTCCA
The DNA here is from genome assembly GCF_055691185.1 of Crinia signifera. NCBI lineage: Eukaryota > Metazoa > Chordata > Amphibia > Anura > Myobatrachidae > Crinia > Crinia signifera. Next base: position 192,625,524 of record NC_139222.1, on the reverse strand, counting down.
AAAGTGAACCACCCTATTCAATGTGATATTTTCGCCGTCTTTCTGAGTGATTTTCGCCGTGTCTCTCCGTGTAGCAATTCTCCATCTTTTCATGGAGAACTGGAATGTGAAATAAAAGGGTTTTTTTTAAATTTTGGTGTCAAATATCAGGAATTTTTTTTCTGTGAAGGGGCATGTTATTTTTTATGCCGGTGCTTATAGCACATGAATATATATTTAATTAAAAAAAAATTTAATTTTTTTTTTTACACAGAGCAGCCAGCAGGGGGCCGGAGCTCTCGAGCCGCTCTTTAGATATTCATATATTCACTGCACCCGATCATTACTTATACACGATCGGGTGCAGTGAATACTGGGTCCCCCGCTGACTATAGGGGGGGGGCAGCTTGTGCTGCCTGGGTCCCGGGGAGCCCTCCTCCCCTCCACATATGTTCTGGGGCAGCCAGGGAGACTTTAATCTCCCTGGCTGCCACCGTCCCCCGGGTCCCTGCCAGCTCCCTGCCGTGGACGCGAGTGGCGGCGAGTCTTAACCACATTGAATAGTGGGAGCAGGAGTGGCAGCGAGCCCTCCGGAACAGGGCGAGTGCATGGCGAGAGAAAGAATCTCTCGCCATGCACGGCGAATTTTTCTCATTGAATATGGCCCATTGACTGTACCCAAGTCTATATTCAGGCTAAAATGTTTGAGAGAGAGAAATCCATCTAGCTGGCATAACATATTTGGTTGCGTTGTTCAAATGGTACCAAAATAATTTCTTGAATCTTCAGCAGAAGCATCTCCAGCAGAAGTTGGGATCACCAATCTTTGATAAAGTGTCTGGGCACCGATACCATCATGAAAATAACCTATACTTCGTTTACATGTAGAGCAGCAGAAGCACACAGTCTTTAAAAAAACATGGATTTGCAGGTAGTGGCACTCCTCAACATGGGACAGTCTCCATTTGGCGCTCATGTCACTAAAGAGGAGTATGTCGTTGACATCCATTAGCTACGGTATCCAACTTAGAAGGCACCTGCAGTAAACTAAGGTTTAAAAGCCCTGATCTCCAGGCCAGGAGAAAAGTTTTCATTGGAGAGGAAGGGTTGGGTCAAAAGTGGGCTGGTTAATTTTTAGAAGGCACGGAATCCATAGGTTTATTTTTACCTAAGTTTCAATCAACTGCTCAGTTCTAGTTCACTGTAATGCATGATAAGATAATAGCCCTGGATGTCAGGCAAGTGCCACCCCCTACATATGCCTCTGTTTATACATTATTTCCTGTTTCAAGTAGGGTCATCTACAATCCCCAATGAACTCTATTATCAGGTTCTGCATATCCAGGAACCAAAAGGATAGAATCCAGAAAGGCAACATCAGTATTGAGTATAACATTTTAGAGAGAAAATTCATTTTGAGGATGCAAAGCCACGTGAACCATGAGAAAGATTTAGTTCTTCAATACTTCAACTAATTGCAATTTATTTTAATAATTCAAATCGCCAGTTCTTGCCATTTTCCATGTTTCCTTTTTTATTTATTTTTTAATTGCGTGGAAGTAACAATGTATAATTCTGTTCTATGTAGAATGGGATGAGTAGCTGTGCTCATTTAATAATTGTGTGCATTATCATGGACTGCCATAACATCCACATTCACGTGATGTCATGACCATAGATGCTTTGGATTGCTCTGACCTAATAATGCTGTGAGATCATTCACCTCCCTCCCATCACTGTATTTGTGACATAGCCTGAGCATGTTTAACATTAACATTCTGATGTGTTTGGCCACCTGGCAATCTGCCTTGTCCCTATGTACAGTATGTTGACTTTTTAACCTATATCTGCTCCTTCTCTTTTCTTTACCATCTCATAACATGAGAGCTTTATCACTATGGTATCCATGCTTATTTGTCCTTCAGAGAGGCGTTGAAAAGGAGATACTATAAACAATGACTACCAGATAGTAGATTGATTTTCAGGCTATAATACAAAATAATGTATCTTCCTTAATGTGCAGATCAGAATATATATTTATAATGAAGTCAATATATATAAAAAAAAATCTTAACTTGAAATTTTATTATCTTTTAAAAAATAAAGTTTAAATATTTAAAAAATCTTTAAATTCTATGTCTATAAAATTGGTTCCGAAGATGTTAAAGCCAAAGTATACTGTAAATTGTGATTAGTGGAGGTACCATTTTTAATGTTCACCTAATATACATTATTAATGTCTATGTTAGGTGAACTTGCTAGGAAGCCTGGACAGTGTAATGGCTAGCGGTAGTGTTTATTCTAGCACCCGCCATCTTTGAAAACCCATGCATCTCTTCCCTGCCTGGGGTGCCTCTGTCTGCTGTAGTGCTTCTAGCACAGTTTGGTCTGTATATCAGCACTGATATGCAAACCAGATCTGTGCTAAATACACACAGCAGACAGCGACACCGACACCACAGGCAGGGAACAGGAACTGCATGGGTTTTCAAAGATGGCAGGTGCTGGAATGAACACTAGTTAGAGGTACTGCCTCACAGCACTGAGGTGATGGCTTTGATTCCCATCATTGCCCTAACTGTGCAGAGTTTGTATATTCTCCCCTTAGTTGCGTGAGTTTCCTCCCAATCCAAAAAACATACTGGTATGGTAATTTTCTCCCAACAAATGTAATCCTAGTATGAATGTGTATGCGTGTAAGCTGCACTGGGACAAGGATGGATTTGAATGTTCAAATGTACTCTGTAAAGCGTTGCAAATTATGTGTGTGCTACGGTATATAAATAACTGTTAATAAATAAATATAATTTAAATATAATTAACGTTTGCAGATGTCCCTGCTATTTGTCTCCAGATGTTCTTATTGTATCTCAAATATTAATCACAATATGCAATAACCAAGTATATAGTATACAGAGAGATAATTATTCTCAAAGGTTAGCTTTGTATTCACATTTGTTAGGATGGATCCTGTAATACTCCTGTAGGGTCCTTCTTAGGTCAGAGCTGTTGGTGGGTCGTGACTCTACATCAGTGGTTTCCAACCCTGGTCCTCAAGGACCCCCAACAGTGCATGTTTTGCAGGTCTCCACACAGAATCACAAGTGAAATAATTAGCTCCACCTGTGGATCTTTTAAAATGTGCCTGAATAATCTGTGCACCTGCTGGGTGACCTGGAAAACATGCACTGTTGGGGGTACTTGAGGACCAGGGTTGGGAACCACTGCTCTACATGGTCAGGCCAATATCATTCACATCATGAAAGTTCTTTCAAAGTCAATTACATTAGTAGATATTTGGGGACTATAGCATATTTAAGGTTTCAGTTCCTGGGATGAAATCCCTCCCTTTGCCTACACGAAAAGATTACCTTGGGGTGGACTGTCTTGTACAGCACTGTGATGCTTTGTTGTTATGATGTCCTCTAATAAACAGCCTTGTCAACCCGATCTTGGGAATAAGGGTAGATCTTGGCAAATCTGGTTGGAACATACTGTATGACCTATAAACAAGATTTATACATACATTGTTACTAATAGATGAATATTTATAATAATGTATTGTTTTAAATGTACTTTGCGTACTTGTGAATAGTAAGCACACGCTGTTCGATATGCCCCACTTGTCAATTCGATCCCAGGATCATAAGACAAATTGTTTATTTTGTACCCAGATTTAGAACGAAATGAAATGTACAAACTGCAAAACATCAGAATATTTTAATAGGTTTTCCGTAGTTAGAACCGAAAAAATATATGTTTTAACTTTGACTACATGAATAATGTCCATCTGATCAGATTTTAAAAGTTGATCTTGAATGTCAGTAAAGAAAATATATTCTGCTTTTCCGGTAAAGCACTTAATGTGATGAAACGTTAAAAACCCTCTTTATTTACAATGATAAGTAATTTAAAGCATTGTACACACGTTAATTTTGCATTTAACATATGTTCTTAAACAGATTATGAATGGCTGAGAAAAAAAAAGTTGTTGTACGAAATATGCATTTTACTATGAATTATGCCAAAGCATTGACCTAGGAGTTTTTTCTATCTTTTGAGCTTGGGTGGTTTCACTGCCACTCAATTAACTAATTAAAATAATGCAGTGTCACCTGGGAATTCAAGTCACCCGTTTCTCGTCAGTCAACTCTTTCAGTGCCAATGTTGTTGTGAGAGATGTGCAAATTATCCGCAATAAAGGCCATAAATCTCCCACTATTAGGTAAACAAAATCTGGTTTCCCTGCTAATCTTTTGTACATGTGAATATTTTGTGTTGAATCTAGCATACATAAGTAACTATAATTTATTTATATTTTTAACTGTTTGGGGGTTTCAAATTCAGACTTATACAGTTTCATCTGTACTGTATACAAAGTGTTTGCTAATATAAATGTCTTATAGTTTCCTGTTTATTTGGGTAGTGTAAGTGTATTTCAATTAGTCTAAATTATGAAATTGCTTAGCAACACAGCTATTGAGTTTGATTTTTGTTTGCCTTATTTTCCTGCAAAGGCATAATACAGTATAACCCAGTGTTTTGTTTGTAGGTACCTTGTTAATGTCAGTACGTAATTGTGAATCTGGTATATTGAGAGCTTTTACAATTATTTTTAGAGTCACTTAAGGTTCTTTTTCCAAATGCAAAATATTGCCTTTATATTACAGGGAAGTAATTTTGAGCAATTTACGTTTTAACTCCATTGTAGTGCTCACCCAGGGCCGTCTTTTCATATGGGCTTAATGGGCACTTGTATAAGGTCCCCTTTTTCCAGGGATAAAAATCGGCCCTGGGGAACTGGAGATATCAAACTTTGAAGCAGCAGTCCACATCCAACCTGTTAATTGCAATTCCCAGTCATATTTCTCAGGTTCTCTCTGATTTTTTCTGAGAGTATATTCCAAAAGCTGGGACTCTCCCCTTTTTGTTGACAGTAGCGGCTTGTCTCTATCATGCCCAGAACTAGAGATATCAGCCTTCCAGCAGCCGGTCCCTGCTCCAGCTCCAAACGTCTGGTGTACAGTTTTATATTTTTAAAAACTGGCTCCTGATCTCTGATCCCCAAGTTCCCAGCACCTCCTCAAAGTTGGTACTCTAGGTTTTTATAATATTGAAGGCTAAGAAATCTGTTCCAGATAATGGCAATATCTGCAAGCAAACAAGCTGCCCTTCCACCGGAAAATGACGAATATTAAGCCCACTCCATTATCCAACCCTCCCCTGCGTATAAAACACCACCTACCTCCCTGGAAGTCATTTACAAGGGACCCTTCATTCAGCTCAGTGCCCCCTTCACACGTTAGTGTTCTCCCTCCCACCACCTGTGCAGTAAAGGAGTAATTAGCAGAAGTTACTGCTCCAGGTCCTACATGTTGAATGGAAGATAGAGCACCACCTGCCACCCGTGGGACATCAGAGCTGCTGCTGATAGCACCCCCCACTCCTAGGAGGGGAGAATGGGTAAGGGCCCCAGTGCATTGCTTTGCCCAGGGGCCCAAACTGCTGGTGAGACGGCCCTGTGCTCACCTCTTATCCAAATGTTAGATGCAGCAGTATAAAGTACTACAGTTTTGTATTGAGGAATAAAGCATTTAGTAGACAGGGAAATAGCTCAAGATAGAGAAGTCATGTGCTCCTTTAAGGCTGGCAAACATTTTGGTCATCTTCCTGATAATTTGTCCCCTCCCCAATCAACAGCCTTTACATGTACAGCACAGATCTTATCAATGTTCATATGGTGCCCACACACGGTGAAATTGATCCTTACAATGTGTGCTATCCAATTTGAACTTTATACACTGTGCTATTTAAAATATCTAAGATTTGAACTACTGTACATAAGATTTGGACTAGACTACAATATGTAATTTTAATATGTAAGTTACATATCGCATGCGATTCCCTACACAAGATGTGATTTGAATTAGACAAGATGCAATGTAGTACAAAAATACCTGCCTGCACATACTATTTTGCCTTGCATTGCAAAGAAAAATTAACACAGTACAATTTGAACGAGATGTGATGCAATTTGAGCTAAAAAGTTCAAATTGCACTTTCAGTGGCGTAGAGAGGAATTGAGCGGGTAATATTTGCCTGGGAATGGGTCTGCTGGAGGGGCTACTGGTGTAGTGAGACACTGGTAAGCTGCGAAGTAGAGCCAAGCATACTTTACCAGGGAGCCCTTCAGGGTGCTGCAGTCACAATATGTGACGCAATGTTGGAAATATGAATGAAGTCTGAGGGGTTGGAGGTGTAAAATCCTGCACTTTGGTGTCAAAAATCCAAACGCTAAATATAGTATTAATTGTTCTATATTGGAAACTACTGATGAGGAAAGGGACCTACAGTAGGAGTCACTAATTCAAGTGACTTAAAGGCAGGTAAGCAATGTAAGAAAGTAATGAGGAAGGCAAGTCAGATTCCTGGTTGCATAGGGAGAGGAGTTAGCAGCAGGAAGAAAGAAGTAATAATGCTGACACTGTATAGGTCATTGGTAGAACCTCGTCTCCATACTGTATCACCAAAAGGATATAAATACTCTAGAGTACAAAGAAGGTAATTAAAATGGCACATGGCCTACATTACAAACCTTACTCATATCTCAATATGTATAGTTTGTAGCAGAGAAGAGAAAGGGGGGATATGATAGAAAGTTTCAAATATATTAAGGGTTTTAACAAAGTCCAGGAGGGAAACATTCTTCAAATTAAGGGAAGTAGCAGAATACAAGGACATGCACTGAAACTGGAGGGGAAATTTGAGCAAAAATTTACTTCACAGAAAGGGTAGTGGACAAGTGGAATAGCCTCCCATCAGAGGTGGTAGAAGCCAAGACCGTAGAACAATTTAATCTAGTGTTAATTCTGTATGTGGGACAACAATAATTGAACATCCACTTCATGATTGTGTAGTAATTATGGGTCGTTTTTACTGTAACACGAAATGTAAGGCAGACAAAGTAATTTGTTTTGGATATTTGGATTGGGGCGGAAGATACCTTAAGCTGTGTACACACGGGGGCGATAGGGGCTGAAATCGCTGGGAATATGGTCGCTGGCGACCATATTGCCAGTGATGGGAGTGTGCCCTGGCGATAAATCGCCAGGTGCGCGCTCCCGTTTTCTGCCTCATTCTAATCGCTGGTCGCAGGAGCTTGCTCCTGCGACCAGCTGATTACCTCTGCGGCACCGCCGGCTGAGGTTCCTTTTCATCAGCGACCATCTCTGGTCGCTGATGAAAAGGAAAAACTGAGCAATCTATTGCTCAGCCATATATTGCTAGCAATATATGGCTGAGCAATATATCTCCCCCGTGTGTACGGGGCTTTAGGGGTCCAAATTTCATGGTGATTCCTTAATAAACACCTGTGACACATTAAATAAACAGGATAAAGAAGCCACAATTAGTCATTTAAAAAAATGGAAAAATCAATATTTAATAAATTAATTGTCTGACAGTTGAGATACTTGACAGAAATAATTGTTTTGACATCCTCTTTTGAATAAATAAGAGGGTGGTGGACACCCCTGGTTGAACTGACATTTATTTTATTGTTAACAGTCGATTATATAGCACGCACATATTACGCAGCACTTTACAGAGATTATTCACATCAGTCCCTGCCCCAGTGGAGTTTACAATCTATATTCCCTACCACATTTACAATCTATATTCCCACACACACAGACATTCTTTGGTTCATTTTGTTAATAGACCGTTGACTTACCATTTTATTTTTGGCTTGTGGGAGGAAACCGGAGTACCTGAAGGAAACCTATGCAAGCACGGGGAGAATATACAAACTCTGCACAGTTAGGGCCATGATGACAATTATGCAAGATTGATTCCTATATTTAGATCTGCTATGAGACTTATTAGTTATGAAATAGATAGTTCTCCAAGTCCCTGCATGTGGTGCAGGCTTGCTGGGACTCATCGTTCCACAGCAGTATACAATAGTTTTTCTTTCTTTTTACACAATTATCATCTCGATGCCCACCGCCCAGGGGCATCGAGCACAGCCCCGGGCCTCAGCATGGGCAGGTAAGGAGGGGGGACCCCACTCCCCAAAGACCCCTGCCCATGCTGACTGGTCAGGGGGTGAATGCTTTGGCCGGGGGGACTTGTATAAAAAGTCTCCCCCCGGCTGTGGCATTACCCTGCTGGCTGGTTGGGCCCAGTGCTGGTTCTTGAAATACACTACGGGGACCCCCAGTCATTTTGTCCCCCGTATTTTGGGAACCAGGACCGGCCCTTGATCCTGGTGCTGGTTTTATAAAATCCAGGTAACCCCAACTTGTCTGTGATTTTATGAAACCAGGGCCTACTCTTTGAGCCTGGGGCTGGTTATGCTCAGGAGGGGGGCCCCACGCCATTTTTTTTCCCGTTTTTTTTTTTTTTCAAAACCCTTTTTTTTTTGACAGAACCACGCACAGATCACAATGGTCTGTGCATGGTTCTGTCAAATTCGCCAGCCAGAACCTGGTCTAATTTTTTGGCGATTTTACCAAAAATCGAACCCTATTACATGTGCAAGTTAGATGCTTTCCAATGGGAAAACATCTGGATGCGAATTGAAGTGTGACTAAAAATCGCCACTTCAAAATATGCGAATTTGCAGTAAAAAGTGTGCATTTTTGCAGTGAATCCCACACTATTACATGTGCGATTTTTGAAAAACGTGCGAATTCGGCTTTTTTTAAAACAAAAATCGCACATGTCTAAAAAAAATCCCACCCTCTTACATTTTGCCCCAGGAGAGAAACGAGCTGCTGATTAGCACTAAGTGGAACTTATTTCATGTTATACAGTAGTTTATAGCCTTTCATTATTATTTGCTCCAAATAGAAGATAGAAATTAGAGAGTTAAATATTAGACCTGAGTTTAGACATCTACAGCTCTTTTCTACTTTGCCTTTATCTTGTGTTTATGGCTTGTGTAGCCATTGTACAGTATGACGTGAGTACTAAAATACCCAATGCTGTATTTAACCTGGTCTAGTTAAGCATAGAGGGCCAGATGGATCAAGCTTCAAAAAGTGATAAAATGGAGAGTGAAAAACAGCAAGCCAATCAGCAACTACCTGTTATTTTTCAAACCCAGCCTGGGACATGACAGGTAGGAGCTGATTGGCTGGCTATTTATCACTCCTAATTTTATCACTTTTGAAGCTTGATACATCTGGCCCAGAGAGCCTTAAGGTGCCCATACATGCTGCGATTATCGCATGCGTTTTGAACTTTTAAAGTTCAAAACGCATCGCATGTGCGATAATCGCACCATGTACTTGCGGGGATGCAATGCGCATCCCCGTGGGTACAATATTATATAGTACAAAAAGTATCTGCAGGCAGTACGATGCGATGTACATTTGTGACTATTAACTTAAAAAAAAGAAAAAAGAGGCTGAAATTGCATCACATCGCACCCGCAAAGTACAGTACATCGCATCGCATCCACTTCAAGTGCCAAAATCGCATGGCAGCTTGAAGTTCAAAATGCACAGCACACAAAATCGGTGCGTGTATGGGCACCTTTATACTTACTTGTACCTTGAAGGTGTGGCAAATAGATTTATATAGGCTAGCAACTGTATATATTGTTTCAGATATGTACACCTATTGACTATTCATCCCAACTGCCAGAGTGTTTGCTGTCTGAATAAATATAGTCACATTTTTGCAAACATTATGGCTTTCAGCAAATATTGCTTCTTCAGAACTGAGGAAGTGATTATAGTATCGCCCTAGCTAGCTGCTATCAGAGAAGCTTTTAGAGAGAAATTGCAGCACTGTTTAAGTGGAAATAGACATTAGGTGAGTAGATTTACTGTAGTGTTGCACGCTGACTGGTTTTATGCTGTGGCTAAAACTTCCCACCCCTTGTTTCTGCATAGTACAATTTAAGTTATACAGGATAAAAACATATTCTATCTTGAAAGAGCAACAAGTAAAGGTCCTACTAATTACTTCCAGAGATCTAAAATATTAAAATCCTTCATCTTATAATGGACCAATATAAAGTATTACATGACCAATAAAATAATTCAATCAAATTTAATTTAAAGGTCTGACCAGTCTCCCGTAGCCACTTTGTTTTCATTTTCTCTATGCTTCAGTGACTTCCTGCTGTCTTTGTGTTTATCCTTTGCCAGAACGAGCACACTTGTTCTTCAGACAGTAAAATGACAGATTGCAGTTCATTTTAGTGCTTGTGCTCCACTTTATCAACTTTCCAGGATTTAAATTAAACCACTTTTTAACCACTTAACTGGTTATTATAAAGGATATGGACCATAGGATAGAAAGCAACTAGGTTGACATGATTGAAGGTCGATAGGGTCATTAGGTCGACACAAGCATATTAGGTCAACATGGGGTTTTTCACTTTTCTTTGTCCCAAATTTCGACACAGTTGACATGGACACTGAAACGTAGCACCGCATCCCCTCACATAGCTCGCTGCCCTAGTGGATGGTATGGCATGAAATACCACCTGTCGGCACATGTCAGCTCCCAATAAAGGGGAAAACCCCATGTCGACCTAATGCTTGTGTCGACCGAATGACCCTGTCATCATAACCCATGTCGACCTTGTGGTGTTGACCTACTGTTTGTCAACCGAATGCTTATTCAACCTAGTGACCGTATCCCAATAAATAGTTAAACCTGATTTAGTATCATTTAATCTACAAATGTGCAAGTTTATATACACAAAAACTTTTTAAACATTTTTTAAAACATCATTTTTCCTCCACTACTTCTTGCTGATCTTCACAGTCCTGCAAAAATTCTGCAGCAGGGGTAATCCTAAAGCCCTGTACACATGCATCGATTTTTCCTGATTTTCGATTCGATTTTGCTTATAGAAGAAAAATCGAATAGAATTCTAAACGAAATCGAATGGTTTTTGTGTCCCTTTCGATCTACATTCGATTCGATGCGCACTCCCGTTTTCACAAATTCGAACAGAAAAATCTACTGTGCAGCCAAGGAAATACCGTATTCAATCTAGTAAATCTAATGTGTACAATGTACCATGAATGTATATCGAATTCGATATCTAATGCAAAAGTACAGATCTAATGCCAAATCGAATGGGAAGATCTAATGGCAGATCAAATAGAACATAAAATCTAACATCGAATCAAAAGCAAATCGATGTGTGTGTACAGGGCTTAAGGATCGCCCTTGACTCACTGCAGAACGATTGCTCTGGACTCACTACTGGTTGTGAGGTGGATTTAGTGCAGTCTGCCCTGGCTGGTTGACGATCCTATAAGGATCTCACATCCCAGCCACCCCAATGACAGTGCCTTAAACTTTGGAGAAAACGAAGGTGCAGCTCACCTACGTATGAGCTTGGCATGATTAAAAAATTTTTGTAAAACACTGTGCATTATACGTGTGCTATTTAAGTACAAATAAATATCTACATACTGTATATTCAAGTCTGGCTCAGTTTTGCTTACACTTGGTGGGTGGGGCTAAATAAGTATTTTCTCATGACTATAATAGTAGGCAAGTATACTGTATATATGCTAGATAATGGTGAAACATGTCCAACACATAGTTGTGAATATTTCATGGTAGTGGGAGCTGGAAAAATACCCACTAGAATGTTTGTATTACTCAACAGTATAAGCAACATTATACTACTCACACTGGTCGTCTTCTGCTTTCCCTCAAAATAACTTTTTGGGTACTCATTGGATGCTGCTGTTATTTAACAAATATCCATACTAAGCCTGTGGGAAAGGCAATTAGCTATGCAGGGGAAAAGAACTCCAATTAAATAGTCTGTTTCCCGCGGGGCTGAATTAAGGGTTGACGTGCTTATTCAATGATTGGGCTTAAACTGCTAAATCAGTGGGTTTAAACATAATCATAATCAGATATATGATGCCATTTAATGAATATATTTACTGTAACTTACATCTTGTTGAAATATATTTCATTTAATTAACTATAAAGAACTTTACAACATCCCTTTGCTCCCTGAACAGCTTGTGTTTATTGTGTTGTGTATTTAGCAATGTGATGGAATCATTCCTCAAAGATTCTGATCTATGTTGATGTAATAGCAAATCTCCTGTTACACCACATATGAAGATGTTCTACAGTATGTTATTGAAGATCTGGTAGCCATACAGACCATTGGTGTACACTAAACTCATTGTGCTGTCTAAGGTGCTTTGTGAGATAGGGGCAGATGTACAATTATGCCAACATTACCATCCCCATGCAGGTAAATAAAGATCAGATGGCCCAATTCTCTGCCATCTGAATGGTGTAACAGAAACAGCAGACCATTTTATTATTTATTTATTAGCAGTTTCTTATATAGCGCACACAGATTCCGCAGCGCTTTACAGAGAATATTTCACCATTCACATCAGTCCCTGCCCCAGTGGAGCTTACAATCTATATTCCCTACCACATGTACATGCACACACAGACATTCTAGGGTTAATTTTGTTGGGAGCCAATTAACCTACCAGTATATTTTTGGATTGTGGGAGGAAACCGGAGTACCCGGACCATGAAAAGTTGTCCAATTTCCAGTTGTCTAGATTAGGTTAGTGTTGACAGCCACCCACCCCCTCGCTAATCAGCGTTCACCACTCCTCTGTACATACTGGGCGACTTTGGAGCTGAAAGCAGCTCAAAAAGTAAGTGGATGATTAAGTAGTAAAAACCAATTACTCTTGTACACGTATGTACTTAAATATAACTGAAGAGAGCGCCACACATCTGAAGAATTATTCAAAATTAATTTAAAATTTATTAACTTTGAAAATATCTATAAAAAAATATATAATAAAAACACCTATAGAATAACCATAATAAACAATGACCCAATATAAATTATTCTGAAAAAGAATGCAGTTATGGAAATTTTCTTAGAGGATTTTACCTTAGAAAATGAATGGTATACATTAAATTGAACCCAGCTCAAGACCAATTGTTCCTGCAGAATGTAAAGAAAAAAAACACTTGGTTTAAACATAAATGTCAATCAATATTAACCCTGTATAAGCCAGGGTAGATGGATTATGTTTGATGGACAAAGAAATGATCCTTGTATCCCTTTAATTGGGAGTATAGATTTTTAGGATCCAATGTGTTGTAAAGTTCCTTATATCATTGGTCACTCCAGAGGATTTTAAGCGCTATTATATTGTATTGGACCAGTGCCTCCTTGGTGATAAGATATTTGGTTGTAGAGTCAACCAAATATCTTATATAAATATAAATACTGTTACTTTATCTCCTCTGTCCAACTATGACAATTCATCTGTATCAACTAGAGCCTCTAGGGGGTGAGGGGTTGGAGACTTGAGTTCGCCACAGCTCCTCCTATCCCCCTCTTACCTTCAGCAGCAGCAGTCTCTCTCTCCAGCTGTAGTGGGATCAGTGCGGCTGAGCAGCAGATTATTATACATTCACCTCTCTACCATGCATAGCTATGAGAGTGGCTCTTTGACTATATCATCTACCAGCAGCCCACCTGTATAAACACTACTCAGCACTTTACTGTCCAATTACCAGGGACTTAACACACCCCTCATGAATAGCAGCTACTGTAAGTGACAGCGCTCAACGATCCACTAGTTTGAATGCATTGACCAGATAATGTACACCAAGGAAAGGTCAAGTATTGGCTTGGAAATGCACCTAATGTGAGTGCTATCAGTGTCACATGGAGAGAGGTGGAAGTGTAAGAAAAAAATATCAAAAATGTTTGAGAGTTTCCTGGGAAGACGGAAGGGAGAAGATAGCAAAGGGGCAGAAAAAAGAACATCCCTTATGATTTAGTAATTGATAAAGTTCGGGTTGGTGAACTGCTTGGAGTATTTAGTTAAAGTATGTGGAATGACCGTCCCAGTGGGACCTTCATGGTCAGGACCTGTTGGCTTTTCTAGTTCTTAAGTGCAAGAATTCTTTGGCAACAAAGGGTATTCTGGCATTTCTACTGTAATTCTTCAATTGTAGGCACCTCCATGCAGCTTGTGGGACTGTCTGTTGGAGTTATGGTACAAATAAGCAATATACAAAAACAAGATGGAAACAGTTGAGATGTATCTGCCCAAATGAACCTACAATTGACGAGGTTTGATGAACAGTAGATGCATAGATAGTGCATTAACAATTGAAATAGTGATTGGACGAATGCTCCATGTCTACTGTGAAACTTTGAAAGAGAAACATGAAAATGTAACCAGGAACTAGAAATGTTAAACAGCTGCTGGTAACTGTAATTCTTCTTCACCTTTTTTCTCCCTTTAACCTCTTTGTTCTTTTGGAAAAGATTTTCGGTGTTAAATGAGCATGATTGTGGTCTTCTGTCAATGTGGAGTATTTTTCTTTGAGATCACAAAGACACAGAGGCAGGATGCTTGTTAACCATATTTTCAGAAGTTGGACCAGCAGCTGCTCCTAACAAGACTTCCAGAAAGATCACCAAAGTACTGTAGGAACAGAGTTGTCAATGGAATGGACAACGATTCTAGTTTAATTTGTCAGGTCTAAGAGCTTAACAGAGATGACAGATGTCTACAACCCCGTACTTATGGATTGTTTAAGCAATATCTGTGTATATCCATTAAATTGTGTGCCAATCACATGAATATGTAGTGTTCATTCTAGCACCTGCCATATTTGAAAACCCATGCAGTTCCTCTTCCCTGCCTGGGGTGTCTCTGTCTGCTGTGGTGTTTCTAGCACAGGTCTGGTTTGTATATCAGTGCTGATATAATGACCACACTGTGCTAGAAGCACTACAGCAGACAGCGACACCCCAGGTAGGGTAGAGCAATTGCATGGGTTTTCAAATATGGCAGGTGCTAGAATGAACACTAAATATGTATGAACTGTACTTGCCCCATTGCTTGTCCACATCCCCAGGCATATGGAAAGGTAATGTAAGAATGCAGAAAAATATATTAGATGAAATAATAATTCAGAGCATGAAATGTATATCTTAGGCAAAAAGTAAAATGGTCATAAGCCGAACTTTAAATATTTACCTAATTATCAGTTATTACTCGTCTGTGCTTTTATTTTGGTGAATCAATCTAGGCTCCCTTAAATGCATGGTGAATTAGAAATCCATGCACGATTTTAAAATTATCAAAGTAAAGAGACAGACATTTATATGAATATCAGCTTGTCATTTTCTGTGATTGTGCTGAGTACATTTCATTCAGGTGTTCCAAAATTCATAGACCTTTCTTTGCAATTTAGTAGGCTTTGATTGATGCAGATCAATTGTAGTTATATGTACTTCTAAATCAAAGAATTACATTAAAGGTCTTTAAACCCTTTTTTTCATATTCAAAATGTATTCCACCGTTTATGCAAAGTTTTCTATGCTTGAATGCCTGTCGTATTCAGATGCCCACTCAAACAGATGTTCTCTACTGAAATATTTTGAACATAAACCCAGGAGATACTTTAATTTTAACTTTCTATAACTTCTATTCACTTGAGCCTTAACTTTTTCACTTTATGCTGCATTTTGGAGTTATTTTTTATTATTTAAATATAATATCTTTGTCATGTTTGTTTAGATAATTTGTTCAACATTTTGAGGATGTTAGAAATGTGAATATAAAGTTGAAAAGTGATTGTTATATACAAGTGCCCCTGCCCCCTCTTTTTTTCACTTAAAAAATAAATAAATGGTTTGATGTCTGATTTGTGCTTAGAAATTACATAAATGGTACTTATGTAGTAACTGGGCTGCCGATTTTGAAATCGGGTCCATCGCATCGCATCGCACCCGACCAAATCGCATGCGATGCGATGCGATGCGATGGACCCGATTTTTCCATAGGATTCAATGTTAAAATGGACTGAGTCCATTTTAACATGGAATTCAATGGGAAAAAGGGGTCCTTTTCATACCCCTACTATCCAAGTGGGCATGGAGTTGGATATAAACCTGTGGCGAGCGTAGCGAGCCACCGAGCCCGAAGCGTGGCGAGCGTAGCGAGCCCCGCGAGGGGACACAGAATACCGTCCCCTCGCGGGGCTCGCTTCGCTCGCCACGCTTCGGGCTCGGTGGCTCGCTACGCTCGCCACAGGTTTATATCCAACTCCATGCCCACTTGGATAGTAGGGGTATGAAAAGGACCCCTTTTTCCCATTGAATTTCATGTTAAAATGGACTCAGTCCATTTTAACATTGAATCCTATGGAAAAATCGGGTCATCGCATCGCATCGCATCGCATCGTATGCGATGCGATGCGATATCGCATCGCATCGCATCTGATTGTATGCCTTAACTTAAGGCATACAATCAAAAAATCGGCAGCCCAGATACTACATAAGTACCACATAAATAATAAAGCGGCATTGAAACTTTGCCATAACCTACGCCTGCTGTAACGCTGTTCTTTCTGCTGTGAGAGCCGCGTCTCCATCTGCCTGTATGTATGTGTGTATGTGTGTGTGTGTATATATATATAGATATATATATATATATATATATATCTATATATCTATATATATCTAAAAGTAGCCACATCTTGCTGATCTAACTGTTGAACACCTTTCTGGCATTGTTTCTACATTGGAAATCAAATAGTGTCTGTGATGTTATTTGAAATAACATCAATGTCAGTGCTAGATGGACTCTAGCATTAGCCGTTCAGTCCCTATCCAGTGTCTCATCCTATTCCTAGCCAGTCCAGTTACAGACCTTATATTCCTGTACTAGCACATGTGCAAGAATTGCATAAAGCCATCTATGTTACTATATTCACCCAGTGTTCTCACTGCTAGGAACACAAGAAACTTCTGCCTCCTCTTTTGCTTCAGGCTCCCAGTTAGTCTATACAAGTTCCTGACTAAAGATCTAGCAACATAGCCCTGGAGCATCACACTGCCTTCTCCTCCATGTTTTGCAGTTTGTATCACATACTAGGGAATAATTCTTTCAACTCTTCATTCGCATACAAAAATGATGAACCATCATTGGTCTATGAGACCACTTTCCAGCCTTCAGTAGTCCATTTGCGGTGCTTTATGGCCAAGACAACCTTTTCTTATTATTTTAGAAATTACCTACCTTTCCACTTCAAACTGCTGCTCAGGGTCTTCTAATCTGTTGAAACTGAGATTTGCTTACGTAGGGCCTGACTCAGACCTGTTTGCTAGGCAGAGTACACTCCCAGCCTAGAGTACAGGTAAGGGATGCCCTGCTGACTGCCCTGACACTCACATCCCTTACATCACCTTGAATGCGGCAAGTGATTTCTCTGCCGTTCAGTAATAAGTCTAAACTGACTTTTATTTTAGACTGAGATAGACGAAAAGGGGGTAGGCGCTAGGGTGACCAACTCATCCCTTTAATCCGGGACACACATTAATTACACAGGTTCTGCGGCAGTTTAAAACCAGGTGAAATGGAGTCTTGAGGTGTGGCAGTTTAAAACCAGGTGAAAGCCAGCCACAGAACCTGTGTAATTTAATATGTGTCCCGGATTAAAGGGATGAGTTGGTCACCCTAGTAGGCGCTGATTTCATGTGACGTCAGACACTTGCCGAAGCAGGCATCGACCAGTCTGAGTTCCCAGGGGAATGCCGAGTGTTTTCATGGGGACACTCATAAAATGCTGGGTGTTACCCTGCTCCAAAAGAACAAAGCACAATGGTGAGTAATGCGTTGCTGGGTAGATTGTGTCAGTTTATACTAACAGACTGTTAGTACCTATGAATCACCAGAGTCCACATTATAATGGCAGGTATTCAATGCTGTGGGCGAGTGGTGACAGCGAGCAGAGCTTCCTGCTCGCTGTCACCACTCACCCTGACCGTATTCAACGCAGCCCCCTCATACGCCAATTCCCCCTCGCTCCATTTTTTGAGCGAGGGGGAATAGGTGAATGCGGCTCCTGAACCAGCGAGACTCGTTTCTAAATACAGCGAGTTTTCTGCATTAGCCGTGGGTCTCGCTGTTTTGGGGAATTCTCGCCATCCTGTGACGGCGAGGATTTCCCCAGAACATTGAATAGAGCGAGCGGCCGACACGGGGGTTAAACAGCGAGGATCGCTGGTTTTCTGCAATCTTCGCTGTTTAACCCCCTCGCTGGCCGCTCGCCACGGCATTGAATACACCCCAATGAATTAGTGAGCTGGAGGGTGTGCACAATAGATGGCAGTCTTTTAGCATGTAGGCAAACACGCAATTAGAAGTATTCAGCCGTGTTAGTAATAGGAGTAGAAGCTAAATTAGTATGCAGCGGTATGTTTATAGCTTCTTTCAACTTCCCAGCAGCGCATTACTCACCACTAATCGTCAAAGCGGGCCCAACCGTTTTCAAATTTGGGCCTGTTCTATTGATCTGCCTAGGCGCTCGCTGCTATTTCCCCCATCAGACATTGTGGCTGAGATCTAATACCCCCTAGGAGTAAATATTGGAAAACAGAAATAAGTGAAATGAGAACTGACTGAAAAGTTTCACGGCTAATTTTAGAACAGCTAAAAAAATGTTGATAACCTTAAGGTCGATAGAAAAGAATATTAGCATTTGCACTATAGTCAAATCTGTTAAACAAACTATATTAAAACTATCAGTACAACAAAATATGTTTTTTTTTTTAGGCAAAATTGGATTGTATAGCAGTACAACAAGCTATGATTGATGAACAATCAACAGTGGTATTATGCAAATGCTTACCAAAATAATTATTGGATGCAAATTGATCTAGTGACAGATAAGTGTGGTGATTGAAAACTAGAGCAACTGTGAGCATTTTTTAGCAGTAGAAGAGATGCTAAATTTTTTTTTTTTTTAAATAGCTGACTGTTTTTATTTCTACTCTCATCTGTAACTATATTGATTTGTCTCAGGTAATTATTCTGATACTAATTTGCATAATATTGGTGTTTATTGGAATTCAGCTTGTTTTAATGATTTATCGTAGTTTCTTTTTTCAATGGTACTTTTTCAAGCATGATTTATTCATTATGTTTTGAATACATTGATTTTGACTTTCCTGTCTATGAATGCTAATCATGGATTTTGTTTTTCTCTTGACCCTAAGGTGATTATCACTGTATTTTATTTTTTGCTGTGCGGTCCTATAATTAGCAAAAAAGCAGCCCATACACGGTCCGTTTAACGGATCCATTTGGGACTTAAACAGCACACATCATGTCGGATCGCATCCCTAGTGCATGCAGTGTGCATGCACTGCGATCCGATACGATGTGTACCTAGTACAAAAAGTATGTGCAGCACATACTTTTTGTACCGTACTATGTGATGCGCGGGAGCGCGCATCGCATAGTACAGAACGGAGCCGGTCCACAACGGACCGTGTATGGGCTCCTAAAGTCTTATAATCTTTGGATTTTCTATTTTTTTGTTTATTTTTCTAATTTTTCTGTATTCTGTATATGTAGGTATATACATAATAAGTGTTGTTATTATATATAGATTGAGTAGACTACAACATTTTAAATTTTAAGACAGTAGACTTAAAAGGCATACACATGGGACGATTTTGACGCCATTTCTAAGCGATCTCACTAGATTGCTTAGAAATGGAGCACTGATTGCTCCGTGTGTATGGCCCCTGGCGACGGCGATTTATATAGCACTAACACAGATAAGTGAGTGAGTAATTTTGCGCACCCAGCAGCCGTAGGTCAACAAATTCTTAAGGTCCCTCAAACCTTCACCATACACCACAAACAAAAAATAGAATTGTGACTTATCCGGCGCTTGGAAATTCCACAAATATCAGGATTCCTCTCATGTATAACATATATGCAATAAAAGAGAAATGGCATAAAATGGTGAAGTACGTTAAAACATCACAATTTAATCACAATGGCCACATAAAACAATACAATTAAAAAGCACTACAGATAAAGTGCATAGAGTGTCTTCAGCAATGAATCCTTAAAACAGGAGGAGGTATAGCAATTACCAGATGGTCTGGAACTAGCAATTACGCAGTTCCAAACAGGCAGGGGTCCCCAATCCTAGTGTGGATGCGGCTGGGCAATCCTCTGGTGGTCCTCTGGTTCCTCCTTTCTCAGGCAGCTTAAAGTGCAGTTCACGGCGATTATATGTTGCCATCGCTCGCATGAAAGACAGTGCTTGCATTTCCTTCTAGATTGCAGGGCTCTGCCTTTAATCAGTAGTCAGAGTCCCACTCTGGATAGATCGCTTAGCACACATCGTGCTGTACATCGCAGGTGTACTGTCTGCAATGTGTGCTGAGCGATCAGGCTTAAGCATGTTGCTCAGTCTCCTGGCACCTGTCTCCCCGTGTGTACAGAGCTTTAGGCTTTAAATAGTTTTGTTATCAGTAGAAAGACAATCGATTTGGGGGTAAACTATGCACCTATTATTATGCACCTTCATATAAGTTACAAAGTTTTTAGTTTACTTAGGGCGGGATGTACTAATCTTATATGTTAGTCGGGCGCCCACTAAACTATTTGTTTAGTTTTACGCGTCCCCTCGCGGGGCTCGCTACGCTCGCCATGCTTTGGGCACGGTGGCTCACTACGCTCGCCACACTTTTTAAAATCAACTCCATGCCACATGGATAGTGGGGGTATGAGCGTAGTAACTATAGTGGGCGCTCAACTAACATATAAGTACCATCTAAAAATGCGGTAAAACCCCCTTTTTTGGGTGTTTTTCCGCATTTTCTAAAGTACAAATACCTGGCCACTGCATCATCGCAGGGCAGGGTATTGCGATACCCTATTGCCACCCGCCGCCTTCGCTGCCCCCCCTCTCCCCCTCCCTCTGGCTTACCTTCCTGCAGGTCCTCCTGGACCCAGTAGGTAAACCCCTCCTCCCTCTAGCAACGCTGCTGGGCAAGGTGGAGGAGGAGGTGCTGGGGACAGCCTGCTTAGCTGTCACGGGATGAGGGGAGGAGGAGGCGCCCAGGGAGGTGACTGTGACCGCCCGCACACCACATTACAGGTATCGCGGGGGTCCTCCTTCACCACACTGTGATGCTAGCCGCATATGTTAATACATATACGCTAGCATCGCTGCGGCGAGGGGTGGCGATGTATATTAAAACATCCCGCCCTAAGAGCCAGATGTATCAAGCTTCAAAAAGTAAATAAATGGAGAGTAATAAAATGAAAGAAACAGAAACAGCGCTTGTGGATTTGACACAATTTCATTAATATAGCACAAATATATATAATGTTTGTAATAGGTTAGTTTGTATACATTACATGAGACACCAGAGATCAGCGTTTCATAGCCCCAACGGCCATTACATCAGGCTGTGGGCTGCATGGAAATATGTACAAGTGCATAGAAAGTAAAGGACACTTTCTCTATGTGACCTTCACTTCCAGCTCACCATCTCCAGCTAAGGCTGAATGTGAATTCTCTCTTCCAACAGCCGAGAGTGGCTATAGAGGAGACTGAGACCACTAGCCCAGCAAGCACTCTGGGCTCGGAGGAGGAGATCAGTGGCGTAACAATAGCTCCGCAGCCCCCGCGGTGGCGGGGGGGCGCAGAGAAATTGGGGGTGCCGCCAGGGGGGCTGCGGGCTATAGTTACCCGCGGTCTGCGTCTCGCCCGGCTCTCTGTCTGCAGCATAGGGGCAGCCATTTTCTAAGAGTCCGTTTTCATTGTAGCAGCAGGAGCCGTCCGGGACCCGACAGAGAGCCGGGCGAGACGCAGACCGCGGGTAAGAAGGGGGGGCAGGTTAGGTGTGTGTGGGGGGGGGGGCCCGAATAAACGTGCGGCGGGGGGGGGCGCTAAATAGTTAGTTACGCCCCTGGAGGAAATATCCAGAAACACTATTAAGTATACACCTACAGGTTCAAACTTTCATTACTAAACCCTGATTGCTTCACTTAATATTGCACTCACAGGCTGTGAGGCTGTATTCATTGATTGCACATAAAGTCTAAACATGCCCACGTGTCTTTAAATCCTTCCTCAAAGCAAAAATGGCACCTGACCGTTTGTTATATTGGCCCCTGATATATTTGTACATGTTAAGCATGTCTCCTCTTAAACGTCTCTTTTCTAGCGTAAACAATCCCAATTTGTCCAATCTGTCTTCATACTCCCATACTGTGGGACAGGCGTTTTTCTATTTCAAGTTTCCTTGCAATTCTGTGTTATAATGCATATCTGTCACCCAGCAAGCAACTGCACCAATGAATATTTGCACACAAAATGGTTCCCTTCACTTACGAAGGATGAAATGAAACAAAAGTCAAATGATTTTTTAAAATCACAAACACCTGTAGTATATAGTTATCACATATTATATTATGACTTTTTACATTTTTTTTGCTTGTTTGTGTTTGCAGACCTATCCAGCTGTGCCTTGAATACTTTTCCAACGGGCCTGTATTTAGCTACGAAGACAGTTGCTGACAAAATTTACTCAATCTCACTAGCCAATAATGAGTTAAAGAGCCTGGCAGGCAAATTCTTCACTACTTTCAAAGAGCTGCAAGGTATGTTCAGGTTTGAGTTATTTCTTGAAACTTTTATAAACTTTTAATAACGTTAATATGTAATGTAACAGCATCTCCATGATGGAACAATGCCTTCCATAACCTTGTCCATTCAAATATACCTCGCAACATGACACATTCCAGGAGACATAGTGGGTTCTAAGGGGTGCTATTATTGGCCCAGAAGCTTAGGGACCGAGGTTATACAATTGTATTGAAATTTCCCAGATTTGCCTGCTATGCATGTGGTTCTGATCCATTGCTCAGCCTGAATTGTGTGACATTACATTTTTAACGAGAGGATTTTGTGCCCACGCCCAGTGGATGTTATAGTAAAGAAGAACAGTAATGTGGCATAATTTGAACCTGAGGCCACTGTAATGTGGTACAATTTGAACTGGGGAGCACTGCAATGTGTCATCTGATCTGCTCATTGTTTTTTTTCGAGGGCACTATAATGTTACATAATTAGAGCTGGGGCACTGTATACTGGCACAATATGAAATGCAGGCACTATATTGTGGCATAATATAAGCTGGGGTACTCTAACATGGCAGAATTTGAACTTGAGCACACGTTAATGTTGTGTATTAGGAACAGGGGAACTGTAATGTGGAAAAATATGAACTGAGAACACTAATGACATACTGTAATTTTAATGGGATGCGGTCATTTGGTCTACAGCATGATGGTCGACAGTCATTAGGTTGACATGGGAAAAGGTCGACATGGTTCTAGGTCCAAAGGTCATTAGTTCGACAGTGTCTAGGTCGACAGTCAAAAGGTTGACATGGAGTTTTTTACTGTCTTTTTGAGCCAACAGGCATTATTTCATTGCCTTACTAACCACTTGGGCATCGTGGGAGAATAAAATCGACTGTCGACTGTGTTGACATTCCCGTAAAAAAAACCGGTGGAAAACCCCATGTCGACCTTTTGACTGTCGATCTAGACATTGTCGAACTAATGACCTGTCGAACTTTTCCCATGTCGACCTAGACCCATGTCGACCTTTTCCTATATCGACCTAATGGTATCGACCTAATGACTGTCTACCATCATGCTGTAGACCAAATGATCCCAACCCATTTTAATTGTGGATATTGGGCGGTATTCAATGAGCCTGATTCGCCATGTTTTTATGGCGAATTTGTGCTGTTTGGCGAATTTTGGACTAAAACGGTGAATCACCCTATTCAATGACCAGATGGCGAATACATTTGAAGGTTTTTTTCGCCATGATTCACCGAGTAGCAATCGCTATCTTTTTATGGTGAAGTGGAATGTGAACTTTTAAAATAAAGTGTTTTGTTTTTTACATTTGGTGTCAAAAAATCAGGAATTTTATTCTGAGGAGGGGCATGCTATTTTTATTCATGTGCTGTAAGCACATGAATATATATTTAATTAAAATATATATATATATATTCTTTACACAGCAGCCAGCAGGGGGCGCCGGAGCCGAGCCGCTCATTAGATATTCATATATTCACTGCACCCGATCGTTACATATGCACGATCGGGTGTAGTGAATATACCCGGTCCCCTGCTGGCACCCCCGGGGGGCAGCCTGTGCTGCCTGGCACCCGGGGAGCCCACCTCCCCCCCACATACGCTCTGGGGCAGGCAGAGAGACTTCCATCTCCCTGCCTGCCGCCGTCCTCAGGCTCCCTGCAGGAGCTCATATTCGCCGGTCAGGGGCAGCGAGCCCCTGACTCGTTGAATACCGGAGCTGGCGAGGCTCCGGAACGTGGCGAATGTGCAGCGAATCCTAAACAGGATTCGCTGCACCTCGCCGGTATTCACATTGAATACCGCCCATTGTGTTGCACAATGTGTACTGAAAGTCCTACAATGTTACATTGTGTAAACCAGGGAGATATGATGGTTCATAAAGTAATCTAGGGCTTTACTATAGGGTGTAATAACCATGGCACTACTATTGTTCAGAGAATTAACTATGGCACTATTATGATCATACAACTACTAACTGAACTGCTATGGAGAGGTGTTTTCAAGAAGTATTCGGATAAGGGTACATTCAAAATGTTGCTATGCACCATCAAAGTTGTGGTTATGCTCCTGCCAGGAGGGACAGAAAGCTATGTTCCTTCACCTACCTCTTAGTTAATGATTGCTTTCACTTGTGTTGAATTTGTTATTACAACACTATGGTGTTGCTACAGATAAATGCAATCATAAGATAAGAGGGCATTTTGCCTCTAATGGGGATGTATGTTTCTGGGATCCCACACTCTTCTACTGCAGTGGCAGCACCACAGTCAGTGACACTTGTTGTGGCAAAGCCACCCCCTAGAGCACTTCCGGCGATTTCTCCATTACGGGAGCCAGTGCAGCAGGATAATGTCACACTGCAGCACCCACTTCATGTCACTGCTGAGGAGCTGGAATCTGGTGTCACCCCTTGGAAGGGCTACACCCATGTGCACACTCCCTCACTTTCCTTGTGATGGGATTGGTATGTAATCCCAGCAGTCAGAATCTCGGCGGTCAAAATCCCGACAAGGGGGGGACGTGGATCGCCCACCCTTGCGGGCTCGCTGCACTCGCCACGCAGCAAGCCCGGTGCCTCGCTACGCTCGGCACACTAATTTATTCTCCCTCTATGGGTGTCTTGGACACCCACAGAGGGACAAAGTGACGGGATTTCGGTGGTCGATATTCTGGCGTCGGAATTTTGACCGTTGGGATTCCGACCGCCGGGATTGTGACTGCATCCCCTTGTGACACCACTATTCTACTGCATACTAGTGTCACTAGCTAACAACTATCCAGATTGAAACAGGCTACATTGTTTTAATGCTCCACAACTGTGTTGCTCATACAGTATGTTGAGACACAGGTTAGCAGCTTTAACAACACCGTTGCCTATTTAGATTTTACATCTGCAACAGTTGTACACTGCAATTTACATGAATGTAGTAATAAATTTAAATTTTGAATAATTTTTTGCACCAGAATATAAGTAATATTACTATCAATAATACCTGAGTCAATACTGCTAAAGCTCAATGGCATGTACAGTAATTGTTTCTAAGGATAGAATTCAACTTCATCCTTCCTGTAATTTGTAACACTCCTTCCATAAACACTGCCCAATCAGTCCTCCCTGACCTCACAGCTCAGTGGGCACACTTACATCTACCTGCCCAGCTGAGCTGTCAATCACGACAACTCCTGTGCTGGTGTACAGGCGTCGTTGGATAAACAGCACAATGCGCCAATATATATATATATATGCTACTGAATATGGATTTATTTACTTATTCTCATCAGGACCCACACTAATATTTGATATTTACTAAGATCCCATTATGGTATTTTTTATATCCCATTATTGATGTAGGATTCATATTTATTATTCAAGTGAACCATTAATATTATAGGTTCGTTTGTACTACATTTAGAAGCATTTCTGAATTTCTTCTGGATATTATTCCATCCCTTTTCATACATATATTATGGAAATTGGTAGGTTCCCATTCCATTTATACCTTTGTTATTTTTCCTCTGTTCTTATCTTGCTCCCTCCTTGACATATTGTATATATATGTTTATAAACTCATATTTTAGATGCTGACAGGCATCAGGATTGAGATCTACTAAGGATCCACTCCCTCTTGTACATATGAATAACATATCATACTGGGACTGAAATACATTAAGCTATCTGTGAGTATGTATCTATAATTTTTAGTACAGTCCTATGTAATCATTCAGTCTCCAGTAAGTGTTAATAACTATGCCTATTTCCACCACCTAGACGGTTACCCCTGAGGAAGTCGTTTTAACGACGAAACGCGTTGGATTTTGTGCATGTTGACCGTTATAGAAACCTTGACTACATACAGATGAAAAATTTGTTTTATTATTGTATTTTATCTATTTTATATATTAAATCTGTTGTATTGTGACCATATTGTCACTATTTGTTCTATTGGTGGTGGATATACTTTAGGAGGGCGCACTTTGTACATTTTCTGCTATTTTCCCCTTTTCCCCCACTAACAGGGGGGACCTACTTAGTTGCTGCCCGCACTTTTCTTATAGCGCATTGAAAGGGTATTCTCTCCATATATATATATATATATATATATATATATATATATATATATATATATATATATATATATATATATATATATCAGGCATTGGTGCTGTTCACATATATATTGCTGGTACACACTGACCAATGGTCTATCAATATATATAGTTTGTTCCATCAAACGGCTGATATTTCGGCTGGTGTGTACACGCTGTTAGAACACATGATAGTTGGCAGTCCCATCCTTTTTAAGACCTCTCTATGGGGGTTATTTTGGTTCACTCTTTCTGACAAATTTCTTCTTAGATGGAGAAAACCATGTTCACTACAGGGGGGCAGATGTAACCTGTGCAGAGAGAGTTAGATTTGGGTGACTTATTTTGTTTCTGTGCAGGGAAAATACTGACTGCTTTATTTTTACACTGCAATATAGATCTCACTTTGAAGTAAAACCCCACCCTAATCTAACTCTCTCTGCACATGTTACATCTGCCCCACCTGCAGTGCACATGGTTTTATACAACTAAGAAGGAATTTGTCAGAAAGAGTGAACCAAAATAACCCCCTATGTAAGCTACTATACTACATTGGTTAAACAATTTGTCTTCTTGTCACTGTTTATTATTTTACTGATGCAATGAAAGCAGGTTTGGATCCTGCTTCCTTATTGGGGAGACTTCTAATCAATTTGTGGGGAAAAAAAGGAAAGATTGCCTTTTCTCTTTATAAATCTGAAGGATGACACTCAAACAATTTTTTGACATAAGTGATTTAGACATCTGAGATTTGGGTATGGGCTCTGAGAGACACAGAGCATTAACTCTAAGGGGGGTATTCAATCCAGGTTTCCGTCTGTCGGAACGTTCTGACAGTCGGAATGCTGTTCTGTTATAATTTTCAATGTTTTGGCTGTCAAGTGTCGGAAAGTGGGTGTGTTGGCAAAAACGGTCGCAGATTGTTGGAAAACAGTCATCAGTGCGACAATGCACGTCCGTTGTGGACAAAACAGATCCGACTTATTTTAATTTCGAATCTGTTTTGTAGGAATCTGCCTTCAATGCTGTCGTAAAAACAGCATTATATAGGTTCCAGGTACTTTGAGTGGTATATTTTGCCAGTGCTCACATGCTTGATGTGACCATGACAATGTTGACACCGAACATGTATTGTTAACATTGAAGAAATGTTGACTAAGTGAATTTTGGCAAATTCTGTAATGCCCCTTTCAGACCGCACTTAAAAACCGGTATTTTGCCGATTTTTTTTTACTGTTTTAAAACGGTAATCTGTGCGGTCTGAAAGGTGCAAGACCACATAACCGTTTTACAAAACCGTTTTTTGTAAAACGGTTAAAATGGAGGGTCCTACACGTTTCAGACCCGGTATTTTGGCATAAAAATCGGGTCTGAAACGGTATTTAAATTCAGCGCAGTGAATATTTAATGAGCGCTGCGCTTATGGAAAAAAAAGGGACTTTCGGAAAATGGCTACCCCATAGGAGAACCAGTTTTAAAAAAAAACTGTCTTTCGTATGGGTGCAGCCATTTTCCGAAAGACCCTTTTCTTATAAGAACCTGCAGGGGGGGGTGGGGTGTGTGTGTGTGTGTTTTTCTTAACCCTGTGGTAACCCGGTAACCCGCGGGGGGGGGGGGGGGTTTCTTAACCTTGTGTTAATCCGCGGGGGGGGGGGGGGGATTTTTTAACCCTTTGTTAACCCGCGGGGGGGGGGGGGGGGGGGCACGCGCGCTGAAGACTGGCTTTGAAAGTTTCCAAAAACGGGTCTGCCAGTGCCCAAAAAATCGCACTTAAACAGTAATATACCGTTTAAGAGATGCGGTGTGAAAGGGGTTTTACCTGGCAGACCCGTTTTTGGAAACGTTTTCAAATACAGGGTCAGAGCCAGTTTTGCGGTCTGAAAGCAGCATTACTGACCCATGAAATTTCTGTCTTTTATATTGCCAATTTTCAGTATTATTTTAGGGTTTACTTTTTCTTGTAACCCAACCCCATTAATATT
This sequence comes from Crinia signifera, assembly GCF_055691185.1. NCBI lineage: Eukaryota > Metazoa > Chordata > Amphibia > Anura > Myobatrachidae > Crinia > Crinia signifera. Next base: position 192,596,987 of record NC_139222.1, on the reverse strand, counting down.
TGCTCCTGAAAACTATTGTATGTATCATTCAGTATTAGAATGTTGTATGCCCATTTAAAAACAAATCAAAACTGAAAGTTGTTTACTTTAGTTTTGTTTACATAAAAAAATACCTGAAGTACAGTTGTGTCCTCATACACCAAGGACCTTATTCTGGTTGATTCTGGTTGCGAATTCACCCGCCCTACGAATGCCGATACACATGTCGTGTTTGTATGCATGGGCTGCGAATGGATGTTAAACATAAACATCCATTCGCAGGCTGTGGTGGAACATCCACATCATTCGATGGTCGCCAACCATCAAATGATGTGGAAATCACACACACATTTAACGTTACTCTGATGTAACCTTAGATGTGTGTGGGCATTCAGAAGGAAGTGGGCGGGCAGTTGACATCCGGTGATGTTAGCTGCCCGCCCACATCACCGGGCAGTTTCCATGGGAACGCCCATGAAACAATGGGCGTTCCCATGGGCGCGTCTATCCGCCACCTCAGACAGACAGTCTGTTTGCCGTGTCCACACGCACCCGGCATATGCACATGTGCAGAAATGCGGTTGCGCAACCGCAAAACATTGCTCCCCGTGCGAACATACGGTCCTTGTGAACGGACTAAAATAAACCCCTAGTCTTGGCATACCTTGTTGTTAGAGATGTCTGGTACAAGTGAACAGAGCAATGTAGCATCCCCCCAAGCATTGTCTTCTCTCTCCCCTCTCTCTGCCACTGTCTACCATGGGAAAGGGGGGGGGGGGGGTAGCAGGATCCACCCCCCTCCCCCTGCCCTAACCTCTCCGACAGGCCTGGTCCCAGAAAAAGACTACCCCCCTCGCTGCACCACTGTTTGTATGCAAATTACAATACTTGCCACTGCATTGTAGCACTTCCTATACAAATTTAAACTCGCGCACAGATATAGAAGTGTCACATTAAATTTCTGCAGTCTTGTTAAGTGGTTTTGTTGCATTGAGTTGCATTTATGTGTAAAAGCCATTTGTCACAAGCTAAGTTGCACAGGACCTTATGTGCCCAATAGGGCTGTTTTACAAAACTGCAGCAATAGTGTATGTAAGGAGTATTACAAGAAAAAACAAAAAAAAACCTTTATTGTTTGGCAATTTTAACCCATTGTAGAGTTTTTTTTGTTTATCACTTACTGAGTAACTAGTACCTAAATTTAAACTCCACTTTTATTCTGGATTCCTTATGAAAGAAGCACCAGTGGTAAAATAAAAATAGAAAAATAATAAAAAATCCAAAATTTTTATTATGTTTGAGAGGAGAGTTTCAATAATTTATAGGAATAACATCAAATTCAGTTTCTGCATTCTGCGATTATTTATCATTTATGCCATTAGAACAACCAAAAAAGCCCAGTGTATTAGAACATTTATATTTGTCACTGTTTTGCTAGAGGGAATTTCTAAAGATTCATCAAAATTGGATTTAATGATGACTTTGCATAACCTTTGTGGAAGTGCCACGCAACTAATGGACCCCGCTCGTAAAGCGGGCCATACATCTACAGATTAATAGTCAGATCTGGCTGGTTGGAACAAAACCCTGGTTACGGATGAGACCAAATGACAGTTGACCATTTGCTTTGAAATGCTGGAAAACTGCCCAAAACTGTGACTCAAGTTTTACCAGGTTTTTGTTCCAACCAGCTAGATATAACAATCAATCTATAGATGTATGGCCAGCCTAAGCCTTGAAGAGTTATAAGGTACCAGCCAATCTGCTCCTAACTGCCAGGTTACAGACTAAAGCTGCATGTACACATTGCGTTTTGCCAGATGCCTTTTAAAGGGACCTGTTTGGCAGTAAGGATCCTGCAAATTTAACTGTATGGCATTGTCTACACCAGGCATTCCCATCCACGGTCCTCAAGGCACACCAACAGTGCAGGTTTTAGTGATATCCAGGCTTCAGCACAGATGGATTAATAAAAATCACTCAGGTACTAATTAAGTCACCTGTGCTCAAGCCTGGATATCACTAAAACCTGTACTGGTGAGCCTTGAGGACCGTGGTTGGGAATGCCTGATCTACACATTGCATTTTAGCAGGATGCAGTCAAACAGGAACTATTTAGCAGGATTCTTACTCAAGAGGATATATATACACAAGCCTTCTGCATTCTGCTAAACAGACACAAGAAATGGCATCCTGCTAAACAGGATCCGGTTTGATCCTGGCATGCAGGCATTATTGGAAAAATAATATATATAGTAAGTAATAAAATATGTGTGTGTGTGTGTATGTACTTGTATATATATAATATAATATAGCGATGTGCCGCTGAGTGATCTGTCAGGCCAGTGTTCTCCAGGCGATTACAACGCACAAGGCCATGCATCACTATCGCAATGGCCCCTACACAAGGAGCATTTTCTAATCAATCTTGTGAGCTCACTTTGAAAATGTCCCTTAATCACTATGTGCGTAGGACACATTAGAAACATTGATTTAATGTCCATGTATTTATAATTGATTGCAAATCTAAAACCACCCCAATCTTTCAGTAAAATAATGGAAATACTTTAAGTAGAAATGTATTTTGCTTATTTTGTACAGTTTTCTCTAGGATGTAATAGGTTTACACATTTACCTTCTTTGAAACACCAAACATGTAGACTGAAATAAACTTAAAAAAACTATTTTATAGCAAATGTAAACTCTGACTAATGGGCCCCATACATCAGCAATCACAATTTATGGATTTCCAGATACAGGGATTTTTTGGCCAGATAAATGGATTTTACAATCTATCTGACTTTGCCCACACATTACAGATTTATTTCAGTGATCGGCAGATTTTTCTATCTAAAGATTGCATCTTCATATCTGGAAATTGCCCAATCGATTGTCATTTCAGCTGTTCATAATGTAAATAGATGAAGATGACGAAATGGGAATGCCCACACATATAAAAAAAGATCCGCAGATAATACCAGATTATTAAACATGTTTAAAAACCTGATTAAGCAATCGATTGGCGATTTTGATTGGGATTGCCAAAAGGGGGAACCCACACATCTAAAATTAATTGTGGCAATCATCTCCATATCTGAAAATTGTCACAATTAATTGCTGATGTATGGGGCCCTTAACACTTTGCTTAAAATGTTGTGGAAATACCACACAGGTTCAGATTTGGCTGTTGGGTAATCAGAAACGACCCTTAATTTTAATCCATTGAAATCATTATGAGAATAAGCATGGCAATGAAGTAATTGCTCTGCCAGCATTTTTAGAAATCAACCTTTAAAATGTCAACATTTATTTTCTAACTCACAATACAAATAACTTTAATGTAATGAAAAAACAAAAAAAAGGTAATTATAACTACAGTATTATATACATTTTATGTCCACAGAGATAGATTTACATTGCTTGTGTGTCTATTTTTTATCCTGTGTTTAAGGTTTAGTGTGAAATGTTTTTACTTTAAAAAAAATTATTATTTTTTTTTATACTAGGTGATTATTTTATAATCCTTATGGCAGGTGCCAGCTACCATTAAATGGTTTTCTGCAAACAACTTACAAGGGACCATAAATTCTTAAGGCGCCTATAGCTCCAGGAGACTTTCTTTAATAGATGACCTCTCATCTATAGCTTCAGTTTACAATTTTACCACATACTGTATAGGTGATCACTTACAAATATCATTCCAGTTTTAAAAATAGTAAAGCAATATGTGTTGGATCACTGTAGCCAAAAACAGTTTTTTCAAATATAATTTCATTATTATCTTCGGGATGTTCCTTTTATCAGCAAATGTTTTATATAATAATGAAGGTAGTACAGTAGAGTCAATATGCAGCCATTATAATAATTAAATATCTAAGCAAAGAAAGCAACAAAAAAACGTGGTGATGCTCGAGTGGTATAAAGACTGCAGCCATCAAAGAAGTAAATAGTTTTCCTCCATAATTATGCAAATACCATAGAAATAATAATGGTAATACTTCATCATATATTTCTACTAATATAATATGTGGAGTAACAGATAACATACATGAATTTTTTTTTAAGAAACGCCAGGTTCACTTTAATATGTATTGCTGGGGAGAAGGGTCCATGTATTGCTTGGGAGCGGGATCCATGTATTGCTGGGGAGCAGTTATGGGCCCCAGCATCTGAAGGGCCCCAGAGCTTACATGGCTTGGCATGTAAGCTCTGTACTAGCTGGCCTGTCAGTGACCCTTGCGGCCCTGTCGTCTACTGTACACCATCTGTGTGTGGCTGAGTCTGACTGACTCACTATATGCCACTGCCGTCTACTGTGTGTGCACCCTGACGCTCAGAGCCATCTACTCTGTGTGTGCGCACGGCAAGGGGCCGTAGGTGCACTGCCGCACCTGGCGCTGTGTCTGGCTCTTGTACTTTTACTGGGCATGTGAGGGTTGCTCTGCCTGCTCATATATAGTTACATAGTAGGTAAGGCTGACAAAAGACTTGCGTCCATCTAGTTCAACCTGGCTGATTTGGTTGGTTCTGGTATTTTACAGACAAATTATATTTCTTATTTGTACCCATGGATGTTTTTCTCCAGTAAATGTTTGTCCAACTTTGCCTTGAACGCATTTAATGAGCCAGCCGTTACCACCTCTCTGGGAAGAGAGTTCCAGAGTTTGACTGTTCTGACCGTAAAGAAATTCTTTCTACTAGCTGAATGAAATCTTTTTTCTTCTAATCTATACTCATGCCCTCGCGTCCTAGATTCCTTTCTAGTAGAAAATAGGGTGTGTGACAGTTCCTTATATTGGCCCTTGATATACTTGTACATGTTGAGCATGTCCCCCCTTAAACGTCTCTTTTCTAATGTAAATAGTCCCAAATTGCTTAATCTCTCCCCGTAGCTTAAATTCTCCATTCCCCTAATAAGCTTTGTTGCTCGCCTTTGGACTTTTTCTAATTCTATGATGTCCTTTTTATAGTGTGGGGCCCAGAACTGCACTCCGTACTCTAGGTGAGGTCTCACCAATGCTTTATATAGTGGCATAATTACCCTTGAGTCCCTAGTTTCCATTCCCCTCTTAATACATGCCAGAATTTTGTTGGCCTTTTTTGTAGCTACATGACAATGGGCACTACATCCTAGATTGCTGTCTATTTGGACTCCTAGATCCTTTTCAAGTATGGAATTACCCAGTTCCTCTCCGCTAAGGTTGTAACTTGCACACTGGTTGTGTCTCCCAAGGTGCATAACCTTACATTTATCTACATTGAACCTCATCTTCCATTTTTTTGCCCACTCATCTAGAATTGCAAGATCATTTTGAAGCATGGTGACATCTTCTGGTGATTTGATGACTTTGCTAAGTTTTGTATCGTCCGCAAAGATGGATACATTGCTGAGTAACCCTATCCCAATATCGTTAATAAAAATGTTAAACAAAATGGGCCCCAAAACCGAACCCTGGGGCACTCCACTTAGTACCGGTGTCATATCTGATACGGCACCATTCACAACCACTCTTTGTTCTCTATTACATAGCCAATTCCCTACCCATCTGCAGATATTTTCACCCAATCCTAGGTTCTCCATTTTATAAATCAATCTCTTGTGTGGGACAGTATCAAATGCTTTAGCAAAATCTAGGAAAATCACATCTACAGCATTTCCATTATCGAGGTTTTTGCTAACCTCTTCATAGAACCCTAGTAGATTAGTTTGGCATGAACGATTTTTCACGAACCCATGTTGGTTAGTACTGAGTGGAAGGTGATGATCTAAATATTCCTGAATACCATCCCTTAAAAATCCTTCAAATAGTTTACCCACAATTGATGTTAAACTAACGGGTCTGTAATTAGCTGGATCTTCCTTTTTTCCTTTTTTGAATATTGTCACTACCTCTGCTATTCTCCAATCTTTTGGTACTATACCTGACGATAGTGACTTGCTAAAGATATAATGTAGGGGGGTAGCTAGTTCATCCCTTAATTCCATTAATACCCTCGGATGAATCCCATCTGGCCCTGGTGACTTATTTGTTTTGAGTTTGCTTAGCCTCAGTATTATTTCTTTCGGCGTGAAATCCACAATGAGATCTGGCTTATTTGTGCTCGCCATTCTTTTGTGAAAGTGACAGACCAGCAGCAGCCAGGAGCCATGCCAGCAGGACTGAGAACGAGAGAAGTCCGCACCTGAAAGCAGGATCTGGAGCAGCGAAAGGTTAAATGAGGCTCATGCAGGAGAGGGTTGTGTGGATTTAGGATTAGGTGGGGGGCCCCAGAAATATCATTGTACAGGACCCCAAGATTTATTTTGCCGGCCCTGGTGGGGAGGCAGCGGGTTCTATGTATTGCTGGGGAGCGGGGTTCTTGTGTTGATGGAGAGTCAGAGGGGTTTGTGCGGCGGGGTCTGTTTGATGAATGGGAAGTCAGCGGCGGGGTCCCTGGGAACTTGTAGCGGTACTAGTTCGCATCCACCGCAGGGATACTGCTGCCTTCCCACCAACACATGGACCCCGCTCCCCAGCAATACATGGACTCTGCTCCCCACCAATACATGGACCACGCTGCCCGAACCCCCAGGCGCTGGCAAGTACCAGGGCCGGGGGGGACTGGTGTGTTATCGAAAAGACCGGTTCAGACCCGTTCACACTGCAAAAAGAACAGGTCTGAACCATGTAGGATCCTTCTTTTTAACCGTTTTGAATTACTGGTTATCTTGAACTGGTAATTTTAAAACTGGTGCTTTCTCACTACAGCTATAACCATTTTTAAACTGTTAAAAATCTGCAAATTACCAGGTTATAGCTGCGGTGTGAAAGGGGTATTATTGTAGTCTAAAGTTGTAAACCCTTTGTGTCAAATTGTAATCAGTCTATGTCCTCATGGCATGGGACGCATGTATCTACACACCCACTATTCATTAGCTACAATGGGGCAGGTAGTGCGTGCAACAGGCTGCTTGCTATTCAATGCAACAATTTTGTTGCCTTTATGGTTTATGTATGGGAATTATAAGATAATCTATTCTAGAGGTTCCCCATCACAGTCCCCAAGGCACACTTACTATCTAGTGTGACAAAGAATCGCATACACTGGATAAAGATGGAGTCTTGGTCTTTATTTGTACCGGGCAAAACAGCTGACCAGTTAATCAGCAAAAGCAAGTATGGTTGCAGCATAAAGGTGTCACAGCATAGTACACACTCTTCAGCAAGCTCCAGCAGTCCTTACCATAGCCCACACCCCAGCCTATCAGTTGAGCAGCTATTCCACCTTCAAGAGCAATGACCCTCTGCCCTGGAAACACTTTTATTAGGAAGCCACAGGTGCTGTTTAATCAGCCCACCTTTGATCACATCAAATTTTCTTGCTGCTGCTCTAAATCTTGGACTGGATCTTCCATATTACTTTCATGTGAAAAGATGCTATCCCTGTCACACTAGTTTAAAGGGGATAGTCATACTTAATTATTTCCTTTGTTATTGTGATTTAACCATCTGTGCTTAAGAATGGATATCGCTAAAACCTTGACTGTTGGTGTGCTTTGAGAACCAAGGTTGTGAAACACTATTCGGTGGTAATTAAAAAAATATATATTTACCATGCGACCTTTCCAAATGGTTAAAATGAACACATTTGATGTCATGTTTCACAAAATGTAAACTGTTAGCAGTTGGATTGTTACAGCAAATATTTAACAGTATCCCAAGTGGCACAAACCTAAAAGTAACCTATAACATTTCTTATTATTGTGATTAAGATACTGTACTGTGTGTTAGGAAGCACTAAATGTGTGTGAACCGGTTGCAGAAGATCAACGGTCCTTCTTTCCCTCCTGCAGGCTAAAGCAACAATGCACAGTTGTTTCCAGGGAGAGCATACAAAACCCAATACTAAAAATGCAACAATGCACACGTGGAATAAACAAAACCATTAACCAGCACAGGAGTTAAACCCTGGGGAAAGGCTAACCTAACGGTGCTGGTAACTGCAACAATGCAGAGGATGACAATAATAAGAGTAAAGATAGAAAAAAACCTGCAAAGGAGTGCCCCCTGACCTATCTGTAAAATGATATGAGCAGACAGTGGCAGGGAGACTCTGCAGTAGATGGGCAGAAGTGCTGACAGGGACCGGGAACACGCTGGACTGTAACCCAAGCACAGGCTGAGACCGGACACACTATAACCGGCGCCTGTCAGAAAGTCAAGCTGCCGTTTATTCAAAACTCCCACCTATATCCGGCGTGAGTGACGTCAGGCGCAGCCCATTGAGCATTCCCCCCGCTGCTGAGTGCAGAGCAGAAGTCCGGGGCGTTGCTTTGCATCATCCCAATGCTTTTGCCCTACCTGCCCGGCTATTGTCAGAAGAAGATGGCCGCCGTGACCACTCGTCTCTGAATCTCCTGCGCAAGTCTCCACAACGGAGCTCAGGGATGTGGTGGAGAAACAGACTGTGTTGATTTATAATATAATGATGTTTGTTGGAATCGTATAACACACATAGAGATAGTAAAATGTGTTTAATGATCATATAAATGAAAATAGGCATATAAACACAACAAATTGTGACAAAATAAAAATAACCGATTGGATCATGATGATTGGATATTATTTATGGCATTTTTGTGAAAGTTCAACCTGGTGATGATCGCAGCAGTGCTGTGGAAATTGTTGAAGAGATCTGCGCCCTCTAGTGCCCACACTGTCCACAGAGAAGGAGGGGGAACAGATGAAAGGGACTTCACATGAGCCTCATCCTCTCTCAAAATGCCTAATGGACAATCATATTGACAAAAGAAATAACAGCTAACATGCGTTCCATGTGTCAGACTTAAGTATGTTATGAAGCAGTGGAAAATGCAGGATTTTTAAACTGGGGTTACCAAATACAGTATTTTTTTTTTTTATTAAAAAAAAAGTATAGATTTATGTATGTATGTAGGAAGTGGGGGTATGGACAATGTAATTGAATAGATGGCATCTAGTCTAAAGCTCGGACTCCAGAAAATGATCTAGTGTAGAACATACAAATACAAGAACTGCTTTTTAACCCTTTGAGAGCCTCAAAATATCCACTAAAAATGCTAGCGTCGTTTAGAGTGACCGATTTCTTGGCATCAGATGTTGGAGGGTATGCATACTGATTCATTTAATGCATTCAACACTGTAGCCGGAGATCAGGAGAAGAGGAGCATTATCTTGTATTTGTATGGTCCCACTAAGCATCTGTAGCAATATGGAGGGCAAAATTACCATAAAGCACAAACTGTTCAATAGAATAAATTATAAAAAGAACAGTACAGGGGTAAAAATGAAACCGTGGATGTTAAAAACAGTAGCACTGAAAGACCCAGTGCCCTGGGAAGGTTGGACAGTAAGGGACAAAGTTGCTTAAGGTTGAGGGTGTTTGCATTGGAATTAGAGATAGAATAGAAAGAGAAATCAAACAGGGTGGAGGGCCCTGCTTGTGACCGTTTATAGCCTAGGCTGGTGGAGGGTATTACATGGATATAAACTGGTAATAAGTGAAGCAGGGAGTGCATACAGTGTAAGTTAAGATTTTGTGAGGACTACTGATGGGCTAAAATGATCATGTGCATATTTAAGACATATTTAAAACCATGGAGGCTGCTAGACAAAATTATAGGTCTGAGCAATGAGCCCAGGAGAGGGGCATGGTTGCAGTCTTGGATATCTGAGAGGTAGTGGATAAAAGTGCAGAAGAACAGTGGAGAAGGAAGTGTGGATTGAATTATGGTGTTTGTTTACTAGTGTATTAAACTGGATTATACATGGGGAATGGTACCAATGAACATGTTTATATTTGAGAAATGTAGATGTTGAATTGGAGTTATCATATGCAGTAGGAGAATGAGGCAAGCTGAAACATTAAGGATTGTTGTTCTGTAACAGGTGACTGTAGTAATTTTGGTGTAAGATGACAATATATATTGTAATGAATGGAGCACATACACTGGATCAGATACTTGTTCTTTATTTTCATAGCAGGTGAACAGCATACCACGTAATCAGCACAATAATGATGGTTACAGCATTTGCAGCATACAGGTCACAGTATAGTAAAAGCACTTCAGGAAGCTCCGGTGGTCCCTATCGTAACTCAATCTCCGGCCTATCACTTGGGCAGCTAATCGACCATCAAGAGCATTTTTCTTCTGCCCTGGAAACCCTTAAATCAAGAGAGCACAGGTGCTGCTGATTACACCAGTGTGTTGTTGTTGCTGCTACTTTTGTTGTAGCAGTGTTGTATCTAACCACAGTGGGTTATAGATGGCATGGCATTTTTCCCAGTTGCGCATGTGTAGTGAATGGTTTTGCCTCTGTTTCTTCATTCCTGGAAAGTTATTTTGTATGGTCGGCTGCATGATCGATTCCTCCATATCAGCACAATGAGTGGTTCTACAATTTCTTCATGTGGAAGGCGAGCATGCTTCAGAAATTTAACACCGAATGAAGGCGGTGTACGGAGAGCAGTGTCTCGCACGGTGCACCATATTACGGTGGTGTCCGTAATTATGACGCAGGATGCAAAAGCATCAAGGACTTTCCATGGCCCAGGCAGGAGCACGTGGTCACCAACCCTGCCATAATTTCAGCTGTGGAGGATCTCATTTATTTATTATTTATTTACAGTTTCTTATATGGCGCAGCATATTCCATTGTGCTTTCACGTTGGTAACAGTGATTAATCAAACTGGGTAGAAGCAAACCGACATAGAGGTAGGAGGGCCCTGTTCGCAAGCATACAATCTATAGGGATAATAGGAGGGATGCATGAGGATAGAATTCCATTGTATTTCAGTCCCACCAGATTACAAGATAGTCCTGATGGGATGCAATTAGATATGAATGCTACTGGAGGTTATCTGGGGGTTCTGGAATATGATAAGCTTGCCTGAAGAGGTGTGTTTTCAGGCAACACTAGAATGTTTTGGGGACAGTGGAGATTTTTAAGGTGCACGGAAGGGAATTTCATAGGGTGGGTGCTGCCCGCCAAAAATCCTCCAAGTGTAAGTGGGAGCAAGTAATGAGTGTGGATGAGAGACACAGATCTTGTGCAGAGCGGAGAGGTCGGGTGGGGATATATTTTGAGATAAGAGAAGACATAGAAGTCGGTGTGGTACTTGTATACTATCACGGCTCCCACGATGGGCATCGTACAGGGAAAAATCGCATTGCATCTCATGCGATGCCATTTTTCACAAAAATCATGGACATGTGTTCAAATCATGTATAATGCACCCCAAATGGCATTTTTCACTCTGTATCACACCCACTATCAATGCCAACCCGAAGCGTGGCGAGCGCAGCGGTACGCGTCCTACGACCTTTTCATACCCCCACTATCCACGTCGGCGTGGAGTTGAGAATAGAAAGTGTGGCGAGCGCACGCGGATACCTGTTAAGCCTGCGAGTGGGACACGGATACCTGTGAAGGGGTGATACAGTGTGAAAAATGCCATTTGGGGTGCATTTTACATGATTTGAACACATGTCCATGATTTTTGTGAAAAATGGCATCGCATGCGATTTTTTTCACAAATGCATTAAAAACACTGTAAAATCGCATTGCATCGCATGCCATTACATATGGCATGCGATGGGAGCCGTGATAGTATACAAGTACCGTCGGGGTTGTCAGAAAAATGTCCTTGAATGTAAGTAGAAGTATTTTATATTGAATGTGATAAAATACAGGCAACCAATGGAGGTAAAGACAGAGAGGATCAGCAGACGTTGGACGTCTAGCCAGGAATATCAGCCTCACAGCTGCATTCAAAATGGATTGTAGTGGTGAGATTTTTTTCCTTAGGAAAGCCGGTAAGGAGGCTATTGCAATGATCAATTTGTGATATAATGAGTTCATGGATTAGAGTTTTTGCAGTGTCTTGTGTAAGGTATGAACGAATTTTGGAAGCGTGGCGAGCGGAGCGAGCCCCGCGGATTACTTTACATGTATTCCACGTCCCCTCACGGGGCTCGCTGCGCTCGCCACGCTTCGGGCTTGGTGGCTCGCTGTGCTCGCTACACTATATAGAATCAACTCCATGCCGACGTGGAGGGATGAAAAGGTCGGAGGATGCGTTCCGCCGCCCCTCGCGGGGCTCGCCATGCTTCAGGGTGACGTGGAGAGTGGTGGTGTTTTACCATATGAACTACTGAGATCTCATCTCACATCTTACGCCACAAAAAAGGGCCATGCGATGCGATTTCACTCAGGGTGCAGTGAATAAATTAACTACTGAGCGTACGTAGGAAATCTGGGCGCCCTGCTAGGAAACAAGTACCTTTTTTTTAAGGAACATGTATCCGTTTGACATGTCCAGTGGAATCTAATCACCAATAAACTTCTTGAACAGGGTTCAAGGTGTGTACACACGTACAGATTTATCTGTCCACAGCAGCTTTTCTTATGCAATCCATAGCAATGCAAATGCAGAAGGATGTGCAGACCACCTCCTGCCTGCATTTGCCATCTGCAAAATTGTGATGCGATCGCAGATCTAGAGAAACATTGCAACCATTGGTTGTAATATTCATCTGCAACTGCAGCCTGAGTAAGTCTGACTTCCAGTTGCGGGGGACCTTCCTTGGCCTAGCCACGCCCAGAAAATGGGAGCAAAACTCCCGTTTTACTGACTGCTGGCCTCCCCCGCCTCTATGCCTCAAGACTAACTGCCTCTGTCTGTCAATCAGGCATAGGCTTTTGCATTCTAGTGATTCAATCTCAGAACCCATCCTTATCATGTACAAAATTTCCCAGACATCAGCAAACTGCACAGTGAATCGCATAAGCAATCCATGCTGATTTTGCCCCATTTCCTTAATTTGAAATATACCATTATTTCTCTTAAATACAACTTATGCCAGACTCAGTCATAAAATTAAGGAACACTGCACTATTCTATACCATGCAATTTTTGTCTACTGCACTTCTATTTTCATTACATTTTTTTTTTTTGTGGCTACATGTAGCTGTGTTATTAATATAAATAGCCTTCTACCCCTAGCAATGTAGTAGAGGGTCTCAATATTTATTTCCAGTTCCTTTGGCATCCCTCTCATATGTTGATTCTCTTTTCAAGCTTCATTTTCTTCCCCTCCTTTTAAAGTTTAGGATGGATATTTAAAAATGGTCCCTCTTGAGGCTGTCATGGATTGGGAGGATCAATACTGTAAAATGAACATTCTCCCCAAAGTCCTTTACTTATTACAAACTATTATGATCCATCCTTATTTCTTATTTTAAGACACTACAGGGCCTAATAGGGCAATTTATTTGGGGCAATAGTGTGGTTGGGCTCTCTCAGGCAACTTTGATCCAAAGTCGAGCTAGAGGAGGCCTTCAACTTCCCAATTTCTTAAGCTATTACTATGCAATACACATGACAATAATCGTTGAGATGTCCATTGTCCCTTCTTCCAAGCAATGGGTACATATTGTAGGTCATGCCTCTCCCCTGGATCATTAAACTACCTCACATCTCGCATCCTACCTTAGGTCCTACTATTAGATGTTGGCACAAATTTAAAAAACATACTATGTTTAGCCCTGGACTGTCACTTCCTACACCACTTTTTATTAACCCAGGCTTCCCTCCCGGTCTCTCCGCCTCCTCCTTAACAAACTGGTCCTCAACAGGTGTTTCTCATATATTTCATTTAATATCCAACACAGGATTATGGGCCTTATTCTAGTTCACTCTTTCTAAAAAAATCCTTCTAAGATGGACAAAACCATGTGCACTGCAGGGGGGCACATGTATAATGTGCAGATAGAATTAGATTTGGGTGAGTTATTTTGTTTCTGTGCAGGGTAAATACTGGTTGCTTTATTTTTACACTGCAATATAGATCTCACCTTGAAGTAAAACCCCACCCAAATCTAAATCTATCTGCACAAGTAACATCTGCCCCACCTGCAGTGCACATGGTTTTGTCCATCTAAGAATGATTTTGTCAGAGTGAATTAGAATAAACCCCTATGTTCCTTCACAGACCTTTAACAGTCCTATTCTCTTCCCTCTAGGTCTTTCTGGGTATATTTGAAACTCAGACCCTATATCCTCGTTTTTCCCATTACCACTCTTTGATTGAGCCCTACCGAATTTGAACATCTCTGTTTAGACAAATCCACACCGAGACATTTGATATCTGCTATTTACCAGCTATGCCTAGAAACACTGTATACTGATCTACCTTCTTTTGTTAAAGCATGGCAATCTTAATTGACAATTAACACTCAAGATGAACATTGGCCAAAAATATTTCAATACACTTTTGCCAGCTCATCTTCAATCCAGGTTCTCAATGTAAAATCACATCTTGTTGGTATAGATGCCCGGTGCTCATATATTAGATGTTTCCTGCTATACCAGACCTCTGTTGGTGCTGTAATCAATCCCGGGCTCCTCACTACAGATATGGTGGCTATGCTCAGAACTGGCTGAATGCTAGAGGACAATTAGGAGGCTGTCTATATTAATTGCTGGTCGCCACCTGCCAAGTTCTCCAGACTTCTGGCAGCTTAACTATATGGATATACCCATTTCTCAGTTCAAATAGCCACTACTCAGACATCTGATGAATGCTGCATTAAAGAGCGTTCAGAATATGCTGCCTATGTGACCATGACCCCCAAATAACTAACACATAAACCTAGAAGACACAGCATAACTACTTCTGTTTCCCTTGTTCTCTCTTTCTGGAATGTTATTGTGTTTGTTGTTTCTTTCCTTTTTCTCTTTCCTTTTCTTGTACAATACATGTGTTGCACAACCCGATGTTATGTCCTTGATTTGGTATATTATATGTTCTTGTCATTGATACTGTATTGAAGGATCTTATTGAGTTGATATGTATGATGTTTAGTGCTGTCATTCTGAAATACTATTGTAAGAAAACACTTGCTACCCTTTGTTCTCAATGAAAAAAATAATTGCCAAAAACCCCATAAATGGCCTTCAACTGTAAAGGTGGCCATACACACGCAGATTTATCTTCAGATCTGGCTGGTTGGAACAAAAACATGGTTCTGGATGAGAGCAAATGACCGTTGAACATTTGCTTGGAAATGCTGGAAAATTGACAAACTGTCACTCATCCATAACCATGTTTTTGTTACAACCAGGCAGATCTGAAGATAAATCTTACTAGTGTATGGGCACCTTTAGTGTAGAACAACTCCTCGTTGCTGCATAATTCTCTAATTATCCTTTGTCATTTTCCACAGTCATTTTACTTCCATCAAACAATGCAAACTTTTACATCCTACTTGTACATTGACATACAAATCTGGATGGATTCCATAACAATAAACATACAGTAACTGACCCAAAAATAGGTTTATTTATGATGTCTTCAAATGGCAAATACAGTGCAAGTAGTGTTTTGTGCCAGTTCATAAATAACCAATTTTCTTTGATTTTTTTTATTTAAATAATTTTTTTAACCCCTTGATGAATTTTTTTCACATTTAAAGAATTCAGCAGCTTACTGTATGCACAGATCAACAAACTTTTGAACTAAATGGCTTTTATGAGAAACCATTGTAATAGACTATAATTTCTAATAGGTGCAGAAGTTTTGCACAAAAATACACTCACTGTTACAGGAATCAAATGTGGATGCTCCTACTGAATCTGATTTGTCATTTTCTGACCCTGTGTATCATTTTTAAAGGTTACAGCATGTACTTATGTTCTATGAAATGACATTTTAAACGCTGCCATGGTCTTGACAGTGACTGTTCTTTCACTTGTTCCTTTTTTATTATTTCTGAACACTAGGAGTGTTCCTAACATGTTTTGAAGTGAAACTTTACTAACCTGCATGAGAGAGGGTAAAGGGGTGTACACCCACTTCGATTTTGACAGGTTTTAGATTCGATTTTGCTTATAGAGGCAAAATCAAATTAAAATGGGTTTTAAGATTCTTCGATGTGTGCTCCCGTTTTCTCTTTATCAAAAAGTAAAATAGACTGTGCAGGCAAGGAAATATCGAATTTGATCCAGTAAATCGAATGTGTGCACTGTGCCTTGAATGTAAATCGAATTTGATATCGAATGCAAAAGTGCAGATTGAATGTGAAATCGAAGTAAAAGCATAGGCCAAATCGAAAGGGGGTGGAATAGGCAAAATCGAAAGCAAATTGAATCAAAAGTAAATTGATACGTGTGTACACACCTTTAGTCTTATCAATATGTACATAATTATGTCTTCTAAAATCAGTATAACCCTTTATGTCCCTGTTATTCAAAACACCAGTTTTATTGAGTTGTCATGGAAATATAGGGTTTTCAAAGCATTTTTTTAGGGGGTATTCAATTCAATCCCGCTGCTATTTCAGCCGGGCGGAAATAGCGGTCAACTGTATTCAGTCCGGCCAGGACCTGTCTGCAACAGCTTTACGTCCCTATGGAGGCAAATCTGTGTTGCCGGAAACGGCCGCTGGGATGTCGATTCCGCGGTTGTTTTTCCAGCTATCGTGCCTCTGTTCGCCGATGCAGGGATTTATTTACTGTCGGAATATATTCCAGCATTTGGAAGAATGGACCCCCACATTGAATAGGTCAGATGACATTCGACCTAATAATGTCAGAGACGGAAGCTTTTTCCACACGTTGGAAATAGCGTCCAGGACTGAATACCCCCCCCCCCCCTTAATGTCTTCGAATGATAACTACAGTACCTCTTGTTAATTTATCCCAGTCTATTGCGCTACCATCACCAGTCGATAGCTGGTTTATGTACATTTTAACATTTATATATAAGAATAAATAGAATTCATAAACTATCTCTGCTAGTCATAACTGCTATTGTACATTAATTGTTCTAGTATCCTTTAATGAGATACAGATGTGGCACACATCAAATTGCCTTCTGACATGGTTGATGTACTTTAGTTTATCTTCCATGTGATGCTTCATCTGTTGTTATTTCCCAATTCATAATATTGTAGCTTAAAGCTATTTATTTTTCTTATATGACATGACACTTGGAAGGAATCATCTCAATCGTGTCAGATGAATGAATGCGAATTACAATGATGGCCTTCCGTCTTAAATCTGTAACATCTGTCTTCTGAATGGAAAATCATTTCTGAAAAGAACAACAAGTGGTTTACAGTACAAAAGCATAGAGGCTGCAGTGGTAATCAATAACTAAATATTAATAACTTGATGGGTAGCATTCTTTTTACCTGAATCATTAAACAGCTCCAACACCTGACATCATTGACTAATTCTCCTCCAGCACAAAGCACCTTCCACCCACAAACCCACCATTGACTTTCTTTGCAGCAGACCTGCACTGGACTTACCCCGCACCCGCCCAGAGGGCACCCCACACCCCCCACCCCAACTCACAGCTGCCTCCATAAGACATAAGCCCACGGGCATATGGTAAAAAGGGTTCTGCTGACCCCTCATACCCGCAAGGGCTTATTCAAGGCAAGCTGCTGCACCAACCCCACCTGCATGAGACATAAGCCTTTAAGGATTATGGTATAAAGGGGCCTGCTGGCACCCCAATCCCCCACGGGGCTCATCTCAGGCACTTTCACATCACTGTATGTATTGTACTGCATTTCCACTCTCATGTACATTGTTTATGAATTAATAAACATTACTGTGATACAGACATCAGCATCCTGTTACTTACTGTGCACACAACATCAAACAAAGGGTGAGCGCTTAACTACAACCCATTATTTATCCTTTATTTGAGCACGGACGACTCAGTTAAGCTGCCCCCGCAAACTAAGGTAAAAGCGCTATAACCACAACCCAGAATCACTAATTCTCCTGGTAACGTTGAGTCTGAGTGATAACCAGGCCAAGGATGGTACACTAGTGCCTTCCTTTTTTACACCATCAGCTACTGCCTACAATGCCATGGATTCTGATGCACTGAAGCTGATTTGAGTGTTATGACCACTAATACAGAAATGTTTGTTACTGTAAGTCAATGTTTCCTTTCTACTTTGCTTTGTAAGGTACTGGGAGTTGTTCTAAAATTGTGTCTACTAAAGTGTGTTAATAGAAAGATCCAGAACAGTGGGTTCCTCCTGTCAGCTCCTGTAAGTTCCTCCTGTCAGCGGTTACTGCTTAAATTTGTTAATTATCATATAGCTCAATATAACTCAGAAAATGACTAGTGGTACTGTAGTTATTCCTACTAGTCATTTTCTGAGTTATATTTGGCTATATGATAATTAACAAATTTAAGCAGTAACCGCTCCAGTATATCACTTTGAAAGAGTTATTTTGCTGCAAATGATGTGATCAAAGTCCTAGGTGCTTTGATCTTTTTATGCCACAATGCCTTCAAGTGTTTGTTCTGTACAATCATGTGGCTGTATCTGAGTGGTACAGTGGTTAGTAGTGCTGTCTCCTTCCCTGATTGCTGCTACGTTAAGTGCTTAATATTTACAATATATTAACATCTACCACACCATGTGCTATTCCTGTAATGTGTACCTCCGCAGACTGCACACCCTGCTAGCTCTGACCTAATTTACACCGTAATGCCTATTACACATGTCACACACCCATTACATATTATACCACATGCCATAATGCTGATTACACATTCTGCCACACACCGTAGTGGCAAGTACACATTATGCCATACACCGTAATACCTATTACATATTTTACCACGTTCCATAATACCCATTACATGTTGTTCCACACACCGTAATGCTGATTGCATATTAGGGGTTAACATGCTCTTTGCCATGGGTTTAACCTTCTCTGCCAGGAGTTACATGCTGACTTCCAGAGTTGGATCTCAGCCCCAGCAGCATGCAGGGACTCAGCAGACACAGAGCACCTTACACCTTGGAACACAGTGACCTGGACATGGGTGGTGAACCAGGTCTGGGACTGCTGGGCTTGAGTCATGGCACTGGCACCTTCTGCTGCTGGTGGCTGCTGGGATGGGGATGTGGGGAGCGGGGTTGGCTGGATTCTGCGGAGTGGGTGGTGCTCCCACGGGAGGTGGACTCTCTTTGGCTCAGTTCCTCCCGGCACCCATTGACTACCTACCCTAAGTATCCTCCTGTCACCGAGCCATGGTAAACTGCCAAGTCACATGGCTGGCTCTCAGCAGGCCCTGGAGTCAGAGAACGGAACGATGCTCAGAAGGACCTCTGTGATGCTGCTGCCCCCACGCCGGGCCACGTCCGCCCACATCCACACTCCCAATGCCGCTGCTGAACAGCTGACTCCAGCGCACTCTGACCCGGCGCACTCACCACGAAATAGAAGACTGTGTGTCCAGACCAGGGCACCCCTGACAGACCCGGGTAAATTGTACCTCCCCCCCCCCCCTCTCGGCACCCCTGTCAAGATGTTCAGCTATTTGATTAACAGAGAGGGTGTTTCATTGCACACAGGATCACAGAGGCAAACTTTCTTGGGGTGTAAAACACAGATCTAAATGTGGGGTGTGCAGTCTCGTATCTATAATGGGTGCAGTGTGCACACTGCCCCCATTTTGGAAATACTTACCCTTGAGTCTCGCGGCAGAAACGCTGCTGAAATCAATGGAAAAATTGCGTTTTCCGGTGTTTTTTTGTATCTGTGTTAACACCTAAGCCTGTCAACCCCCCATTGGTGTACCACATCCCCTCCCAAGTGCCCTGCTTTGCTGCTGCTGCACTTTTTCCTGGCTGAAGTCCACTTGGATGGTAAAGCATAACAAATAGTTCAGAAAATTAAATAAATCCCAAAAACACATGCTCACCTTTTCATGTGTTACCATATGTATACGGAATCGGTACATCTGTCAGACCAGACTTAGGTCTACAGTCATTAGGTCGACCCCGGAAGGTCGACTGGCCCCAAGGTTGACAGGGTTAAAGGTCGAGATGACTTAAGGTCGACATGGGCCAAGGTTGACAAGGGTTTACATCGACAGTCATTAGGTCGACATGAGGTTTTCACTGTTTTTTTACCCGAATGTCGACACTGTCGACATGTACACAGTTGGAGTTGAACCGCAGCCCCTCGCATCACTCGCTTCGCTCGCGATGCTTCGGGCACGGTGCCTCGCTATGCTCGGCACACTATTTTATTCTCCCACCACGCCCTAGTGGATGGTAGGGCATGAAATACCGCCTGTTGGCACATATCGGCTCAAAAACAGCGAAAAACTCATGTCGACCTAATGACTGTCGACCTAAACCCATGTCGACCTTAAGTCATGTCGACCTCAAGACATGTCGACATTGACCAATGTCGACCTTTAACCCTGTCGACCTTGGGGCCAGTCGACCTTCCGGGGTCGACCTAATGACTGTCGACATAAGTGTGGTCTGACAGATGACCGTTTCCCATGTATACAAGGTACAGATGTTTTTTTTTTTCTAGTGAAGAAAGGAGAGATGGGATTAAATTCTGGTTCTATCTGTATGCTTGTAATGACATCCTAATACAAACAGTATCCAAAAATTACAGAGTGTTTTACAGTGGAGTGTAAACAAATATTAAATTAAGTATAACAGTGGCAAAATGTACTTCTGTGAAATTATCCTAATGCTGCAGCTGAAGGGCTGTCTACTGAGTTGCCCACTGGCTACTGCACTAATACAATACAAAGGGGAAATCTGTCAAACTATCAGTCTTCTGGACATTCTGAAAGTCTGATTGATTTTACTGCGAGGATTAACAGAACCTAATCAGTCTTTGACACTGGCATGCCCCTAACATGCCTGCTAGCTCAATGAACCCCCTATCACAGCCTTGGAATACTAATTGGAACTGCATGGATCTCCTCACATTTCTGATGCATCTTCTGATTTTATCGTACAAACGGTAAAATCCAGCATGAGATTTTGACTAGTCAAAATCATATGCAGATCGCACAGGTTTTTTACCTTGCGATCCTGACGCGCTCCGGTGACAGCATAAATCGAAACCCAGATAGACAGGGCAGCAATGACTATATAGTGCAAATCTAAAGCAGATTGGGCCAAATGGTTCTTATCTGCCGTCAAATTCTATGTTTCTATTGTATAGATTGCATGTAAAAAGTACAGAGATAGTAAAGATTGTATAGCAAGTCGAATCTTAACTCGAATAGCAAGGTGATGTTTTATTTGGGTCTGAATCAGGCCCATTGGAAGCTATGGCTACTCTGTCTATTTAGAGGCAAATATGCCCACATTGGGACTAATAGGACAGCTTTAGGCGAACCTATCAGCAGCAGTAAGGTACTGCTGCTGATAGAATAATTCCCCCTTAGTGCATAGATAGTATTAGATAGGTGTTGAAAATGTCCTTATATTGCATTAATAATGTTTAATACTTTTTTTATTTACATGTGAGAAATGATTACATTTGGAGGTGAACATAATATCTGATTGGGCATTAAAGTAACAGTAAATTTATACAAGTTTTAGATCTACTGTGACGTAACATTGCTCAAGGAAGATATGGTCATTAGGTCTACAACAACCAGGTCGACAAGCATTGGGTCGACACCACTAGGTTGACATGGGTCTAGGTTGACATGGGTCTAGGTTGACATGGGTCTAGGTTGACATGGGTCTAGGTTGACATGGGTCTAGGTCGACATGACATTAGGTCAACACAAGCATTATGTTGACATGGGCTAGGTCGACATGGGGTTTTTCACTGTTTTGAGCCGACATTTGCAGACAGGCGGTAGTTTATGCCCTACCATCCTCTAGGTTGTGGTGTGAGAATACAATAGTGTGCCGAGCATAGAGGTACACTTCAAACTGTGTCCATATCGACTGTGTCGACATTCGGGTAAAAAAACTGTGAAAAACCCCATGTCGACCTTTTGACTGTCGCCTTAGCCCATGTCAACCTATTCCTTGTGTTGACCTAATGTCATGTCGACCTAGATCATTAACACATGTCGACATTGCTGCATGTCAACCTAGTGGTGTCGACCCAATGCTTGTCGACCTAGTTGGGGTCAACTCAACGATCCCAACCCGCTCAAACACATACTGGTAGGTTAATTGTCTTCTGTCAAAAAGGACATGCGAATTAGGTAGATAAGACTGTAAACTCAATTTAGGCGTGTTTGATGTGAATGATTACATATTTTTTGAACTGTGTAGTGTAAATCAGAAATGATCAGAATTTACATTTAAAATAAAATACTTATTGACATTTAAACTTATTCTCTGCATAATATAGGTAATTGTTCAAAAAAGAATACAGGTTGAGTATCCTGTAGCCGGAGATCCGTTATCCGAATTATTCCAAAAACCGTGGGGGTTTTTTTTGGAATAGTTCGAATTTTTTTTTCTTCCAAACCCTTTTATATACTTACCTAGTCCCCCGGCGTCCACGGCAGGCCTTCAGCTTCATCTCCGGCATCTCCAGCGGTCCCAGGAGTGCATTGCGTGAGTTCCCAGGCGGGCTGGTGATGTCAGCGGCCCGCCTGGGAACTCGCACAATGCACTCCTGGGACCGCTGGAGACGCAGGAGATGAAGCTGAAGGCCTGCCATGGACGCCGAGGGACCATCGGGGACCCACCAGGGGACAGGTAAGTATGTTAAAAAAAAATTATTCCAAAAACCATCAAAACGGACCATCACAAAATGTTCGCCCCTAAACTGTCTGCTGTATGGGGCGGACATTTTATGATGGTACATTTCATTTCAGCAGAAGCCAGGAGGGGAGCCGTGACCGCTGCGCAGACAGGTAAATCTGCGGGTCCCGGCCGCAGCACAGATTCGGCAGCAGCATTGCAATAGCCCCGCAGCCCCCCGGCGCCCGCACTTCACTACCGCGGGGTCTGCGGGGCAATTGTTACACCACTGGTAACAGCGGGTTACTTGTACTGGCAAACACAGATGTACTCATTTACATCTAATAGTATTTTTCTGAGAGCCTGGAGTCCTATTGGGAATTTTTTTTTAAATATTAATAAAATGATTATCTCTTGACAAGTTACATAAATGTAGGGTGATTGCATTTTATCAATTTTGTCAATTATAACTTCATACATGTTAAGTCTCAGAATTCAAAGTACAAGAAAACACTGGAGAGTCTTTAAATCATTGATTTAATGCTAGAAATGAATAAAGTTCTAATGGCTTTTTAAAAGCAATCTGATCTAACGCAGAAGTGTGTCAAGTGTTTTTCGTAATGGTGACAATTCAAAAATTGAAATAAACCATGTTATTTATCTAAATGGTATTTGTTTCTCTATTTTGTTTTTACTGGAAATGTCGACAATTTCTCAAATATGAAAAAAAGTGTCAGTCTTCATTTATATTCATAAATTCATAGCAAGATGTATTTTTATAGGATCTTTACAAAGGAATACTACAAAAACAGTAATAATCACTGCCCAATTTATCAGTTCAGCCTAGCAGCTACTGAATATGCACTTGTTTATAATTCACATTTCTAATCACGCAATCATTAACTCAATGCATAAAACATGCAGTCAAAAGTTTCAGTTATTGTTCAAACAAATACTGATGTGAGTGACTTTGACCATGAAATAATTGTTGGTGCCACAGAATGGAGTGAGTATCTCAGGTTCTGCTAATGCCCTGGGATTTTCATATGCAACAGTTTCAATCTAGAGTCTTTATAGCATGATGAGCAAAACAATTGTGTTTGTGTGCTAATGTGATAGAGCAGAAAGGGAAGCCAATCAGCTCCCAAATGTAATTTTTTTAGATACAGGCGGTAACATGACAGCTGGTTGTTTATCACTCCCCACTTTATCAAAATAGTCTTCATGCTAGGCTGTTTTATCAGGGTGTTGCACTATGGTTTACTGTAATGTTGGACCTAAATCTCAAAGGACTGTGGGGGAGATTCTCTAAGCTAAAAATGCGGTAAAAACCCTGTTATCGGGTTTTTACCGCATTTTGGGATGCTGTAAGCATCCCCTGCCGGGTTACCGCGGCGGGGGGCATCACCAGAAAAATATGGCGATGGCCCCATAGAAGCCAATGGGCTTCTATCGCAACCCTCCGCCGCCCCGCGCGCCCCCCCTCCCCCCTCACCTGTGTCCGGGCAGCACAGCGCAGTGCTGCCCGAACCTGTGACCTTCTCCCTGCACTGATCCTCTTCCAGGTGCAGGGAGGAGGAGAGCCCGGCAGAGCAGCAGCAGCGCCGGGTAAGGGAGGGAGGGGGGAGCCGCCGGGACCTGCTGGGACCCGGCGACTCTCACCGCAAAGGACAGCTCTTAACGCAAGAGCTGTCCTTTGCCTTAATTATCGCATATGTTACAGCATATGCGATAATTAAATATGCGATGGGTGGCGAAGGGGGGCGGAGATTCTTAGAGAATCTCCCCCTGTATGTGAATTGCATTTGTCATCCCTACAAGTCCCAGCAGTCTGCATTATTATCTATGAGCCCGGTGCATTATAGTAAATGTATGTGAATTGCACTGATATACTGAAATCACTATAACTCTTAACCTGTATTCTCCCCATGCATAGTCCCGTGCTCATCGAATCTGCTGCCCGTCCGACCTACAACTTGTCCTCCCTCCCGGCGGTGGGGAATGGGGTTTCAGTAATACATTGCTTGTAACAGGGCTACATGCAATGTATCGCATGCAATATTGCCACCTGGGCAGTTCAGGAGGGGTCGGATGACCATACACTGCCTGAGATACATCGCAGTAGTGTATGGTCACCTATCAATGATTTAATGCTAGAAATGAATAAAGTTCTAATGGCTTTTTAAAAGCAATCTGATCTAACGCAGAAGTGTGTCAAGTGTTTTTCGTAATGGTGACAATTCAAAAATTGAAATAAACCATGGTATTTATCTAAATGGTATTTGTTTCTCTATTTTGTTTTTACTGGAAATGTCGACAATTTCTCAAATATGAAAAAAAGAGTGTCAGTCTTCATTTATATTCATAATTTCATAGCAAGATGTATTTTTATAGGATCTTTACAAAGGAATACTACAAAAACAGTAATAATCACTGCCCAATTTATCAGTTCAGCCTAGCAGCTACTGAATATGCACTTGTTTATAATTCACATTTCTAATCACGCAATCATTAACTCAATGCATAAAACATGCAGTCAAAAGTTTCAGTTATTGTTCAAACAAATACTGATGTGAGTGACTTTGACCATGAAATAATTGTTGGTGCCACAGAATGGAGTGAGTATCTCAGGTTCTGCTAATGCCCTGGGATTTTCATATGCAACAGTTTCAATCTAGAGTCTTTATAGCATGATGAGCAAAACAATTGTGTTTGTGTGCTAATGTGATAGAGCAGAAAGGGAAGCCAATCAGCCCCCAAATGTAATTTTTTTAGATACAGGCGGTAACATGACAGTTAGGGGCTGGTTGTTTATCACTCCCCACTTTATCAAAATAGTCTTCATGCTAGGCTGTTTTATCAGGGTGTTGCACTATGGTTTACTGTAATGTTGGACCTAAATCTCAAAGGACTGTGGGGGAGATTCTCTAAGCTAAAAATGCGGTAAAAACCCTGTTATCGGGTTTTTACCGCATTTTGGGATGCTGTAAGCATCCCCCGCCGGGTTACCGCGGCGGGGGGCATCACCAGAAAAATATGGCGATGGCCCCATAGAAGCCAATGGGCTTCTATCGCAACCCTCCGCCGCCCCGCGCGCCCCCCCCCTCCCCCCTCACCTGTGTCCGGGCAGCACAGCGCAGTGCTGCCCGGACCTGTGACCTCCTCCCTGCACTGATCCTCTTCCGGGTGCAGGGAGGAGGAGAGCCCGGCAGAGCAGCAGCAGCGCCGGGTAAGGGAGGGAGGGGGGAGCCGCCGGGACCTGCTGGGACCCGGCGACTCTCACCGTAAAGGACAGCTCTTAACGCAAGAGCTGTCCTTTGCCTTAATTATCGCATATGTTACAGCATATGCGATAATTAAATATGCGATGGGTGGCGAAGGGGGGCGGAGATTCTTAGAGAATCTCCCCCTGTATGTGAATTGCATTTGTCATCCCTACAAGTCCCAGCAGTCTGCATTATTATCTATGAGCCCGGTGCATTATAGTAAATGTATGTGAATTGCACTGATATACTGAAATCACTATAACTCTTAACCTGTATTCTCCCCATGCATAGTCCCGTGCTCATCGAATCTGCTGCCCGTCCGACCTACAACTTGTCCTCCCTCCCGGCGGTGGGGAATGGGGTTTCAGTAATACATTGCTTGTAACAGGGCTACATGCAATGTATCGCATGCAATATTGCCACCTGGGCAGTTCAGGAGGGGTCGGATGACCATACACTGCTGAGATACATCGCAGTAGTGTATGGTCACCTTTACTGAGAAAACAGTGAAAGTAATTGAACCTTTTTTTAAATTTGCTTACAATCTTTTTTTTTTTATGTAACTGAAGACATGTTTGAAGATTTAAACCTTATGATCTCCTAATTAATACATAGCTTTTTTTAGTGATAATATATTTTTGTAGACATTGTGGAGGAGAATTCAACTACCATCAAAATGTTTACACAAAATTTTTGCTGCAACTGGATCTATGTGTATCACAACCGTTGTCATTTTCAAAGCTTGACAGTTGGGAGATGACTGGCTGGTGTAATATCACTCTAAAGGTGCCCATACACGGTCCGTTTAACGGATCCGTTCGGGACTTATATAGTACACATCGCATCGCATGCCTTGTGCATGCAATGCGATGCGATGTGATGAACAGCTAGTACAAAAAGTATGTGCAGCACATACTTTTTGTACCGTACGATAAGATGCGTGGGAGCGGACGGTCCGGGAACGGACCGTCTATGGGCAGCTTAAACTTTACTTTGCGAGGCTTAATACATCTGTCCCTTTGTTTCTCTTTGCCTCTTGGACATACTTTCAAGACCAAAGAGAACAGATGAAGAGAGATGGGGTGGAGACAGTGTTGAGTATCTCAATAATTGTCAGTTTTACCATAATTAAACTCACAAATTCCAGTGCCCATGCACTGTATACATGTGTGTCCACATACATCTAGCTTCCTGGTGCCTTAGCAGTCCTAGTAGTGCCATGACTTGACTGGGTAGTGCCAACCATCTTTTGCGTGTGACTTTTTGTCATTACAATGCCACATTACACCTATCATGTGAGCTCCGTGTGACTCAATACTGCATGCTACTTCTGCCATTGCAATGCATCTTATTTGCAACACTTCAGAGTTTTGGATGCAGATACAGGCCCACACAAAACAGTAACAGACCGTTTATAATGTAAAAATGCACAAGCAAAGATCAGGGATCGCAAAACCGCGCTATTGCACATATTTGACTCCAATTTGGGACCCGGAACACCATTTAAAAAATGAGTGGGTCCCGAGGGACGTGCTTGCTGAGCAGGCAGAGGTCGTGTGCAGCAGCCGCTGTCCTTGAGCTTTGCCATATTCTGTTATCTGCAGCATTGCTGAGCGGGACACCCCATCTGACCCTAGTGCCCGGGGCTCTGTGTTGTCTGTGGTCTGATGGGGAGCCGCTATTTGGAGTAAGCACACCAGCAGCCAATGCCAATCCCTGCTGCTGCCGTCCTGATCCCCAGCCACTTGTGCCCTCCTAATCCCCGGCCGCTGGTGCTCTCCTGCTCCCTGACTACTAGTGCTCTCCTGCTCCCTGATTCCGGCCGCTGGTGCTCTCCTGCTCCCTGGTGCCTGCCGGCATTGCTCGTAGAGAGGAGCACAGATGGGCAGCACTTCAAAGCAGGAGAGAGCTGGTGCCAGGGAGCACGAGAGCACTAGTGGCCGGGGAGCAGGAGAGCATCGAGGAATCATAGAGCTGGGGAACCATAGAGCTTGGTGTTGAAATGTAAACTGCCTCCGCTCACCTCCCCCTTCTCAACTTATCCTGTTGCGCCACCTCCATCACCTCAATTTGACTGGATCATTTAGAAAATATCCAAAAATCGCTCTGTGTGTAGGGGTGATAGTCCCTTCTTCTCTTGCTCTTCCCTCTTTGTCAGACACCC
Source organism: Crinia signifera (assembly GCF_055691185.1). NCBI lineage: Eukaryota > Metazoa > Chordata > Amphibia > Anura > Myobatrachidae > Crinia > Crinia signifera. Next base: position 192,569,045 of record NC_139222.1, on the reverse strand, counting down.
TCACTCTTACATCTCTCTCTTTCCCTCTTTTTCTATAAAGCCCTCTCTCCCTCTTTCTTGCTCCTCTCTCGTTTTTGTGGTCTCTTTCCCCAAAACCCTCTTTGTCCCTCACTCCACTCCCTCTATCTTCTGTACCCCTAATACCCCTTTCATATTGCAAATCCAGGTAAGACCCGGGTTATTTTTGCAATGTGAAAAGGGTGTAAGAGGCATTCTAGTGACAGTAGTGGGGGGTAATGGCTCAAAAGCATAATAACTGGTGGGACCCAGAAACAGTGGAGTAGGACTCCAACTTTATAAAGTGAGGGGTCCCAGAGGCCCCCATTTTTTCACTGACCGTGATCACTGAAAGATGCTGAAGGCTATCAAGTCACATGGAGCTCATGTACTATCTGTAATGCGACTTGTAGTGCACAGAGGTTAGATGTATATGGATACATCTGTATGTCACTTGTATTTTAGCTGTTAGGACTCTGCTGCAAAATGCTGACATGAAAGTTGCAGTTGTTCTCTTAGAGTGGGGTGCATGAGGCACAAAATACCTGTTTCTGCACCTTTATTAGTTGTGCACGAACTAATCCTCATTCACCAACAGTCTGCCTGGGAACAAGAAGTAGTTTGGAGCTGGGGTCATCCACGTTAACAGGCCCTGTGCAGCTGTACCCTGTACCTGATGATAAATCTAGTGTCTGTTCCGTGTTTTGTGTCTCTATTTCTGATTTGTCTCCTCATTTCAACAGTAATGTACAGTATACTCATGGCACAGAAATAGCAATCTATGGAAGCTGCTTTATTATTGTTGGGGGATCATGCTCCTGTCTAATAACTACACACGCTTTCCCCACAAACTACTACATGTTGTTCTACCATTTTCTGTATTCCCAAGCCTCAGCTTGTAACCTCATTTGGACAGGTTTAGCTTTACCTTCCATTCCTTACTGCCGAGCTTAATTAATGCAATGTGTAGGTGAAGAACAATGAGCAGTACAGTACTTGAGCCCCATACACACTACCTGAGTTTTAAAAAAGGTCCTCCACCACCCCCCTGTCGGCTGAACATGCAGGTCAATTTTAGCTATGTAGCTAATGACCCACATGTTCAGCGGGGGCATGACTGAACGACATGGTTAATTACTGTATATCTTTCAGTGTGTATGCACAATATCGTCCATCCGTAGGAACACTGACAACGTTAACGATATAGGCGGTCTTGCGGATGGTCTAGTGTGTACGGGGCTTTAGAATCTCACCAAATTCATCTGGTGGTTGAGCTTTCAGCTTTGTGGCTCCAACTCTAAGAAACTCAAAGACTTCCAAAAACCCCACTCAAAAACAGGCTCACCTGCTCACCCAAGTGTTTTACTAATTTCCCTTTAGTGTATATAAAAAAAGAAAAAAAAAAAACAACAACCCACATGCTCTTTCCTGATGAGCTTATTTTGTGTTGGAAATACCAATCTAATGCATTTTGACCTATTGGTAGTCACAACAGTGAACATCAGTACATCAGGCTATATACAGTTGTGCTCATAAGTTTACATACCGTAGCAGAATTTATGATTTTCTGGCCATTTGTCAGAGAATATGAATGATACCTCACAAACTTTTCTTTCACTCATGGTTAGTGGTTGGGTGAAGCCATTTGTTGTCAAACAACAGTGTTTACTCTTTTTAAATCATAATGACAACAGAAACTACCCAAATGATCAAAAGTTTACATACACTGGAGATTTTGGCCTGATAAACATGCACATAAGTTGACACAAATGGGTTTGGCTACTAAAGATAACCATCTTCACCTGTGATCTGTTTGCTTGTAATCAGTGTGTGTAAAAGGTCAGTGAGTTTCTGGTCTCCTGAATCTTTCATCAAGTGCTGCACTGACGTGTCTGGAGTCTGAGTCTGAGTCATGGGGAGAGCAAGGGAAGGTACTTTTGTAGTTTCACTGCACCACTGCCCCCGGATCGCATACGATTTGCATGCAATGTGATTTAGCACATCCCACTATCCACATCAACCCGAAGCGTGGTGAGCGGACGCGGTAAGCATCCTCCTGACCTGTTCATACCCCCACTATCCACGTTGGCGTTGAGTTGAACTTATAAAGTATGGCGAGCGCAGCAGAAGATGAGCCCGAAGCATGGGGAGTGGAAGCAGAATACATGGGTCAAATAGCCGCAGCAAATCTCTCAGCTCACCCCGGAGTCCCCGCACGTTAGAGGTAGGGTCAGTGCAGGTCACGGACAATACCAAACGCTCTATTAAGAGTGTAAACATTGTTTTAATGGCTTTTTTTTTACAGGTGCTTTTTCCATTTCCCCCTCCTTTCTTTCTATTCTTGGCATCATTATATCTTTTTTTCTTCTCTTACATAGTCATAGCGCTCATTTATTTTTCCTTATTTATACTGTACCTCATTTATTATTGAGCTGCTTATTTTTATAGCGCAGTGCCCACAATATTTTATCTGTAAGCATGACTGCCTAATCACATGTCTGGCTACCCATACCAATGAGTTTAATGACACAACACACCAAACCACACAATGCACAATGCTGTGCCCTCCCATCTGCCCTTCTCTATTATATTGCATTGTGAATATTAATAATCTGTTTATTTCTATTAATAAAAAAAATCCATTCAATATGCAATGTAATAACAATCCGCGTTCGGTGTTGGGGGGGCCTCAGAGATATCAGTGTTCCGGGCCCCAAGATTTCTATTGACGGCCCTGGCTGCAGGTGCTTAAGTGAGTTAGCTAGAGCTCACATTTGAGATAAACAGAAAAATTGGGATTTTAAACACCCTGCGCTGCTGTGTAAATAAACCACTCTGAGAGAATACCACTGAACAAAATGTACACTGGACGCACCGTAAAGGAATAGATTTTTATACATAAGAAAATCTTTTACATATGATTAATTGATTCATTTAAATATTACACATAATAAATCTAAAAATATATTAAGTGTAAAATAAAAGCAGCACAAATAAAAAATATCACGTTTGTAAAAAAGAAAAATTCTCCGTGTATCCAAACAATATGGTTAGTTAGGGGTTAATTCCAGTCATTCATGAGGATTAGTAATGACAAGTTATTAGAGTCAAGCAGGTAGTTGAAATAAGGAAAGCCGATGCACAGAGCCAATTAGCGTGTAAGGCAAACACGCATAAAGCAGTTTGTTAGGCAGTAGTACAATTAGAACGGCATATGATGATATATGTTTAATATCTCACCCTCCGTGGTCGGTATTATTGGAATAGGAGGACGGGGAGCCCGACAAGTCTGCGGCTCGACCCGCTAGATCAGTGATTTTCAACCTTTTTACCTTGCGGCACACTAAATAAGATTTTCAAATTGCCAAGGCACACCATGAGATTCCCACAGGGCGAAACACATTGGCCCCCTACAGAAAAAAATCCAAACCTATTGGCCTCCATATAAAAAACAATCATACTGGTCCCCACACGTAACAAAACTAAAATACATTGGCCCTTTACAGGAAAAAAAGAGACCAGTAAATAACAGTTGAACTGGTGGTGGCTATAAATTGGTTTGGGCATCTCTAGATCTGGGGCACACTTGGGAGCAGCTCAAGGCACACTAGTGTGCCACGGCACAGTGGTTGAAAAACACTGCGCTAGATGATAGTGAGCGTCCAAAAGACCAGTGAGTCTGTTAAATTGTTGTTAGGCGGGCAGCTTCTCAGACCGCTTGCTTTTGATGGATAGCCTGCAATCAGTGTGCTGCAGGAGTGTCAGCGGGCAGGCGGTTACCTTATCCGCTATATTGTAGTCCGCAGCTGCTGCCCAACAGAGGCTTGTGTAGCGAGGGGATGCGGCAGGCCAGCTGGTGAGGGAAGGAGCGGAGACTGCAAATGTAGAACGGAAGTAACGTCGTCTCTCAGAGGTTTATTTACACAGCAGCGCATGGTGTTTAAAGTCCCAATTTTTCCATTTGGTATACCTTTCAGCTATAGGATTTTGAGGATTGGGAACTTCTGCACTGGAGGCTCGTCCAACCCAATAAAGGACCAGGTCCACGGGAGGATGGGCATTGCCTCAGGTGGAGGGGTGTGGGCTAGAAAATCGACCCCTGATTTTCATTGCATTTTTGGGCATAGCCATCATTCCCTGAGCAGCACCCGGCTCCTCTCCACGCTCTGTCAGATGCCTTGCACATGCGCACGTGATTTGTTCAGTGATCACTGTCTGCTCTGCTGAGAAGATCAGGACAGTTAGAGGTATGGCATTGGGCAGTGTCGTGACCAGAATGTTTATCGAGTTTAAGATTTATTTTAGAGATGAAACCCCTTCACCCCAACCCTAGTTGAAAATATGCAACATGACAGTGGGTGACAGAGGGAGGCAGAGCATGACACGGAAAAACTGTGGGTGACAGGAAGAGGGTGATGGGCAGCGGTGGGTCCCCTATTACTCTGGGGCCCTGGTGCACTGCACCTGCAACACCAATGGTAGTCCAGCCTCTGATTTATTTAATCTATAATGTAGAATTGCTTATAAAGAGCACTGGTTGTGTGGTAAAATTATATGCAATAATATTTTCCAACAAAAAAGAAAAAACATATTGTTCTCTGTGCCTCATGGAAGACAGCATTGTAAGGGGTGAGAGTTTAGTTCTGGCAGTCAAGATATTAACAGATTTACATAACAAAATCACATTTAGAAGCAGATCTGGGTAAACTGCAGGCTATAAGTGCAGAGTAATAATCACTTTCTGCAAATTACTTCCAGGATTATAGCTTTTCTTTTGAATCTGCTTAGTTACAGTCGATATGAAAATAGTAATTTAAGATGAAGTCAATGTAAGTGACATATTAAACACAGTACAACTTCTGCTGTATAAATGGGTTTTATCTGACAGCTTGCTAACCTTTCTGCACATAGGCGAATCTAGAATTATGGTAATGGGTGGTCCCAGATGTAGACATAACAGCAGGGGAACCTTTGCGCGGCGTAGCCGCGCGGCAAAAAGGTGGCGTGGCCTCATAGGAAGGAGGCGTGGCATCACAAAAAAGGGTGTGGTATTACACTTTAGACCATACACAGTAATGCCCATTACACATTTTAGCAAACTCCGTAATACCCATTACACATAAAGCCACACGCCGTAATGCCAATTACACATAAGGCCACACACCATAATGCCCATTACACATTGTGCCACACATCATGATGCCCATTACATACTATATAACAAACCGTAATGCCCATTACATATTTGCCACATAAGTGCTGCTTACCTACGTGCTCATTGCTAGGTGTTCTTGCTTGATGGCACCATAGTACCCATTACACATGATGCCGCACACCATAGTACCCATTACACATGATGCCGCACACCATAGTACCCATTACACATGATGCCGCACACCATAGTACCCATTACACATGATGCCGCACACCATAGTACCCATTACACATGATGCCTCACATGATTAAAGGGGGGGGGGGGGGGCGGGCTGAGGTGAAAGCGTTGAGAAGAATTGGAGCGGAAACTGCAGGGGTGACAGTCATTGACAGCTGGGCAGAGAGCAGGGGGCTTCCCGGCTGTATTCAGAGCACTGCAGGTCACGGCTGTTTGAAATAATACCCCTTTCACAATAGAAAATGCAGGGATTTTCCCGGGAATATGGTCCCAGGATCATGCAGGGACATTCCCAGGCTGACCCCTTATACACCAGCCTAGTCCCTGCATTTTCTGGTATGAGGGGGAGAGACAACCACTCCCCTCTTCCTACCCACCTTTAACCAACCAGCTATATCTTCGGAACCAACTGACCCATTTACATGAGACCAGTATCATATTGTAGAACTTTTGAGTTGGCTTTGAATGATTTTGGTCCCGTGAAACTGGGCTGTTTGGTTCCAGAGAAATCTGCCCTCAAAAAACATAAATAGTCATGAAATTACATTTAAGAAATGAAAAAAAAAACGGTTTAGCCTCAATATCCCTGGAACCAATTAACCCACATGGATCCAGCCTGGTATCAGATTGAAGGCCCAGCGATTTGGGTTCGACTGAGATCAACCTCGAGCTTCAGTGATGCCGAAGGGGGAACTGGCAGCCATTGAACTGGGTGGGGGTCGGAATTAGTGGGTCCCATGTTATTCTATAGGGAAAACGTTCAAGCTTTGCCTGGCCGTATCTCCGGTTCCCAGGGGGCTAGAGACACGGGGCTGGGCTCGTTGGAAAGCCCCTTCCCTCAGCTACAAAATGGGCTAATGGGTGGTCCTGTGCACCCCCGGACCACCCCCTAGATTCGCCTATGTTTCTGCACTCCACTTTTTTCCTGTATTTGAAATTGTAGATCAAATATTTTTATTTATTCTAGTCATCACAGAAAATGTGTGCAGCGTATATGAAAGTCATATTTTGAGGTTTCCTTTAAACAAAAGAAACAGTTGATATCAAAGACATTGACAATGTAAAACTGAAGGCACAATTCATTTTATTTCTTTATTTTTAACTCCCACTCGCTTTCTATTATTGTGTGTGATAATGTTTCACCTACAGATTTCCTGCTGTTTGCTCATTTCAGCAGATACCCCATACAGTAGCTTTGATCATAGGATCATTTTGCCCCATGAGCTTCTATGAATGGGCAAGTTGTACTGTACTAAGCTTGCAAAGTGATAAAATAGAGAGTGATAAACCATCAGCTCATACCTTAATTTTTCAAACACAGTCTGTGACATGGCCATTTGCAGCTGATTGGCTGGTGGTTTATCACACTGTATTTTATCACTTTTCAAGCTTAGTACAGCTGGCCCAATGCCTGTGAGAATGATGAGGGATTTGATAAACATCCAGGAATGAGCACTAATTCTTGCGTGGCAGCATGTTAATCTCCCGTTCTATACATGTTTTAGACTTTTGCTTTGAAATCGGGAGGATATCACTATAACTCATCAATATAATTTATTTATTTAGCACACACATATTTTGCAGCGTTTTACAGAGAATATTTCAAATCAGTCACAGCCCAAGTGGAGCTTACAATCTATTTTTCCCCTCTGTTATAGACCTACACAAATTAATGCTAGTGTTCATTTTTTTGTGACCTAGTTAACCTAACCAGCAGGGCCAGCAACAGAAACTTTGGGCCCTAATATGCTGATATTAATAATAGATTATTAAATCTGCTGCTTGCAATGCATGTAAGATGTATTAAGCCCTGGTAAAGTGGAAGATAAAACTCCAGCCAATCAATTTCTAACTCGCTTTTTCAAACACAGCTTATTGGCTGGTGAGTTATTACCTTCCACTTATATATATAGAATCTTTAAATTACTGACGCTTGAAATAAACATCAAAATATCAGCAGATCCAATCTTTATTAACTATAACTTATATGTTTATAATCTAAATGTTACTATATATAGTTTGTTAATGTAGTTGTTTTATATTGATTTTATGATTTTGACCAATTGTTTTGTATTGTCACATAACCAAATGCTAGAGCAGCTCCTCTGTGCTGCATATCACCTGTTACCTCCACCTATACAAAAGATTCATCGTGCAGTGCTTTGCAGATGGCAGGAAGACTGCAGATGTGACCAAATATGCTATTCATTTTTTTTATAATATGTAAGTGTTGATTTTAACTTTGCAACTAATGCATTTTAAGAAAACTATTTTCAGCAATATTTGCGCTTACTTTCCTGTAACCCAATGCCCAACAATCTGTCTGTGTATCTGCATGTGGCTGTAAATTGTGTTTGTTTCCTTTTGCAAAAATGACTGCAGCTAATTGCTTAGATAGCCTTCTTTTACTGCATGTTTCTATACCTTTAATTATGCTGGTAAATCTGCTAAGGTCATCACCGAGATCTAGTATTCAGTTGGTATACTTTGTATTTTCGATCAAACCTCAGTAGATTAGCATATCCCAAAAATAGAGATAGAGAAATTAATTCCAAAGTTTACTAATAGTTGACATACATTCATCAATTAAATTAGCCTCTTTGCACTTTATGCTATAGAGTATGACCTCCGAAGTCACAGCTCACGTACCCACGTATTTAAAATGATGCTGTCCTGTTAGAATTAATTAGTTCATTAATAGTTTAAATGCAACCCATTTCAGCACATCAATTCTTGTTGCCCTACATTTTACAAATGAATAGGTTGCAAGTCATACAAAAACAATAGTTATAAATGCTAAAAGTAACACTTTAACATTTATTTTGTATGTCACTTGGCCTAGGTGCCTATAAACATTAGTATTTTTATGTGCTATTACTCATGTCAACTTTCACATGTTTTTTTGTAATGTTTTATTGCCAGGGCAATAACTAAGGTTGATGGAACATATTATTATTATTATTATTAACAGTTTCTTATATAGCGCATACATATTCCGCAGCGCTTTACAGAGAATATTTCAACATTCACATCAGTCCCTGCCCCAAAGGAGCTTACAATCTATATTCCCTACCACATGTACACGCACACACAGACATTCTAGGGTTAATTTTGTTGGAAGCCAATTAACCTACCAGTATATTTTTGGATTGTGGGAGGAAACCGGAGTACCCGGAGGAAACCCACGCAAGCGCGGTGAGAATATACAAACTCCGCACAGTTGGAGCCATGGTGGGGATCGATCCCATGACCTCAGCGCTGTGAGGCAGTAATGCTAACCATTACACCATCCGTGCTGCCCCAAATGCCATGGCACAGTGCACCACTGGCGGGATTCAGGGATTTGTCCCCAAATCGCTGGGATTTCAATCTTGGGATTTCAGGATTAGACTTCGCAGTCTAATACCGGGCAGTGTCTGAGTACCCACTCAGATGCTGCCCAGCTTCTTCCATTGGCGGGTTGCTGCTCTGTGCAGCGTGACATGTCAGTCGCCATGCTGCGCAGCTCACAAGCTGCACTGCCGCTCCTGGACCCATTGCTTCAAACTTCCGGACTCACCAGTGCTTCCCCAATGTTCACTGGCACACTGCCGTCTCGCTCCCATGCACCGCCTGCCTGCCTCTGTTGCACCACTGGACTCCTGAGTCCTGGCCACACCTGCCAAAATATTTAAATATACGGGTCATTTTTTTAAAATAGGGTAGCCGACCTGGGAACCCCGGGATCGTACATTTTTAAATCCCACGTTAAAGAATTGAAAAATGCCCCCATGCGCCACATTGCAGGGTGCACCTGTCAATTTTTTTTCCACTTCCTCTTCTTTGATCCCCTGTGTCTTCCTAGCTGACTCTCCTTCCATCTGGCCTTGTTCACAGACACCTACAGTTATACACACATTTCAAAATAATGTCCTACCCATCACATCTGAAAGAATATATTTAGTGTAGTATATTTTAAAATCTGACCTTTTTTTTATAATTAAAAAATATATATTAAGCATACATTAAGAGCACATCAAGCGGATTAGAAGGTCCCAATGACAGGAATAAAAAAAATGAATTTAGTCCATCTGTATCAGTTATGCTTCCCATACACTGTGCAATATGCACTGTGCGTTTTGGAGTAGATTGCATTGTATCTAGTTCAAAAAATTATTTGACTAAAAGTTTGCAAATTAAAATTCAATTGTGTCCAGTACTGTTTCAGACATTCTTGCACCTTTATTACAAGCGCAGTCTTATGGTATAATTTTAAACTAGATGCAATGCGATCTAGTTCAAAAAGTACATGCTGCACATACAGTACTTTTTGTACTTTGCAATGTGATGTGTGCCGGAGCATGCATTGCATTGCAAGCCCTAAATGCACGTGTAGGGGGCACCATTAGGACTTTCTTTGGCGGGTGACACAGCTGATAAAGATTGACAAAACATGTTGAGGCTACGGTACTGTTATATGTTATTGCTATACCTTTTGTATGATATCTACATATACAGTACCATCTGGTGCATACCACTGTATATTACAGTAGTTGTGTAAATATGGCTCTTATCCTAGCCACTGACCTCACCGAATGTCACTTATATAGCGTGGCCATAAGCAAACTTCTGCTATTTGGAGAAATTTATAGCTCGATCTAACAATCAGAATGTCATACTTGCTTACTCTGTCCGGGAGGCTCCAGACATTCCGGTGGCATTCCTGGTCCCTGCCAAGTGGACAACTCTCCTACATCCCGATTCACTCCCCTCCCACCGGCACCCCACCTCCATCCATTCACCCCCTTTTTCTTGCAATCAGATGAAAGAAAGCGAGTAATTCAGTTTGCGATAAATTAAATTATTGTAGGCCTGCCCCCCACTTTCCAACTTTACAATGCTAGCAATGTGGGCATTGTAATGTGGGGGAGGGGCTATGGTGATGCGATTGCAACTTCACACCTTCAGACCATGTCCTCCATTACCCCGCCTGGGAAACATTGCTCCTGGAGGAAGCAGAATATAAGTAGGCAAGTATGCATCAAGTCTGGTAGGGCGACTTATTAGGACATGGGAAGCAGGATTCCAGAGACAAAGCAGGGATATGGTGAAGTAAAATATGAAAACTGCAAATTGGACAGGCAAAAAGCAGAAACTACTGTTTCCTCTTGACTTGGGGGGGGGGGGGGATTACTTTAACAATAAGCCCTAGCCCCTCATTGTTTCATTTGTAGCAACAGTATTACAGTTTTCTTTGATTGAACAAAGTTAGAGGCTTTTTATTCTAATGTAATATATAATGTAAGGGTTTCAGCTTTATGATATAGTTCCTTTTATAATAAATTATTGGTACTTGTTTCCTAGCACGGCCACACCGATTTACATCGGGGTGGTCGTGTCGGAAAAATCGCGTCGATCGCATCGCATGCATGATTTTTTGATGGAATGGAATGGAATGAAATGTAAATCGGGTCCCTGGGACCCGATTTTACATTGGATTCAATGTAAAATATTCCCTACACCCCCAAATTTAACGACATAAACCCCACCCCACGATAGACGCCAACCCGAAGCGTGGCGAGCGCAGCGAGCCTGCGAGGGGCGGCGGTGCGCGTCCTCCGACCTTTTCATTCCCCTACTATCCACGTCGGCGTGGAGTTGAGAATAGAATAGTGTGGCGAGCGCAGCGAGCCACTGAGCCCGAAGCGTGGCGTGCGCAGCGTGCCCCGCGAGGGGACGCGTATACCTGTGAAGTTACACGCGTCCCCTCGCGGGGTACGCTGCGCTCGCCACGCTTCGGGCTCGGTGGCTCGCTGCGCTCGCCACACTATTCTATTCTCAACTCCACGCCAACGTGGATAGTAGGGGAATGAAAAGGTCGGAGGACGCGCACCGCCGCCCCTCGCGGGCTCGCTGCGCTCGCCACGCTTCGGGTTGGCGTCTATCGTGGGGTGACGACGGGGACATCTATAATGTGAAATGGGTCATATTGCCCCATTTCACATTTTTCACATTTTCTCACGATTTCAATATTAAAAAATATTTTAACATTGAAGCCTATGGAAAAATCGGGGGCATCGCGTCGGTCGCGTCGGGACCAATGTTAATGGTCCCGACCGACGCGATGCCCCCGATATTGTACCTTTGCCGACACGATCCTCACGATTTCAATGTTAACAAATATTTTAACATTGAAGCCTATGGAAATATCGGGGGCATCGCGTCGGTCGCGTCGTGACCAATGTTAATGGTCCCGACCGACGCGATGCACCCGAAATTGTACCTTGGCCGGCAAAATGGACCTGATTTCAAAGGAAATCGGGTCCATCGTGTGGATCGTGTACCTTAACTTAAAGGTACACGATCCACAAGATTGTGGCCGTGCTAGGAAACAAGTACCAAATTATTTTATCTACTGCTTAGGCTGCAATTGGTATCCAAGTATTAATGAAAAATACTCCATAAACCACAAAATCTATAAAAGATGTAATCTACAGTAGGTGTTATAGACTTTTACCTGAGGAATTAAAGATTACTTGATCATCATGTACAATTTAAGTGAGATTTTGGAATACACTGTACTGTTCTACTGCTGTTACCAGTGGGAACACGCTGCATGTTTTTCTTACGAAGATTACTTGAGATCTACTTTTGATGAAACCGCTCCACTAAAAATAAAATAGATTTGTACATTCATTGACACAAACCAGCTTACTAGAATTACAATACAACTACAGGGCAAATCTACACATTCCGGTTGAAGCAGGGCCTGATTAAAGGTTCCGGGTGCTCTAGGCTAATACACATGTAGCTCCCCTTGTAATGCTGCTAAACACACGTGTATGGATGGTCAGGGACTTAACAGTCATACTGTACATGTGCATGTAAGGAAGGTAATACAACTGGCATTGGAGGATCTAATGCTTGTGGCGAGTGAAGGCTTTGGCTTTAGGCTGCCCAGCTGGCGCTGCAGCACAATGTGCATAAAGTAATGGTTCTATAAGTAAGTTACATTGGCACAGCCATCTGGCAGTCACCTTTAGAACTTTACCCCCCACAATACATCAGGACAGGTGATAGCTAACAAGCATGCAATGAATTAGGCCTTATATCTTGGCTGCCACCTGCAAGTCTTGGCGTCCAGTGCAGATTAATTGGGCAATGGGTTGGAGGCAGAGAAACTACTATGCAAGACAAATGGATTGACAGAAATACAGGAAGGTTGCACAGAATGGATAAAGATGAATCAAATGTGGGGTGGGGACAGTGCCGTAACTAGACATTTTGGTGCCCTGTGCCAGAAAGGATATTGGTACCCTTCCCATATTCAAAATAGGAACATTGCATGCCTAATGGGTGCAGTCAAATTTTAGGGGCATGGCTTCATGGAGAACAGGTGTGGGCACATATTAGTACCAATTCACATTACACCACACAGTAGTGTCTGCTATTAACATTACACCACTCAGTTCCATTTGTACACATTCCACCCTAGCTGCACACAGGGTACACCGCACTGCAGCAGCACATAAATGATAACACCACTTGCGCACACACACACAGGGTTATACTACTCTGCACCAGCAAACACAAACTGTTTTAGGGGGCCTCAGATAAAGTGCAGGTTGCAGTGCGCATCAAATATAGGGCAGGAAACAGCTTGCGTCAGATACAGTGTGGATCAGATATACCCCCTTTACATTGAACAAATAACCCCAGTCTGACCTGGGTTGTTGCCAGGTCGACATGGGGTGTGAAAGGGCCTTTTCAAATGACCTGGGTCCAGCAAACCAGCATTTCTGACCCAGGTCAAAAAATGGGGAAAACCCTGTTTCGGACCAGGGTTGTTGTGCAGTCTGAAGGGTAACCCAGGTTGAGCGACCTAGGTCCCGTTCCCTGGGAGGAGGCAGCATTGGCTTCAAGCCCCGATGACACGCTGCTCAACCCCACCCCCTTTTTTGACATCCGCAATGCTGTGGAGGGCTTACATCGCAAATGCTGGGTCGTTCCTGGGACGGGTGAAAGCAGTCTCTTTAATGTGCTTGCAGTTAGGTAGCACGGGGCTGCAGGCAGCACAGTCTTCAGTGCAAGGGAGGTTGGTGATATCCTGCCGCTTCCTGGGTACTGCAGATGGAGAGGCCGGCAATGGGTTCAGGTAGTGATGGGTGTGCAGGGGTCTTTTGAAATCTCCTGCCCACCCGCTGTTGCCTGTGCCTCTACTAGCACAGCAGCAACAGAATGCAGAGCTGGGAGAGTGCCTCTCCTACCTGGCTCTTCCCCACTCTGCACTTTCTGTTTGGATAGTTCCAGTCCTACACAGCATTTGAGGACCTTCAGACTTTTTGATTTGGACAAATCCATCCACCAATCACACTTAGCATCAGTTTGTTGTGGGGGTGTAGCTGAAAGTACTGCTTATTCAGAGTTAAGTGTGTGAAAACATCTATTGATTTCATATGGGTTTTTTGAACAAAGGATATGGTTGGTGCAAATCTGTGCTGTTAGTTATGACAACTGTTATAGGAGCACAATCTGACTTTGACTGCATGTAGAAATTCGTAGCTATTTTGAAGCATGCAGCTGCCATTTTGCATGTGCCTGTAAATAAGGCTCCAAGCTAACTTATGTAACATGTACTTTTGAACAAGGTTTATGGTGCCTTTCATAAGGGCGATGGTGGAAGAAAAATCATGTAAGCATGAACATCACTTACTTTATATAGGTCATTTAACCCTGTGAGTGTCAAGTAAATTTGTCAAAATTGGTGTGAAAATTGCCTTATATAGGAAATATATATATTTTTAAAACATTATATAACATATAAACATTATATAACAAATGTTAGCGATGCTGGCATTTTTGGCCAATATTTTACACATCTCTCACAGAGATGTTGACGCTAATATTTTGCATATCTCACACAGAGATGTTGGCATTTTTAGCAGATATTTTGCACATCTTTCACAGATTGCCACAGTTGCCACTCAAAAGGTTAAGCTGTATAAAGCCTAGTTCTCTTAATTTGACCCTGACCAATACAATTGTAGAAAATTGGACATATGGATGTAGTGATCTCGCAAGGAAGGCACAAGGGTAGCATGCGGTAGACCGCACTCTCAAAAAACTGGTTTGGCTGACCTGGGAGGGGGAGTGAGCCCCACTGTCATCAGTATAGAGGGCAGGATGGTGTCATTATTGGGGGCATATCTGGCCGCTGATATTACTTATGGGGGCGTCACCACTTAATGTGAATAGATGCTAGGGGCGTGCCATCTTGCATTTTGCCCTTTAAAAATCGGGTAGGGTGCTGTATCCTGCCCAATCTGCCTAGTGTGAACACTAAAGGTCCATACACACTGGGCAATTTTGGCCAGTGTGTATGGACAGTGATTTTCGTTGTCATCGCTGGGGGGATAGCTGCTCAATGCATACACACTGAGCGGATTGGCGCTGTCAGTGGGGGGTGGGCGGCTTTCCATAGCGAAGCTTGTAGCCGCATTTTGCCATGTGGTGGGGCGGCCTCCCATCTAATTGGCTTTGTGAATTCTCTAAGCCAATCAACTTCCGGCTAGACATTTCAAAATATTCAGCAGCTGCATCCCGTCCCGCTGTCTGTCAAAATGCTGCTACAAGCTCACAGCCGCCGCTGCTCAGACAGATCCTGCTGCCCACCACTATGAGCTGCCTGCCCCTTGCATCTAGGAGCTGCCCAGATCAAGCTGCCTGCCCCCCGTCGCATGGTGAGGGAGGTCCCATGTTGGACGGCCAGCAGGTCCGACCATCGTCTCAGGTCAGATGCGCACGTGGCCGCTCATCGGACCTGAGGGGACATCAAACAGAGCAGATTTGGGCCCAAATCAGCTTAGTGTATGGGCAACGTCCAGCTCCGCTTCCTCCTCATCCTGGTGGCATCATTCGTGCAGTGTGAGAGCGACTGCAGGCTGCTGGGTGAGTAGTGAGCTGCTGTCCCATGCTTGTAATTCCCGCTGCTCATGATAACTAAATCTATTCCGTTTTGCACTGTCTATTGCTGCACAGTACCACATCACATAGGTTGCAATGGACAGAGCTCACTATGTATGGCCACTGCATTCTTCTTATGTGATATAGGGTGTAGTACTTAACCCCTGTACCCGCCACCTAAAGCAAACCACAAACCCCCTAATTTGTCTGGCTCCTACACTTTCATCCTGGTTCCAAGATTTAAAAGCCCTGAATTATTATAAAGGGGAGGGAACACTTTTACTCAGAAAGCTAGCCATCATGGTATTTAGAAATGCTTTATTATTTATGTATTGTGCTGCTGTGCATACAGCTCAGATAGATAGGTTCACTGTTGCCCATACCAACTAATTAGAGCCTAGGTAACATTTTTCTTTTGCGCCTTTGAAAATGACGGACAGAAGGCAATTGCTGCTATGGACAATACCACAACTTGTCTATTTAAGAAGCTTTAGTAAATCTACAGTACCCCTAGAGGTGAGCTGACTGCTGCAGCTTGTGGATACATTTGTTTTTCTGTGATATAGGGCTCAGCGGCCATGTTCACTAAACCACTGTTTTCCTATAAATGTAAAAATGCTTTCAAATGCCCAGACCCTCTACTCCAGCTTAGAGGGTAGCTGCTATTTAAAGGGTAAAAAATACTGAACATTTATGAGATTTCTAAGAAATAATGACTTGACCAATGCGTTATGTTTGAAATCATCAGAAAAAGGGATTGCAACAGATGCACAGGAATATACACAAAAGCCCTTTGCCATTTAAAGCCATGAATGCTTGACCCTTATGGATATTGGATTGACCTATTGCTAAAAAGAAGGTGAATGGAGTACACTGGAAACATGACAAGGTTTTCAAGAAATGAGACTGATGCTCTTTGTTGCAAGTTCACAACAACCCATTTCTTGTCAATTTCAGGTTGCCAAATTTCTAAACTAGCGGTGAGTTGACGATTGAAGGTCCGCAGAAATGGTTTATTGCTTCTAAGCAGCTGGCTATCCAGCCAGCATCTCCATGGTATAAAACTGTTTACCAAGGTGCATATATAAAGCTGAAGCAGACAAAGTGACTTATTGGTATAATAGAAATAGGGTCATTTGGATAGTTGAATACATTATGTTTTAACCATACTTGCTGACTCCACTAGAATGTAAAGATTGTAGGTGATCTTCACTGAAAGATTGCATTATCATGACCCAATGCCTCCGGTGCACAATGCCATGAATCATGTCACCATTCCGCCTTCCAGTGGCAGATCTACCAAGGGGCGACTACGGGCGGTCGCCCCGGTGCCCCCACACATCAGGGGCCCCCACACTCCAGGTGGGTGGGTGGCAGGCAGCGAGGTCCGGGCAACGCGTCCCTGGGGTCCAGGCAGCACAGGGCAGGCAGGGGATCCCTGCGGCGGCTGGACATTCAGCGGCGGGGTCCCTGCGGTGGATGGGAACTAGTTCCCATCTGCCACTGCCCATCCGCTGCAGCGTGGGAAGCATTGCAGCAATGCTGGGAGATAAATGCCGTGTCCACACATCAGTATATGTTTCCACTTTTTTTCTTTAAAATTAAATTAAAGCAGCAGTTTTTTGTTGAGACACATACCTTATCAAGCGCACAAATTAGTAACCTGGGTTACACCATTGTTTTATTTTATTTTATGTTATACTATATTAAAAAAATTATACAAGCATATATTCCGATGTTAACAAGAGATGGCTGGATATTTAAGTCAGAGATATCCAGCCATCTCTTGTTAACATCGGAATATATGCTTGTCCCAGAAAATGTTTAAGCAAGGTCGCCAATGCATATTGCATAAATTATTTAGTTATTGTGCAGATCAGCTCTAGCTATATGGCATTTAGCGTTTGGAACGCACGACCATTTTTGAAAGAAAATAGCTATGTTCAATTACTCTAGTTCCGGCTACGAGTACGTAGCATTGAACCGCACGGCCATCTTGCTTTCGTTTGTCAAGTGACACGCATACACTGTTTCCGGCTGAAGCGGCCGGACATCCGCTGATGTAATCAAAGCGGATGCGCACCATACAGGTGAACGCTAATGGACTTTTAGTATAAATATGAGCGAAGAACTCATTGGAATATAACACTCCTGAAGAAGGTGTCTCCGAAACGCGTTGAGTGTTACCGGGATTGATCACTGGAAGAACAGACGGACGAACGGTCATTGCGGTGTAGCCTACCCCTCTGGAGTTCCAGGCTTCGGTAGTGGACTTACAAGTGCTCCTGCTGAATCCATTTCTGACTGTTACATGTTTGCCTTTGATGATATCCCTATCATGCTGTTTTAATCGTCTACAGTTTGTAAGTGTGGACTGATATTAAATTAATTTTTAACTGAAGATAATTTGCACGATTTGCTTTCTCTGTCTCCACCTTTATCACTGAAATTGTGAGAAGAGGTGGTTATCATTGCAGATTATGAGCCGTGCACATTGAAAATTATCCAATACCAACCAAGCCTATGGTGATATTGTTTGTTTGTATTACCTCTTAAGGTTACACTTTGAGCGCTTTTGAGTCTGAACACCTATATCTTTGCCAAAATCCCGGCAAAAGAGAAACTGAAGACAATCCATGTATACACATGGAGTGTCTTCTACCCCATTGAAGGGCCTCCAGGTGACTTTTCTCATTTGGAGACCCACGAGCCAATCAGGGAGCGCCATGTAGTAGCATTCTTCTGATTGGCTGAGCTCTCACTCAAGCAAAGTTTAGGCGCATCTATGCGGAATAATCCTCAGAGAAAGCATCTGTGGAAACCTTGCAGTTTTTGGTAAACCAAAAGGTCAGACCACATACTTGACCTAGTTGACTAAGTTTACCACCTATAAAACCTGTATATCTGGTAAGTTTATATTTTCAAAATTTAAAAGAAATTCAATGCAGTATTGCTAAAGACACTGTTTCGTGAACATCCGCAAGTGTAACTCTATACTGGGTCAGCGCAGTGTCCTAAGCTAATTCATGCTGTGTTTGGAAATATAAAAGTGCTGCAAAATTAAACAGCCTTCCTTGCAAATAAACTTTTCTGACATATATAAAGGACATTAGAGGGTCTAAGCCTGTTTCTATATTCCCAAGACAGAACAATATTAATATTTCATAAAAAAATATACCTGACATGATATTTTGCTGCCTTTTTGAAATCCACGGAATACAGAAGCAATTCTTAAAACTCCCTAAGCTCCTATTTGTTAGGAAATAGTATTGTCTTATCATTACAATAAGTATCTCTTGTGGCATTGTTTTTCCTTGTGTGCACAATGAAAAGCCCTTAATGCTTTTGTTCTGACAACAAAGAGTTTCTCAGTACTGGGCTCTATTTTAGCAAAATGATCTACGTCTTCAAAAAATAATTACAGGTTAGTATATGGTAGCAGTGGGATTAGGTTTAAAAATGAAAACCTAATGGTGCCTACACATGTAGCATTCAGGGGAATTTTCAAAGTGATCTCACTCGATTGCTTAGAAAAATTCCCCAACATCGCTCCATGTGTAGCAGTATTGCAATAGCGATGCACGCCCTCACGCGTCGCTATCACCAGGTATTAAATTAATATCCAGCTTGCTGGAGAAATCTAGTTAACCGCTGGGGTTCTCAGCAGAGTACATTGGCCTTGACGGATCGCACAGCACACAGTACAGGCATATCGCTGTGTGCTGAGCATTCTTGGTCAGCATTCTGAGTGCTTCATCATCGTTCAGAACACTCAGCAGTGTCAAAATGTGTACAGGCCCTTTAACTTAACTTCGAAATTTCCAAAGGAGATCTTTTATATGTAACCTGAAGCTCTGTAGCTTCTATTTTGATAAATTGTGGCCGAAAACTAACTACATTTAGCTTTTTAAAACTGAAGGCATGACGACAATACTACTAAGTCATGTCACTAAATACATTCAAGCAGAGCCATAACCAGACTTTTTGTTGCCCTGTGCCAGAAAGAGATTTTTGTTTTCTTGCTATGTTCTATAAATGTGTGTATAATATAAAAAGAAAAAACATAATACACAGAGTTAGAGAACACTGCAAGAAAGTGGACTGGAAACAAATCCTTTTTCTCTAGGGCAGATAGATCAGTAAGTAGAGATTCTGACTGCAATGCCACAAGCAATGGGTTTGAATCCTGGGGATGTCACAAATAAAGTTAATGCATATTGTATTAATATTATCAATGGAAGAGGTAGAAAAGGAGAATGAGGCACCGGACCCCAAAGAGGAGTAATTAAAACAGATAATTGACATGTGCATTCAACAGCACAGCCTACCCTGCACTCCGCACCTCCCTAGTTACATTCCTGCTTTCTAGGGCTGATTCACTGGTGCAGATCATCTGCTTACATGCTATACCACCTTAACCTGTATTCAGATATTGCTGCACCTGCTCAGCACCGCTGCTATCCATCTGCTTGTGAGAATTTACATTTGTCTTAACTGCACAATACAAAACACAGTAACAGTGGATTTTAGTGGTTTAGTGAAATGCCAAGTTAATAGGAAAGTCTTGAGTTTATTTTTTGAAGGATTCTAGAGTGAAGGTCTCTTGAACTATGTGGGGAACAGTTTCAAAAAGTCACAAAGCTGAAAGCTTGACCCCCCAGATCAGTTAGATTAATAGATATAGCTTATAGTCCATCATCTATAATGTGGCTAGAAAGGTTGGTTAATAGCCTGGCAGCTGAACTTTGCACCATCTGCAAGATGGGAGACCAAAGGAGAGGGCATTGCATTAGTCTAGGCATGATAATGCAAAACATTTATTGCAGATCTACGGAGGGAATTAAGTGCTTGATTCTGGCTATGTTCCCTTAGATCATAGAATGAGGATTTGATTGTGGCTGATACCTAACATTTAACTGTTTATCTATCATCCAGGACAAGACCCCCCATATTTTGAACATGTTAATTAGTTCAGGGCCTAACTAAATGTTCTAAGTGCCCTAGGCTAATACACATGTAGCCCCCCTTGTAATACATGTGTATGAGCACTCAGGGACTTAACAATTATACTGCCCATGTGCGTTAAAATTAAAATTACAACTGGCATGTAGGATCTAATGATTGTGGCGTGTAAAGAAGACTTTGACTTTAGGCAGCCCTGCTGGTGCTGTAGCACAGGGGGTGATTCTGGTTGACACGCAGCAATGTGAAGTTTGCAGCAAGTAAGGACTGTGCCATCCTCTACAGAAATTCTTCAGGCGCTCTATTTGAATCCTATCGTCCATGGTGTCAAATGCTGTACCAAAATCCAGAAGGGTTAAGATTAAACAGTTGCCTCTGTCTTTTGCCATTAGAAGATCATGCAGCACTCATATCGATGCCCTTTTTAGTTCTATGGGACCAATAAAGCACCATCCGCATCCTCCAAATGATCCATTAATTCATGACAGGGTAGTTTGCTAGAAAGCACTCTTCCTGCGTATCCTCTCTTTATCCAAATGATGTGCTATACATGCATTTCTGCCACTACCACTGCCGCCAGCAGCCCCACCCCCATCTCAATGACCCACCCCTTGCCCTGACTTCCCCCACACTGCTGATTATATTTACCAACCCCTGGGGATCAATGATTTTCGGCAGGGATACCTGTTGCGGTGACCTCCGGTGCTGTAAAGCAAGCTGCTGCTTTGCAGAATCCTTTTACTACAGCAGGGTTCACAGGAGCAGCAGGGAGCCCCAATCATCAGAACACTGGTCACTGGGTAGTTGAAGGCAGGCATATCGCAGTGGACCTTGTCAATGCTCCATCTGAAGTTGGTGTTATTATCACAGGTCTCACTGTAGTTTTTTATTTAGTAAATTTAGCCAAAGATTGCATTTCCCATTATAAGTATGGTGAATGCGATATGTTTTCTTAATAAATGCGAATTAAAGGGTTTGGAGCAGTTTTTCATAAAAACTACTCCCAAACCACTTTAATGCATTTAGGTTGTGAAAACACCCCTTTTAACATTATTTAAAAATAATTTCAATAAAAGTATCCCCAAGTCTTTTCCTGAATCCAAATTGGAATAGAACATAAATATCATAGGTTAACAGAAAGATTTCTAGTTGAGTTTTAACCACTTTCTCAATAACATTTCACAGAAATGGAATGTTTGAAACTGGTCTGTCGCCACGCGAGTGTCCCTCTTCTCGAAATAGAAAAATTGGTGAGGTATGCTTTAATTGTTCAGTAAAAATGCAGATGATCTATTTTGCAAATACAGGACCAATTATGTCCTTACACCCTATTGTAAGCTTTGTAGAGTCTGGGTCCGGATCACAGGTATTGGGATTTAGGTAGTTTCTGATATGATTTTTCCATCCATTGGGTCAAAGCTATAGATTACAAGCATGTGAGCAGGGCCTACCTATCTCTATCTGTCTGTGATTTCCCAGTTTTTTCTATCACCGTTGATTCCAATTGTGAAGCACAATGGAATATGCTGCGCTATAAATTGTAAATAAATAAATAAAAGCTGTTCCATGAAGACAGATGGCTTACATTGGCCAGCTTGGATGCAGGATACTTAATTTATCTTCAAAGAATTTTGCAAACTTATTGGATCTTGCCTGGGAGAGGGTTTCAGAATGCAGGCATGCTGGCTTGCAAAGCATTGCCACTGTATGGAAAGTTGAGCTGGACTATTGCTTGCTGCCTTGATCTAATCTGAAGGAACTCCACTCCAGGCAATGGAAAATGAATGCCTAGGTTGGTGGTTCCCAAACTGGGTTCCTTGAGTTTGTGCTCCCGGAACAACTCAAATTATTTATGGTCATTGAAATAGACAGAACCCAAGATTGTGGCTATTCATAAAATATACAGCAGACGCAAATCCTGTTCCTCACCACATCACTGAATCTAAGGATAAGAAACTATTTATACACAATTTAATTCATTTAATATTTTCTGAATTTCTCAACAAGAAATGTTTGGCCTAAAGCTGCTGTGAAATGTTTTCTCCGATATTTAGGATGCAGTGATTCAAAAAAGGTTTAGTAACCACTGATAAAGGCAATGAAAATGAGTTAATGTTCATACAAATAAAATTGTATATATGTGCTAATCACTGACTCAAACATTAGTAGACTAATTCTGGGCACAAGAAAAAAGATCTCCTACAGGGGTTTGTGGTGGCGCTATGCTATTTGACTGCTTTGCCTGCAGCTGCTTGGAACCAAGCCTTAGGACCTTAGTCAGTCCTGAAGTTAAAGTACAAAAACACCAAAGAAAATAGCAGCTCCCAAGTTTATACTGTACATGGGTACCAATTTTGTAGATGGGTATGCTGTTTAATAGATGTATTAAACACACATAAACAATATTGGCCAGTACCATACACAAATAATTAAAACACCCAATAATTTAATAAAAGAAAAACTGCTCAGCACTTTCTTGTATCAGAAAAGTCATTCTCTGTTCCTATGATGCCCCAGTATTTTACTCTATTATGAATGGTCAAATTGAACAGATATGGTTATCGTCCACCTTAGATGAGAAATACCAACGTGTCTCCTGTTTTCCTCCTAAAAAGGTGTATAAACTGGTCTACCATGGAGGATATGGATGAGCCAATGTAGTTGAAAGGGTGGCGGAATAGTTCTATTCAAAGTTGTATAAGTAAAAAAGATAGTCTTCTATAGCTGGTTCGGAGTTGAATTAAGTCCAAAGTACATGCAGTGAGGTCCTCAAAGACTGACACGTTTTGCCGTACAACAACAGCTTTATCAAAGGTAAGTGTGTGTTAGTACCTGCAGGGTTTATATACTGGTTGTTGTCTCCCTACAGTTTGGCAGCCTGATTGACCAAAACTTTTGATACGGCATTGTTGTACCACTGTCAGGATTCCCTTAATTGGGAATCACAGGTCATCCATATGTATCACATTTATAAATCACCGTCCTTGTATCCTTATTGTTTAGTGGTCTGGTTTGAATCTAATCAAGGGCATGGCAATAGAGCGTTAAGGAGAAATAGAGGTGAACTGGTCAATGCCCTAAACAGCATGTGCCCAGAAGGAGGCCTAGTTTTTTCTCTTTATATACAGAGTGGAGCTCCAAGATGTTATAGCAATATTCCTGGGATAATAACCGCATTTTGCTATATTGGGAACAAGTTACACTTTTGACTTGAATAATATTTCTGGCCAGTGCTTGAATACAGTTTTATTGGCAAACTACTACTATTAATTTGTAAGTAATACACAATGTTTGGTATGTGAAAGTGAATTGGCTGGTGTACCTCTGTAATAAAAAAATGTTTAATTTATAGACTGATAAACTGACAGATGATACTGTACTATGAAATGATAAATTGCTCAGATGGAGCTGCTGACTGCCAAGAAATTAAAAACCAAGGTGTGTTGGTTTCTGAGATAAGCCAATTTATACGACTACAGCTACATTATTTCCTAGTTCTCAGGTCACCCACTGAGCCATTTGGATAGAGAGCTAACTGAAGCAATTCATCGAAAATGTAGTTGTAATGAAGTACGTGTTACAACAGAAATCTCTGCTTTAGGGATATTCTAAGATAAGATAATTTTTTTAGATATTCTTAAAAGAAAATTACTTTTATTTACACGTAAAGAATGTCTACTTTTTAAAGTATAACATTTATTTATTTACAGTTTCTTATATAGCGCAGCATATTTAGTTGTGCTTTACAATTGGAAACAACAGTGATTAAACAAACTGGGTAGATAGAAACCGACATGAAGGTAGGAGGGCCCTGCTCGCAAATTTACAATCTATAGGGATTTTATCCAAAATAATGTTTAAAATACCCAGTTACTCTGGGAATTCTAAACATTGCTGCCTATTTTACACTTAGCAGGGTTTATGAGAACACCCCTTTTGGGACAATTACTCTTTTGACAGCTTAATTACATTTATTAAGTTATGTTATTTCATTATTTGTGACACCTGGTTTCCTTTTTATAGGTCTAATAAAAGCTAATTTTTTATATTAATCAATTTGCCTATTACAATAAGAATGCGCCAAAAAGTAAATTTTGGCTTTTGTTTGTTTCTTAACAAAGATACCTCTTTCTCTTATCAAGGATCTAACAGATTTGTAGACATTTTCTGTACAATTAATGAGCAGTGTTTGTTGATATTTGATGTACATTTTGATGACTGTTGCTGTTTGTTTTTATGCATGTTGCTATATTAATTGCTTAGTGGTAGCATCCTGGCATAAAAAGTCTCCTACCAATGTAACACTATTACAATGTATATATTTGTTTTAAAAAGGGTTAGGTGAGTACTCATGTTCCATGTGGGGTAAAGTATTAGCTCAGAAACCATGGTGAACTCTAAAGGTTTAAGAGTTTTCAGTGCCTGTGGTTTGTCTGGATTAGTGACAGAGCCCAAGGCAATGGTATGACTGGAATAGCAGCATAAATACAGGAGACAATGGAAGGCAGTCACATCTGGGCACCAGCACAGAAAGGGGAACATTGACCTCTGCCATTGGTTTGGGCTCTGCTTTATGTACCATAGAACAGGAATAAGCAGGGAGCTTAAAGGGCATATGCCATGCTCCTCCTTCTCACTGTCTGAGTTGCTACTAGGGTGGTGGAAATGAATGTGATCTGTAGAGAATAGAGCCATTCCCACAGCTTTTGACACTACAGGAAGAGACCTACTCTTAAATGCCCAAAGCTATGCCTTCATGTACTCTCCTCCAGGCAACTTTACGGGGTGTATGAGTGACCATGTCCCCATTAGCAGATGATATAGGGGCAGGTACAGATGGAGCCACTGTCATCTATCTATTTAATAGTATTAAGTGAGTAATTGGATGACTCTGCTAATCCCCTACTGTATTGTTCTATGTATTGTATTGCAGCTGAGAACAATAGGATAGCCATGGTGAGCCATGGCCAAAGGAAAAAAGATGAGATGGTCTCCTACTTTACCCCCTAAAAAGTCAGAGCCCAGGTAATTGGTACCCTCCAATCTCGGTGGCTCTTAAAATCTTCTGGCATGCTTATGGGATGAGGTGTTAGTAGAGCTTGTGTGTGTGGGGGCACCAACAACTATATTGCCTCAGGTTTCCTAGTATTAAACTGTGCTCCTGAGTTGGAGTATGTGTTGTGGAAACTGGAAACTTTGAACAGGTTTCTCCTTTTAAAGAACATGGACTTTACTAGTCATAAAATACTATATAAAAAGTATTGTCACATCTGAGGGTTAACTCTGGTCTGGAGCTGGAATGTAATGGAAGCTGGGTTCTTTCAAAAAACTTAGACTGCATAGACAGTATTATGAGTCTGGGGAGGAAACCCACACAGGGAAAGATGAAGTCTCTGGAGAGTAGGATGAGCCAATGAGCAACTGATAAGTATGAATAGGCTCAAGCTTGAAAGGACAATGATGAGAACTGCTGGATGAAGTCATTGCAGGTATTCTGATAGAGGATGCAATGTCCCAAACTGGATACTAGAGGGAGTCAGAATGCAGGCAGAGTGGAATTCTGCAGGTGCTGGATTAGCAGAAGTATTAGACAGCTATGGAAGCTGTTACTCCTTGGACAACATTGTACTGACTGACTTCTGGCTCCAGTCTATGGGTATATATAGGCGGAACCTGTAGCTGATTGGCTGTTGCAGGATCATGCCAGAATATCCATTCCCGGATTGGCTGTTAAACTCCTGTGAATCAAACCAATATGGCCGTTCCCATGTTGGAGACACAAACAATTTTTGTTGTGCACGTGTAAAGGCCTGAGGCCTGTAACAGAGAGAAGGCCCAGTGCTGGGAGTTTGTGAGTAACAAGGCCACAGGCTGTGTTCAGTGGTGCCTGCTGAGATGATATTGTGGAAGACACCGATCGTGTGCTCTCAGTGCCAGCTGGACGTCGCAGCACTGACCTGGATTATAGTCACTGATCAAATCTGGCCAAGCACCTAGAATGGAGAGAAGTATGTATCAAACCCTGAGTCATGACAAGGATTCAGCAATAGTCTCTGATTTCCACCAAGGCTGGCAAATAGGGTTTGAACAGTGACTATGGATCTTCTGATTATTTATGCATCAGCATAATAACTGGAGTAGAGATAGCATTGCAGTAATAATTGAAGAGATCTGATGATTCTGTAAAGATGTGCTCAGGTGGTAGGTGTCACAGCAGATGGGGTTACCTTGCATGTGTGTAGTTAAACATACAATGCAGTGCGATGCTCTTACACCCTAGATAAATTATTATGCTGTGTCTGGTGTCCCTACAAAAATAAATCAATATGTATGCAGAGGTGCAGTACTCTGGACTGTACAAGTGATACCTGTTGACAGTGAATATAGTGAAACATTAATATAACATTTTGAAAATAAAGGGTCTTTTGTACAGCCCAGAGTGCTACACTTCTCTCTCCCTTTCGGTAGCATACATACATGCAGTACAAATACGTGATGAAGAACACATGCATATACACAAACATAGAACATATACATACAAACACACAAGGATATATAACACATTACACACATGCAGAACACACGCACATGAAACATACACATGACACATAAGATGTGTCCAAATGAAAAGGAGACTTTTGCTGTAGCAGCATTGTATCTAATTGCAGTTTTTCTGAATTTAGTGTGTAGTCAACGGCTTTGTCTCAGTTTCTTCATTCCTGGAAAGTTGTTTTGTTCGATCGAATGTATGATGAATTCCTTCAGATCAGCGCTAAGAGCTGTTTTCCAATTTATTCGCACAAAAGGCGAGTCTGACTAATAAGATCCTCCACAGTTGAAATTGTGACAGAGTTGGTGACAATGTGCTCCTGCCCGGGTTGTGGCAAGTCCTTGATGCTTTTGTGTCCCGCCTCATAACACTGACACCCCAGGAAGATGGTTCATCAAGTTAGACACTGCTCTCCGTACACTGCCTTCATCCTGTGATGAGTTGCTGAAGCATACTTGCCTTCAGAGCGAAGACATTAGATAACAGCTCTTTGCACTGGTCTGGAGGAATCCATTGTGCATCCAACCATGCAAAACAACTTTTCAAGAATGAGAAAACTGAGACGAAGCCTTTTACTACACATGTGCAACTGGCAAAAATGCCACACCATCTATCGGCAAGCACATTAACCCACTGCAGTTAGATACAATGCCACTACTGAAAAAGTCTCCTTTTTATTTGGGCCCACCATATACATATACTGTAAACACACACAGAACACATGCACACACAAAAATGGTGTAGGAAAATGGCAGTAGAAATTGAGCATGCTTCTATCCACAGATAATCTGTGGTTTGGGCTCCAAGATGTTTGGACCATCCTCCCTGCTAAGTCCCCTCAAAAACTGTGTGCAAGTGTACCTAGAAGATTGATGCTGTTCTGAAGGCAGTGTGATCACACCAAATATTGATTTGAGGTAGATTTGCATTTTGTCATAAACTCTTAACCCCTCTATTTTTGAAAGGATTCTTAGTTTGTAACATTTTTTCCATACCTGCCTAAAACTTTTGCACAGTATCATATATGTGACTTGAAACATGGAATGATCTGGTAAGGGCTGGGAAGAGTGTGGGGCGAGAGTGCTGTAAATTAAGGTGATTGAATTAAGTGGTTGGGCAATGTGGTAAGAGCATCAAAGGAGTGTGATGACCACATTTATTCACAGGGCGGTATAGAGTTTCAAGAGAGGCTGCCGCCTCCTCTAGCATCCTGAAAAACTGTCTTATGTTTGGGGGCAACCATTTTAGGAGGGTCAATTTTCACTGCAGCAGAAGTGAAGAGGAGAGCCGGGACCACACAGACCAGTAACAGTGAGTCCCATCCACAGACGCTGCAGCACCCTAACCATAGCCCCGCAGACCCCCGGCACCCACACTTTCTCAGCACCTCCCCGCCACTGCGGGGTCTGCGGTGCTATAGCTATGCCACTGCAGCAATGGCTAAGACCACTATTTGTGATGACTGCTTCAATTTTGTTTCTTTTACTTATTCTAAAATATTTGTATATTATTATATACTATTTAGATAAGCAGATTTGGGTTAAATAGTGCATCAAATGTGAAAAACTGACCTGGGGATGTAATAGTAGTCAGTGTTTAATGCACTATACAGTAGCTGAGATTTGTAATGCACTTGAGTTAATTTAGAATGTGGGTGTTAGTATGTCAATTAAATGTCATTTTTATTACACGTTACAAATTGTGTAACTCAGAAAATCTTATCATTCAGGGACACGTGGTTCTAGGGCTCAATATGGTGAGAAGCAGAGCTGGTGTGGTAAGTTCTATGTAGGCATGTACAATATCAGCCACATTTTCTACCAAAATATATAAAAGTAGGACATTTGTAAATATATCTGATCAAATTGGAAATACATTTGCAATATTTAGAAATCCACATAGCCAGGTGATGACCGGTTATCCCCATTTTGTCATAATAATGGACCTATTTTTATATGAGATGTGGAGCTGTAGCTGCATCCACCCCAATGCTAATTTGGCCCTTCCTGCTACAGTAAAACTATCTCAAACATACTTATAATTTTGAGCTAAGTGACGAACAAAAGGAAACCACCTGTAAGAAATCAACAGAGTCACTGACAGAATTTCCAAATTCCACAAAGATATGGTATTGCTTGGAATTGGATCCATGACCTCAGCAGCATGAGATACTAAATCCAAAAAATAAATTCCTTGAGACCTTTATTGCAATGGATACAAAAATGTATAAAACTAGTAAATTTACTCCCTTCCAGAATACCTCTTAGCAATTTATTTTCATCAAAATCTATGAAGGTTGTCCTCTTCAGTCTTCCAGTTTTAATCCATAGAGGAAAAAAATTTAACATTTCTGCTACCACAAATGATAGACTGATAGATTTTTCGCTAGCTAACCCACAGAGAGCAGCATTGCTCTCATTGATCAGATCTTGAGAAAGCCCAAAAAATGCTAAATAGATGTTCGCTCTGTTTGTTCATAAGAATTGGAGCATTGTTACATTAGAGGCTTTTTGTGAACTTGGATAAAGTCTTCAGTTAGGACAGAACTGGAATTTGGAAGCTGTAGTTTTGCAGGTGTAGTGCTTGTGCATAAATGGTGGGGATGCCAGAAACTAGTGAAAGAGGCTGACATGACTAAGGACAGCTGCATGAAATCTAACACCTCGGGTGGTCTTCACCAAAAAAACCTTCAAAGAGGTGTGGACTTTAGTGGCGCCCAATATGCAAGTTGCGGCGCCTTGCCTGGGCTCTCCCACTGAACTGGGACGAACAACTGAAGTCTAGATAAGCTGAAGACTGGATCTTGGTGAAAACAGAAGAAATTAAGACTATGAATCCGGAGAATTACCGGACAAGTGTATCAGACCCAGAGAGTAAAGAATATATCCAGAGAATTACCAGAGGACTGGACTGGAACTGAAGTCTAAGGAATGCATGATATCCGGAGAATTACCAGACGAGTGGAATCTAGAAACTGGAGCAGGTTCTGAAGATGCTAAAAAGAGCTCAGGATGAATGGCTTTCTGTGAAGCATCATCCTGGCATCTGTCGTAGTCAGTGCATCAGCTTTAAATCTCCCAAGCTCTTCTGATTGGTTGCTGACCCAACTGCTGGGCAGCAATAGACAAAACTAACCAAGGCTCTGGAAAGATGGCGGCACCCAGCAGAAGTTTCCGCCATCAAACACCACGGTCAGCAGGGAGATGCCAGACCCAACGGTACTGTGGTCACAGCGCTTACTCACCAGACGAGGTGTATCTAATTTAGCAGCACCCGACGAATCGTCCAGACAGGTAAACGTCTACCCAACCAGCCAATGACATCAACCTTCTACTGTGTCTTCTTATTCATTTATGAAGGGGAATCACTGATATTTGCTTTTGGTACCTTAGCAGCTATAGGTCAGGCAAATCTAGCAATTGTTAAGAAACAAAGATTTAAAGTCAGACAATGCCTTAACCATTCTTTAACGTTAACAGGATTGTAAAAAGAAAGCAGAGAAATATGTGCAAGATATCTGTATCAGCAGGTGCTGGTGTGAATAATGAGGTCTGTCTCATTTCTCATGCTCCCCTGAATGGTAACACTAGGTTTTCTCTATAAGACAAAAAGTATTTGATGTTTAATGGTACTTAAGAGGTTGTCTTGTGTGCATTGTTATATGCGGTTAGATTCTAAGTACATATTCTAAAGTGAAAATATAATTAGTTTATGCCTATACTTGAAACAATCAAAGTATGATGCATAGGCATGAAATTGGAATTGCTCAATTCAGTGATCTTCATCTACTGTAGCTAGCAGCACCCAACACATGGGTTCTTAACATTTTGCAAATTACATTTGCAGGATTAAGTACAATTGTTTAATTAAAAATGGATAAAAAAATTAAACAAAATCTATAAAATTATGTTCCCTTTTTTCTGAGCCCTGTAATTGAACCATTTTGTTATTGCCATAATTTAGAAATGGGAAAATAACTTTCATAAAAACCAAATACCTTTAGTATACATATGGGCCCTTCACCTGGTGGGTGCCAGTGGCGTAGCTAGTGTAAGGCAGCCCCTGCTGCCACTTGGGGAGTGCAGGCTGCATGGGCATTCCCATGAAAATGCTGGGTGTTCCAATGGAGATCACCCTGTGACATGGGTGCCGGGGGTGGGCAGCTGACATCTCCAGGTGTCAGATGCTTGCCCAGTTCCTGTCGAGTGTGCACCTATCTAAGTGACCTGAGAGTCGGCGACCATAGAATGATGTGGGTGTTTCCCCAAAGGCTGCAAATGGATGTTTATGCTAAACATTTTTCCGCAACCGTGTGGGGGAATTCGTTCTGTGAATGGGGGAACGGTGGAAAGTATGAACTGTAGGAGAATCCCCCAGCCAACTACACCACGCCCCCCGCCCGCAGTCTTGGGTGCGTCCGCCCGGTGAACACTCTGTTCACCGTGGCCGCAAGCACCCAGCACATGCATGTGCGCAGAAATGTGCATTTAAAAAACTTTGCGCTCGAATGCGAGCCTGTGGACCAAAATAAGGTCCACTATGTATATCTGTGTGTGACTAATGGGGCATACACATGATGAGATTTGTGGTGCTAGCCTTTTGTGCAAAGCAATTTAGGGTAGACGATTTCCCCTGAACTTTGCCTGTCTAGATCACCCATACTCACAAAGCGATGTGTACGAAGCTATTTCTGCTAAGTAATAAAAAAGGTTATTTTAAATAGTAGATCGCTATCCATATTTCTGTACACACGTAGTGATTTGAACTCACTTGTTAAGTGATCTAACTAGATTTTGTATGCATGCACACAAGATCAGAGCCAGTCTTTGCAAAACGCGGAACCGTGCTTCGCTATTGCAATGAGGTGTAAACGTGGAGCAATTTGTGCTTTCATTTCTAAGTGAGCTAGACAGATCACTTAGACAATAGCCTAAAATCTCAACATATGTATTCCCTTTAAGTGTGAATCTGTACATGAAAAGGAAGCCCCAGCTTATTTTCAATACTGTGCTGTGGTGCTGAGTATACAGACTCTGTCACAATATGCAAATATCAAATGAATGAGCAAAGTTTCCTTGGGCATCCTAGCTGTGGTAAGATAAATTTTCTGCAAAGAAAAAAAAAGGCATCCAACATTAGCAGAGCTGCATGGAACCTGGGCGGCTCACTCACACCAGGCATATCACGCTGTATGGTGTATTATTGAGGATTTATGAGCCGTATTCAATGCTCTGGCGAGCACAGCAGAGCATTCTCCATTTTTCGTTATTATTTTTTCTAACTTTTCTACTTTTTTTATTATTATTTTCTACCTGTCGCCATGCCTCTTTTTCACCCTATGCAACGTGTCATCTGCTCGCCACCCCATTGACCAATGGGGCGTAGGAGGATTTACTTTTTTTGGGGGTGAACCAGGAGCGTTGAATAGGGACGAGGAACATTTTTGGAGAGAGGACTGGCCTTCTCGGCAAAAAAAAACAACAACAACCTTGCCATAAAAAAAGCGTAATGGTAGGTTTGAATAAACCCCTATATCTGTACATATGGGAGTTTTTTTTAAATACACATACAGTAGTTAAAATGAAATTGCATTTGTGGGAAATTAAGTGTCCTTTATTCCCAAACTTTTAATCCCTGTAAAAGCCTGTGACAGATAACTGCAATGTGCTCATCTGTTTTGTATGCAGCCATAAGGTTTACAGTTATACAAGCCGGCAATGATAAATGCTTTAATTAGCATTTTAATGGAAACAATGTAGTCGTGATCGGAAAATGGTGCCAACAAAAACATTTTGTGCAATGTTCTTGTCGGCATAATGTACCCAGCCATATAAGTGTCATTGTTCCAGAGAACTCAGCTGTATTGTCCTTAACTTTATTATATATATTCTTTATTTAACATCTTTTGACTACAGTTTTCAAGCATAAGCACCTATGATTCATGGCTTTAAACCAACTGTTGTGGTCACAGTGAAATTAAAGTTAATAAAATGTTCATGGGCACAAGAGTACTTACATTGTTAAGATATGTATTAGGATTTAGTTTAGCAATAAAAGGCGATTTGCCTCACTAAAGATAAGTGTGTGTACAGGAATGCTTCTCTGCCTGGCCCTGCAGTGTGACCATCAGGTGAGGAACCCTAGTGGTGCCCACAGCCCAGGCACATCTGCCTGCAGGGGCTGAACATTGCACTTCTATCACATTGGAGTGTGTCATGTGAAAACATATTTTCCAGCTGCTGTTGCTGCTATTTACTGTCTGCTTTTTTCAATGTCACTGCATTTCATTCAGATTTGCTGGGGATCATGAGGCCTGTGGAGACAGGGTTGATAAAAAAGGTATAAAATGCAGAGGCTGTGCTGCTTTTCACATTGCATGTCCAATATTAATAAAGCGGTTAATATGGAACAGTGATGGTTTGCCCAATATACGGCTAACTGCCACATGCCTCTATTTTCCTTCCCTGCAGTGGCGGTTTTTACCTATGGGCTGCAGGACTGCAGCCCCCCCAGGTTAAAACCGCCACTGTAGTGAAGCCAGATGCAGTCTGTGAAACTGCACTGGCTTCACTGTGACTGGCAGTGACTTCCAATCGGAAGTCCGACCTGCCAGTCACCAAGGCAGTACCATTGGGAGATTGCGCATGTGCAGTACCTACGTCGGTACTGCACACGCGCTGGTACCTGTGCCTGTCATCTGTATTATACAGGCACCGGGACCGTGATTTCCCTTCTATGGGCTGCTTCGGCAATAGCCCATAGAAGCTGGCTGCATGCACCTGTCACCATAGTACAGGTGCATCCTGCAAAAAGGTACGAGCCCCAACTGCTTCCCTGCCACCTTGCATCTCTCTATACCCACCCTGCTGCCCCTGTCTATCTTATACCTACTGCCATGTGCCTCTTTCTACCCTTCCATAATGCTGTTTGCCTCTCTATCTCTTCCATAATTCCATCTGCCTCTATCCCCTCCCTATCGCCGTGTGCCTCTCTATTCCCCACTATCTCTTTGTGCCTCTCTATCCCCACCCTACCACTGTGCACCTTTCAATCCCTATCTCCCACCATATATATCTCTATTCCCTTCCTGCCACTCCATGTCAATGTGCTGCAGGTACAGAAGACAGTATATCAATGGCAAAAACTTCAGACAGTATATCAGTGGCAGATTTCTCAGACAGGGACATCAGACAGTATATCAGCTGTACAGTACGTACTTCTGACAGTACATGTATCAGCAGCATGGAAATGAGATAATAGAACGTCAGCATGGATAGCAGTCAGTAAAGCTGCTGCAGGGGCACCAGTCAGTAAACCAGCTGCATGGTCATCAGACAGCGGGGCAGATGTAATAAGCCTTAACAAGAGATAAATGCAAGGGTGATAAGGAGAGATAAATGTCCAGCCAATCAGCTCCTTACTGACTTTTTTCAAACACAGCCTGTAACATGACAGTTAGCAGGTGATTGGCTACATGTTTATCTCTCCTTATCACCCGTGGATTTATCTCTTGTTAAAGCTTAATACATCTGCCCCAGTGTATCAGCAGCAGGAACACAAGGGTGCAACTACTATAGTATGTGATTTAGCATCAATAATCCATCCTTTTTTTTATTGCTTCTGTAAATTCGTTTCTGGTATGTATAAATTGACATTATTGAGGTTTGTCATATAAGTTGGGATCAGTTTTTGATTTATTATGAACATATGATTGTGTTTTTTATTTCAGAACTTGATCTTGAAGGAAATGTCTTGGATAGACTCCCTAATGAAGCCAGTTTTCTTTGTAATCTCAAGGTTATCAATTTATCCAGGAATAAGTTTGACAAATTCCCAGATGATTTGACAAAAATACAATGTATCGAGACCATCAACCTTGAAGGCAATGAAATCAAAGGTACTGTAGGCTTAAAGCCATCATTTAAAGTGTATTTTATCACACAAGTTGTACAGTATAATAAGTCCACTAAAAATCTGTCCTTTCCTGTTCTAGACAAGCCAGATGGCCTGGAGGCCTACTAAATCCATGTATTGTCTGTGATTACATAATACACCTTCACAAAAGTTAATGCCTTTTTTTTATGGGGTGCAGTTACAATCCCGGTGGTCGGAATTCCGGCGTTCAAAATCCCGACGACGGAATACCGACCACTGAAATCCCGACACTTTCTCCCTCTGTGGGTGTCCAGGATACCCATAGAGGTAGAATAAATTAGTGTGCCAAGCGCAGCGAGGCAGCGGGCCCACTGCGTGGCGAGCGCAGCGAGCACGCAAGGGGTTGCGATCCACGTCCCCCCCCCTTGTCGTGATTTCGGTGGTCGTGATTCCGGCGTTGGGATTTTGAACACCGGGATTCCGACCGCAGGGATTTAGAGCCACTCCAGTTTTTATACCAGGTTTTCTATAAAACATCCTGCAAACTGTTTATCTACATTGTTCATCTTATTAACCAATTGTAACCAAATCTGTAACTGGTTTATTATTTAGCAGTGTGTACAAAGGAGTTTAGTATGATTTCAACATTCAAAATACCGACAAGCATTGTCAGACAGTTAAAATGCTGACATGGTCAACTTGTTTTTTGTCTTTGTTGACATAGGTCAACATTGACACCATATAAGTGT
Organism: Crinia signifera; assembly: GCF_055691185.1. NCBI lineage: Eukaryota > Metazoa > Chordata > Amphibia > Anura > Myobatrachidae > Crinia > Crinia signifera. The sequence continues at coordinate 192,533,578 of NC_139222.1, read as the reverse complement.
GCCAAGTCCCCTTGCATGTCTTGCGGCACTCACCATGCTTTGGCACACTTTGTTGTTTATCTCTATGCCCATTAAGTACAAGATACAAGTAAAAAATCACGAAAAACTCATGTCCTTTTTTTTGACATGTCAACATTTCAAATGTTGGCATTTTGACTGTGTCTGTATTTTTATTATTTTGGCATAATAAATGTCAGTATTTTGACTGTCTGCCAGTGGTTATTGGTATTTTGAACGTCAGCATTTTGACTGTTGACTGCATCCTGTACAAAGATTAAGATATTTAGATATGGTGCATATGTATTCTTATCATTATACTCCAGCTAATTGGTTATTGTAGGTATTAAAACAAATACATTGACCCTCATTTGGTTTATACAATACAAATTCTGTGGTTCTGGTTAAAACAAATTTGTATAAACTAATAATGGCAACATCTTGAAAACAAAATAGAGAAAATACAACATTGTTTTCCACTCATTATCATAGCATATTGTAAATTATGATCACCATTTTCAAGTAGTATGCAGCGTTGCAAATGGTTTCATTTTTTTCCGCCTGAAATCCCCTATGATACTATAATATGCATCCCCTCCAACCTTGCACTGAGTCTGGGGTGGATGGATTAGTCATATCAATGCTCAAATGAATACCATTCAAAGTCATGTTTTGCCATGAGAACAGAATGAATAACCCTGTTTTGCTAATGCAGAGTAATTTTAGATGCAGCTCTTACTGTGTTGCATGTTGATAATAATGATACCATCTGTTCTGCCAAAGGTTAATAAGCCATTGGCAGTTTCATTGTATCGGTCATGTGTACCTACTATATATGTGCTTTGCTTAATCTTTGAGACAATCATATGCTACTGGCATGATCAACCAGGTTATTGCAGAGGCAGGCTGCACGCCTTCCATGGGACATAAAATAAAAGGTAATATGGATAACTACTGTATATTCAGATCCCCAAAAGGAGTGAATAAATTCATGAAGGGATCCTATTTACATATAGCTCCTTTTTTGTCATTGTATGCATTGATTACCTTTGACTTAATTGCAGTGTGTTAGGCATATAATGACTTCATACATTTAATGCTGCCCTTCAATTACTATATATAAGCATTTCTCCATGTACAAAGGGGATACAGTTAGAATACCGGTGGTCAAAATCCCGATGCCGGAATCTTGACCGCCAAAATCCAGACACTTTCTCCCTCTATGGGTGTTCAAGACACCCATAGAGGGAGAATAAATTTGTGTGCAGAGTGTAGCGAGGCAACGGGCTCATTGTGTGGCGAGCGCATCGAGCTCGCAAGGGGGGGCGATCCACCTCCCCCCTTGTCGGGATTTCGGCAGTCGGAATTCTGGTGTCGGAATCCTGACAATCCCGTACAAAGCAAGATGATCATGTCTTGCAGGTAGTGCTGTTATTTAGGCCTGTATTATATTATTATTGTCAGAATTGCCCTGCTTTCTAATGTCTTAACGCTGTGGATTTATCAATTTAATGAAAGTGTTTTTGTGCCTTAATTAAGAATCAGATTTTAAACTACTTTCACTGTAAGCTATAAGGTCAAATATGTTGAGGCTAATAAAAAAAAATTCTATTTAGAGATGGAAAAAAGTTCCATGAAGTCTGTGGATAGTCTATGCTAATAGCCATACCTGTGATAAGACAAAGGCTGTAATCTCTATGGAAAGAATATTATTTCAGAATTTACATTTTATTTGTACATTTCCACTGTGGAATCCCTAAATGATCAAATGGAATTCACCTTCAGGACTAGGGCAAATATTTGTTTTCCGTCAGTGGAGATTAATTTTTTATAGTTTTACTGTAGCCAAACAATTTACTAAGAAGGTCAATTATAGCCGATCGTGTGTACGACCAGGATTGGCTGTAAAAATACAAACAGAGGATATAGCTAATTCAGAAAGCTTCTGTAATCTCTAGATTAGTATTTTCTGATGTTGAAGTGATTTGTATTTGGTTGCAATGTTTCCTGGCAGCCAAAATATGGACGAGAATGAAGCATCCTATGGATCAGTCAGATCTGTGCAATTGATTCTCTGTGTAAAATAAAAATTGGAAAACCGGTTTGTGGTCCACCCATAAGCATAATCAGCTCCAGGCTCATTGAGCCGGTCATGGTTACAGAAATACTATATGTCCCAGTGACGTGTGGTGAGGTCATTGCCTGTGAAGGCACTGATCTCCCCGCACGGGACCCCCCCCGCTCGCACGCCCGCATACCATGCTATATGGTATATGCAGTGGCCGGGCACAGGCAGCAGGGCGTACATGCGCCCCCCTCCCCCAGCGGACTCACCTCTCCTCTGCGGTGAAAGCGGCTATTTCACAGTGGCGCCGGACCCCACGCTGTCGCGCTGCTGCATCCTATCCAGGTGGGCCCTGCATGTGTGTGATTATACAGCGGATCCATCACTGGATCCGCTGACCCAATCACATCTGGGGGCGTGCATTCATACTGGTGCCCCTGTCATTGCGGCACCAGTATGAGTGCCGCTTCCTCATTCATTTTCAATGGGCTTTTACAGCCCATTGCTACACCCTGCCCTCCCCTACCCGCCCCCCACTGCCCGGTGTTTTAATGTTAACAGCGGGAGGCACCTCTCCCGCTGCCTCCCACCCTCACATGCAGCAGTGTAAGATGG